>NC_142504.1:100198963-100510502 GCF_057876585.1 Rhinolophus sinicus
TGCCCCCAGGCAGTTGGCTCTTCTATTCCTCATTCTTCCTGCCCTGAACCCAGTTCAGAGCCCCCTTGCTGTGCTCTTGCACTGTCTTCTTAAGTCTCCATGCAGTCTGGGCTGTTCTCCCTAGGATTGTTATGGATGCTTTGGATGCCTTGGTTACATGTGCTTCCTGTCACATTTCCAGCATTTCTTTTGAAATCTGAGTTCGTTAGAGGGCTCTCTGTGTAGCTTTTTTGTTTGCTTGTCTTTAAGACATTTCCCTTTTTGCTTCTTGATCAATGTCATTTGTTGTTGACTGAATGTTTTGAATGCTTGTGTCCCCCTAGAATCTGTATGCTGAAATCTAATCCCCGATGCGATTAGGAGATGGAGCCTGTGAGAGGTGATTAGGTCCCAGGGGAGGAGTCCTCCTGAATGGGATTAGCACCCTTATAACAAGAGGCTAGAGAGCCAGCTCACACTTTCTCTGATGTACGAGGGTACAAGAAGTTGGCCATCTGCAAATTGGAAGAGCGTTCTCACCAGAACCAGACCCTGCTGGCACCCCGGTCGCTAACTTCCAGCCTCCCGAATTGTGAAAAACAAATTTCTGTTGTGTACAAGCCACCCAGTCTCTGGTGCTTTGTGATAGCAGCCCAAAAGGACTAAGACATTTGTGACCGTTCAGGTAGAATTCTCCTCTGTGAAACTTCTTTCCTCTTTTAGCCATTTTAACCTTTTAATGTTGCCAAGGAGTCATACCTACTTTTCCTCGGAAGTTTTAGAAACCACCTTTCTTCCCTAAAGCCTAGAATTTATGTCTAATGATAGCCAATGCTTCCTCCTTTCTTTGGCTCTTAGAAGTTCTAGAATGAGGACAGTAGGTGGTCCACTGGGTCTTCTCTAGTTTGAAAGTTGTCTGTTAAGGTCCACTATTAGGAGTTCTGTTTTTCACAGGGAGCTCTTGGAGTGTCTCCACAGGGGTCCAAGTCATCTACCCTGGCAAAGGTCCAAGCCCCTCTGTTGGCCTGCTTAGTCTTTCTCTGGGGGATCCGGACACACTGCAGCTCCCTTGGGCACTGAGCTTAACCCAAGGTAAGATTTCCTTTTCTCTGTACCAGGGCATATGATCCAAACATATCATCAGCTCTCTGAGGAATAGTAGGGAACTTGCTCATGTTCCCCTTAATGCTACTTTCTCTGCCCTAAGCTTTTTAGGTGGGACCCACGTGGATTCATAATCATTTAAGTATCTTGTCTCTTAACCTCTTTTATTGGTAGAGAAATGCCAAAATAAGCCTCTACCACCACCACCACCACCAGCATCAATGTCTGATTCTCCATTTATGAGAGTTCTGTTTCCTCTCTAATGACATTTAACACTGTCCCAGGCTTTGGGACAACTATAAATGGCTCAAGGATATGTGCTGACAATGCCTTCATGCATGTCTTCTTATTCGGGGCAGATTCTCTCTGTCCCAGTCTTTAAAGCTGATTGCCTCTGGGTTTCATGTTGCATGGTCCTAGGGGGTGGATAGGGAGACAATGAGATACTGGCATGGCCAAGCAGCTCTGCCCGATGGCCCTTGTGATCTCTGAGCCCACCCAAGTCACCATCTCTTTGGTCCCTTTTTGTCCTTCACTTCCATAATGAAAGTTTACCTGGAGAAGTCCAGCTTGATTCTTACACTGCTGGTGTCGGCCCTGCTGGTAAAGATGGCTCACTGGCTCCAGAGATTGTGAAGAGCCTTTTGTATTCACTCCCATCTCTCCAACTACTCTGTTCTCCTGCCTAGTAGCTTATTCTGTATGAAGAGCTTAGCAGCACTGGGCTTTGGAAAAAAGCAGGCAACTATGTCGATAAAAAATGCTAACAACAGCAGATGTCAGGAAGAGTTTACTTGAAATTCAGATGAGCAGTTGCTTCTGCTGGTGGGTTTTTATTATTAAATTTATTTCCATCATTTAGCTACATAGGTCTATCCTTGTACTTGCTTATCGTGTGCTGAAATCATCTCGCTTTTAATATCGGTTACAGGAGCTGTTCATTATACGAATTATAAATACATCCATATGGTCCCATGTGTAATTATCAACTTAGTTACGTGGATGTCGCCTTTATATTGGGAGGGATACATGCTCACCTTATCCTAAAGGAAATGGATTCTGAACCATTTATGTTTCTGAACACTTAGGTTCCTACCAACATTTTCTAGGTTGGTGAGGATAAAACGAGCCTTGTCTGGGGTCAAAAATTATTGGTCCTTTAATTGGTTTCAAATACATTATCTTCGATCCTGAATATAATCCCTATTTTACAACTATTGACACATAGCCATCTCTGCTTCCTCTGTGAATTTGTAATTTTTCATTTCCAGCTTTCAGTAAGAGGAACCAAAGTTCATCAGGTTCTTTGGAAATGGAATTTAAATGGTTTTTTATACCTATAGTCCCCCAATCAAAGTAGAATTTGTCACCATTACTATTATCAGCAGCAGCATTTACATTTTCACCATCACCTTCTTGTTGTGTTATTACCACAGAATTGATTAAATTCATAGGTAGCAGAAAGGCCATATTACTATTTATTTTTGACTATTTCCAGAGCAGGAATTCTAGAATCACAGAATTCCAAGGGTACAAAGGGACATTGGAAAGTCATCTAACCCAACCCTCTGCTTTTCAGAAAAGAAGTATTCAAACCACACAGAAGGAATTTATTTTCAAGCAAAATCACCTTTGTGATGAGATGGCTAGTGAAAGAATGGACAATAACAGGAAGTTAAAGTGAAATGCTTTCCCCGCTTTATCACAGGATCTCGAGTTAGTCTGAAGGACCTTCAGGACTGAGGGAAAAGACCATCATAGGTAATTTTGGGAACGTAGTGAAAATCTTCCTGTTGAAGAGAGATGCGCAGAGAACCTGATTATTTCTCTGAGAACTGTCATTTTCCCAAGAGCTGGCATTTTCAGCCTCTTGAACAACACCAACTGTCATCACAGCCCGAGCTTGAGCAATCAATCACAGGTTTGAAACATTAAACTCGAATATTTAATTTCAAAGGGGATAATTTTAGCAAAATTCACCCCGAACTGAAACAGCTTCAGTCAGCCCTTCTCTAACGAGAGGGTCGCTGCCTCTTCATGTCACTGACAGTTCCCTTCCTGTACTCACCCTCCTCAGCCAGAGGAAAGGCGGTGCCAGGCCGTGGATTTATGAGACTCCCAGAAAGGAAGACCCAGAGACTTCCCCAAAGAGGCAAGTACAGGCTACTTGGGGGAACTCCCAAGAGTGAGAACTGACTCTCTCCTCTTGCACTGCTATGCAAGCTGTAATTTCCAGAGTAGGGATAATACAAGTAGAAAAGGTGGTCTGGAACTTATCTCTGACCCTCTCAGCTATCAGAAAATGATACAACTTCTGCCCTGGAAAAAAAAAACAGATCAGTTTAAATTTAAATTCGTTAGCTAATGTTTTCCTGGATAATCACATAGCCCTTCATTTCTTCTTAGCTAGCCAAGGGGAAATTTATGCTGTAACAAATGCTTTTGCTGCACCTTATAAAAGTCTATAATGCATTAAAAAAAAAAAAGGGACCATTTAGATCTCAAGAAGACAGAATTTGGGACATATTGTCAAGGCCTGGGTTTGGTAATCTAGATCCTTGTCTTCAGGGTCTATTAAGAACTAGTAACCATTTGTGTTTGTGTTCTGGTAATTACCTGTGTTGCAGTTGGCTGATGTATCCTGTCCAGAGTTATAAATGTTACTGTGTAGCCATTATTTTGTCAGATGTTAAGCAACTTGTCCTGCAACAAAGGGAACAGCAGTGACAAAACCTAGTCCCACCGCAGACCACATTCTGTAATCTCTTCTAGCTCGTAAGCAATGAAAGCTCAGCAATGGTGACAATCTGAATATCCTAGATAAATGTCCTGCAGCCCAGCTTTATCGGTAGTTGGCCAAAAGGGGGGATTGAGAAAGAGGAAAGCAGCCCTGAAATCATGAACTCACCGGGCCCTGTCATTTGGGTTGGGTGTTTCTAGATGCTTCTGGTCATTTAGAGCTAGGCTGTGCAGTTTCTCTGTTGGACATAAACAATTTCAGAGAACAGTAAGATCAGGCAAGGACACTCAGACAGGACACGAGCAAGATCATTCTGTCATCCTGTCTGAACACAGATGAAAATGTAAACATTGACCCTTCCACAAAAATGACCCAAGCATCACCTGTCCTGGATAATATAAGCCTGATCTGTGTTTACCAATCATGGCTGGAGCCTCACTCCATCCTTATGGCCTTCTAGGTAAGAATTTGGAAGTTGCCCAGTCATAGAATTATTCCCACTTTTTGACGGCATCCAAGTACACAAAGCTTCCTTTCATTGCATGATCCCCATATCATCTAGGAGGAGCCCCAATTCTATGACATGTCCCTTCTAGCACCCTCTTACTGAGGTGCCCTACCACTGCCCATTGTGTGGTTCTCTCTTGATGCAACAAGTCCGTGCATGCAGCTCTCAGTCACAGGTGTGCTCCTTCCTGGTGGCCTTTGGCACTGATACTCTCTTAAAAAATGTCACCCTCATCTCATTTATCCTACTAAGTGTTCAGGGGTCACCAAGTCACACCTGACATTCTCCTCTCAACCCTGTACTGCCTCAGTCATAAATCCTGATGATTTTACCTCGTGAATAGCTCTCATAACCATTTCCTTCTCTACATCTTCAAAGCAACCTGTGTGGTCCAAGCGACAAGAGTGCTCTCATTTTGTGTAGGGCAACAGTCTCTAAACTAGCCTTCCTGTAGCGCCATTGGTTTTCTCCAATCTGTTTTCCACATTGCAGCCAGAGTAATCCTTTCTAATTAGAAACCTTAAAAGCCATTTTCATGTTGAAAGCACTTTCATGCTTCATAATGCTCTTAAAATAAAGACACAGTTACTTAAAACGGCTTACGAGGCCACAAGAAGTCTGACCGTCTTGCCTCTTCAGCCTCCTCTGACTTCCCACCTCTTTCTGCTCCAGTCACATTGGCCTCCCCTCATTTTCTTGAACGCTATATGACTCCTGCTACCACCGGGTCTTTGCACATGTTGTCTCTCTGGAAGTTCACTCCTTCTTCCTTCACTTAGCAAGCTCATCTTTATGTACAAATCTCAGTTCAATTGTGTCTTCCTTTGACCACCCTGAATAAGTCAGTTCATCTTGTTTATATCTCGTAGCACATACATTTCTCTGGGGTACCACTTATCACATTTGTAATATTTTTGTATCGGTGTGATTCTTTGATTAATACCTGTCTCTTCTATAAGACTCCTTACGCTTAGTAGGTGCTTAATAGATATTGTGCAATGAGTGATGAGTCCCTGCTTAGCTGCCTCATTTTGAACATGTCATTTAACCTTATAAACTATCTTAGTCTGCTCAGGCTGCCATAACAAAGCACCACAGGCTGGTGGCTTAAACAACAGACATTTATTTTCTTACAGTTCTAGAGTCTGCAAGTCCAAGATCAAGGTGCTGTCAGAATTGGTCTGGTGAGGCTCTCTTCTTGGCTTGTAAATGGCCACCTTCTCACTGTGTCCTCACATGGCCTTTCCTTTATGAATATATATATATATATATATATATATATATATATATATATATATATATATATAAATAATGGATACAAGTGGACACTTAATTCACCATTGCTTAAGCAGTAGTTTGCCGTAATCAGAAGTGTCTGGACACTGATGGTAACCACTTTGAGCACCTCTTGTAATTGCAGAAGTCAAATGTGACTTGTATTCATCTTTTGTTATCAGTATATATTGAGTATTACAATTGTAATAGTTTTCCTTTCTTAAAATGTGTATACATTTTTTTTTGGCTCTCTCTCTCTCTATATATATAGCTGTATCTAGATATAGCTATATATACCTATATATATTCATATACATGTGTATATATATATATAGAGAGATTCAGTTCATAAGCTTAGGCCTTGGATTCCTCACGTGTAACAGGAATAATTATACAGGCCTATTCCCTGGAAGACGTTATGAAGGCAAATGGGCCAGTGTAAGTGAAAGCCCCTGTAGACACACAAAGTGCTAAGCCAGGGAAGGTGGAAAGAGCCCCCTCTTTGATCCAGAAGCACTGTGGTTACTGCCCTCTCGGTGTACAAAAGTATATAGATGAGGAGGGCTATACACGGGTGGGGGTGGTATTGTTTAGTTCAACATTAGAAACATAACAGGCAGGTTGAGGGGTTCCATAACAGGCTGGGCTTCTTGGAAACTGAGACTCATTTGTCCCGGATGCTCCTGCCGGACGTGCTACGGAGTGGGGGCTGAAGCAGGGGCCTCCCAGACTCTCTTCCACCTGCAAGCTTTGTGCCTTGTGTGGTGTAACACGTAGCCTTTGCCTCATTAGGAATGGTCCCAGAGCTAATCCTCTCTGACCGTGTACATTAGAGGTCAGCACACTTCAGAAAAGGGCCAGAAGATAATACGTAATAAGTATTTTAGGCTTTTCAGGCTGTGTGGTCTCTTTTGCAACTACTCCACTCTGTCGTTGTAGCAGGAAAGCAGCCTTATACACTATGTCTGTGATGTTTCAATAAAACGTTATTTATGGGTACTGAATTTCATGTGATTTTCATGTGTTATGCAATATTGTTCTTCTTCTGATTCTTTTTCCTCATCCACTTAGAAATGTAAAAACCATGTTTCCCTGGTGAGCCTACGAAACAATCCAGTGGGCTGCATTTGGCCCATGGACCATTTTGCCAACCTCTGATATATATCATTAACTCAGAACCCGAAATGCCATTAACTTCCTGGCTATCCTTACACCACCAAACTACATTGATTTTTCAGGCCTGGTTGGAAAAATCTATTCTTCTCTAATTTGACTCACTGGCTAGACAGAACATTTACTTTATTGTTTCCATAAGTTTCATTTTACTGCTGGCTGTGAAAAAATTACTTATCCATTTGCCAGGTTATAGCAGCTGACACTAAGGCTTTTAAAGCAAACCTGGCTTTTTCCCCCTCCCCTTGCTTTTGGCCAACCTTAATCCCGCCACATTCTCCAAGCCCTGTAGCTTCTGCCAACGCCAAGCCCCTGACCTGTGAACCAGCCTCTTCCAATAAGTGTTTCCTATGTCTAGATTTCAAAAATACCCCCAAGGCCTTATTTAGGTTCAATTACAAAGCACAGACATGATTGTGGAAGAGGCAGGTAAAAGGTGACTGATGTTCCCTCAGCAGCCTATCGGTCATCCGGCAAGAGTGACTCCGTCCTATTTAAGAACTGTGGGTAAATGACACCATCGTATTTTCCCAAATCGCCTTAAATTAGTGTGCACAAAAGCTCCCTCAAATGCCCAACCATACACAATTCTTCCATGGATGATTGAAATGCTGGCAAGTTATTTGGTGATCACAAGATGTACAGAATCTTAAGCTCTGAGTTTCCTCTTGGCTACTGAGTGGTTATCTCTGCCCTCAAGCGTTTCTCTCCTTCATGGATATGAGACGGGTTGTAGGTTGTCATAGACGCCCAGCAGTGACCACTTTGTACACAGTGAGTCATGATGTATACTTTCTCATGGGAAAAGTGCTTCTGATGGCCAAGGGCAGATGGATTATTCTGACGATAGTGCTTGAGCTTTGCAATGTTAGTGTTGGGGCTATTCTGAGAAAAACTACCAAGCTCATTTATCCATCAATATTTGTTGGTAATTTCCCAGGTTCAGTGTCCTGCAAAACTCCCATTCAGATAGCTGCATGCCCACACCCTCATTTTAAAGGCGCCAATTTGTGTTACAAATGGGTATGTGTGCATGTCTCAGGTATGACAGTTATTACAACTACCTAGAGAGCTTCTCAGGCAACTCTTTTCCGGTCACACCTCCATGATTCATTCGTTCATTCATTAATTCATTCATTCATTCTGTCTAGCCTTAATTCTACTTATACATTGTATTCATTCTTTCAACAAATGTTTTGGTCATCCACCAAATACAAGGGACGTAGCCCTTTTTAAAAAATTAGTATGCACAAAATTACTTGTGGAGGAGTCAGGCATTTATAAAACATGCCAATTTAGTGTGAGAAATGGCACAGCAGACATATGGCCCAGGTACTGAGGACTACTGAGGAAAGAGGGTGAAGTTTGGAGGCAAGGCAGGTTATGGAAAACTTCAAAAGTGGCTTATGAACTGGGCTTGGAAGGAAAGGGGAAAATGGGAAAGCGCATTCTAGGCAGAGTAGACATCACAAGTCCTTACTATGCCCAGACATGCTTTTTTTCCTACACCTGAGCTCAGTCATATCCTTACTTCACCGGTAACTCACTTTCCTCATTTGGCTGCTGGCCTTCCTTTGTAAACCTTTCCTCTGTAGGCTGACATCTGATGAACTTGAATGACTGGTGGACGACAGCTGTGTAATATAGGGAGGGGCTTGAAAGCCAAGCCAACCGTTTTCCACCTGTGGTCACAGATAGGTTTCCGAGCAGAGAAGTGAGTTGATGTTAGCAATACTGTAGAATGATTTGCATTGCCATGCATATAACCTGAATTGGAGGGAAGAGGCTTGGTTGGAATGGCACCTGGGAAACCGTGTTGGAGATGTACTTTTTGCCTCCTGCAGCACAGTGCGGGCCATGCATTGAGTTAGTGATGGGCCGTCTGGGCCCTGGTGGGAAAAGTGTGTCTGCGGACGCCACTGCAGCTCAGAGTAACTGAGAACAAGGCAGAGCCTTGGAGAAGAGGCTTAACTTGCAGCTCACTCAGCCCTTCTAGGAAGAGCCTGGGATGACTTAGCAATCCGGGAAATTTGGCCAACGTGGCAGATGGGCAAGAGCAACACTTGTGCTTGGCCTCAGGTTGAAAAGGAGGTAGGCTGCCATCGTGCTGAGCCGGGAGGGGGAAGCCGAGGCCCACAGGGAGGAGGCAGTGAGAGCTGCCAAAGTGCATGTCAAGGAGGACTAACAGTTCCAGAAGCCTGAGCCAGGGGGAGGAAGTGATAAGTAGATACAAGGTTCCCTGCAGAACCCTGGCATGTGGAAGGGTATTATCAGGAAATACTCTGTTTTAACTATAGAAGGGAATTGGATACTTGCCATGTCCAGATATTTTAAAAGCTGCATCCCTTTGAGGTATCATTAAAATTAAGATGTCAAGAGATGACAACTGTGTAACACTGCCATTGAGCAGATACATAGATTGTAACATTGTTTTTAGGTCCCTGGGAGACAGTGTGGGAAAGTAGGGTTCAGCAGACCGGGTTCTAGCCCAGCTCATCCCTGCAAATTGCTGTGACCTTGGGCCAGCCATTGGACTGGTCGGACTTCAGTTTCCTAACATATAAAAGAGAGGAAGGGGGCCTAACTCTATCATCTCTAACATTTCCTCATATTGCAGTTCAAAACATTATGTGTGTGTGTTTTAAAGAAATTATCAAATTTAAAATGATGGGAACATCCAAATCAACATTTAGTGGAGAAAAAATTTAGCACAACTCATTTGGAAAGTAATTTGGCAATCTATGTCAAGAGCTTGAACATGTTCATACCCACTGACTCAATAATCTCTCTCCTAGAAAACTACTCAGAAAGAAAATATGTGATGTTTACTGTACTATTATTTTTAATAGTGAAAAAGTATCCAGCAATGCAGGGGATGTTTTATTGACAGTCAATACAATGGATTATTCGTTAGTCCCTAAAAAATAGTTATGGAGCATGAAAAATCACAATTTTAAGTCTTTTAAATAGTAAATAGGGAAATTATTGAAGTAAGTAGGGAGATGTTTATGTTATAATGTTAATTTATTAAAAACAGGATCCCAAGTTATATAAAGACTATAATATCCATTATGTAAAAAGGCATAAACATATTGGATGAAAATATTCATTTTAAATGTTTTGAGATTATTGAATTAATTTATTTTCTCTTGGTTCCCTTCTAATATTCTGTAATAAGCTTGCATTGCTTTCATTATAATAAAAACTGAAATAAATCAAGTTTATGATTATGAGTTGGTAGCATATATTAAGAAGCTGTCAGAAGAAATAACCACAATTCCAGAACTTCGGTTGTTGTATAATACGAAATGGTGATGTTTTATAATATGAAACAGAGCTCAGTGGGCGATGACTTGGTGGAAAGGTCCCTGAACTCAAAGTCAAAGCTCAAATTCAAGTTGTGGTTCTTATATTTCCTAACTGTATGGCCTAGAGTAAGTTAGTTCCATCTCTCAATCTCAGGAGTGTTTTCTGTAAAATAGAAAGTCAACAAATATTTATTGAATGCTTACCATGTACCAGGTATTTGTGAAATGTAGTAGTTCTACAAAGTGAAAGAAAATATGGTTTACGCTAATAAAGTATTAATACACTGATGGGCATCTTCACTGAGTCTTTAAGCTTAAGCAATGAGTAAGAGTTTATCAGATAAAGACATTATAGATAGAAGAAACAGCAAACCTACTTTCGAGGCCCTACTAAAGTGTTTCATGAAGGGAAGTGACCTGGCAGTATAGCATAACAGGCTTGTGCTCCAATTCTGACCTGTCTCTTACTAGCTGTGTGTCTTTAGGCAAGTTGCTTAACCTCTCTGGGCCTCAATTGTCTTCACTTTAAAATGTAGGTGATAGTACCTACATCTCGTGAGTGCTGTGGTGTTTGGAGAAAGCTTTTATAAAGTATGTGACAAAGCAGTGATCCGTCTCTTCAAAAAATATATATTGAATGCACAACAACATGTACAACACATCGTGAAAGATACAGGAAATAAATAATAAACCAGACAGATACCTTCTCTTACTCTTCTAGCTGGAATAAATGCTATTGTTATCGCTGTTATTAATATTAATGATGTAATCGTTGGAAAGAAGTTCCCAGCATTTTCTATGTGCCATGTGAACCCATTAGTTTTCATTACTGCAGTGATTTCCAGACCATGGACGTATCAGACATCATGGTGTAGATTATTGATAGGTTAATGGAAAGTGTCTCTCTTGGATTCCCTGATGCCCCTTCCCCCTTGCTGCCCCAGTGAGTCTCCCTGAGAGGAGAACAGATGTGTGTTGATGAGTCATGGTGGACAGCATGGACTACTGCAATGGCCCCTAGGAAATAGGGCGTCCCCAAGCCTCCACTAGTCAGGGATGGCTGTCCCCCAACCCAGAATAGAAGAGATGGAGAAAGGGAAAGAGCCAAACTGCAGGCTCTGTCCAGAGGGCTCCTTAGAGACAAAGGGAGTAATTATGGCAAATGCTCAGCGACCCCAGGGGGGAAGGGAAAGGGGAGGAGAGGGGCTATAGAGGGGGAGCCTGGTTAATTACGGGACAGATGCCTGGCAGCACCTTGGGGTGAATGCATGAAGGATGGGAGCTGTCATCTCACACACCCTCTAGCATTTATTCACAGACTCCTGGGCACCCAGCTGGGGCTGGTTTGGTGTGGGTTTTGCCTCAGCTGGAGAGATCTGTAAGTTCAAAGCCTTCTCCGCCTTTCCAAATGGGATCACCCTCACGCCTTGTTTCCCTTCTTCCCCATTCCACCTCCCCATCCTGACTCTCCCTGTGCCCCACAGTGCCTCCTTGCCTGCAGAGAAGTTTAATTGTCTTGTCTGAACTGGTTCAGGAACGAGAGCTCCTTCAGGCATGTAGAAGGAGGGGGCTTCCTCTGGTTTCTCAGCTCACTGCCCGCCCTCTCTGACACCAGCCCAGGGCCCTGTACCCAGTACACCCAGCAGCCCCACTGCAGACCTTATCTCTGAGGGAGGTCTTCAAGGCCCTGCTCTAGACCTGCCGTACCCACACAGAGAGCAGAGGCCAGTATGCTGTGTGCCCAGCGCTGCCGTTTGCTACCCTGCTGTTGCCTGGTTCACACGCTGGCCACAGTGTTTCGGGCCTGAGGCAAAAGGTGCCAGGGCCCATGAAGGGATAGAAAACAGGACTGGGACGCAGGATGTCCTGGTTCTCCTCCCCCACACACTGCCCTGCTGCAATTTCCCAGGCTGCCAGATGGAGATAAAACCTGGAAATCAAAAGAGGGGAGTGACTTGTATTTCACCCTCTCGCCTCCTCCCCGCATTTTAAAATATGACTCACTTCCCCAGGGCCCCTGACTCAATCCTCCTCTGCTGTGAAAATATTCTAACTCCCCCAACACCTCTCATCTGTCTTCCTGCTGAACTTGTCCCTAAGTTAGCACTTGCTTTTCTGCTAATATGGGAAGATCCTTTCTCTGGCTCCATTGTCAGCTTCTGGAGAAACTACATTCGCTTCAGAGCCATCCTGATTTAACTCTGAAACATGTACTAGAAATGGCCATCTTTTCATAGAACCTGTCTTGTTCTGCCCATGCTCAACTTCCCGGTAACATTTACGGTCAGTAAAGTAAAATACCACAAGTTATTAGGCATGTCTGCAATCTCTAGTAGATGCATCAAAAAAATGGATGGAGAGATAAGCAGGTCCGGCTTGTATTTCATCTATAGTGCCGAATTCAGTGATACATTTTTCCTACATAAATGTGATGATGGAATACTTCAAGTTGTGTAAACCAGATACCACAAATGAACTCCCTGGGAATGAAGTACTGAATGCACCACTGGCTTTATCATTGTTATGCTATCGGTATTCTCATAATTTCAAGATGTGGGTTGTCAATTAGATTCAGAAGTGACCTTTGAGGTCACCCAGTTCAATGTCCTCCTCAAAGGACAGCTCTTCAGCTTAGCAAAAGCCAAGGTAAAATGCTAAATCAGTTTGTAAGGCAGAAGCATATGAGGGGTGTGAAATTGCTGTGAGGCATTGGCCATTCTGTGGAGAAAGCCCAGGGTCGGAGATAACAGCCCTGTGCTCTGAGATCCAGAACCTTTCAGGAGACCATTGAAAGTAGAGGCTGCAAATTGGTTCCTTCAGGGTTCTCTCCCACCTCCCGAGGTCTTCGGTTTGGCCTGTATAGAAGGTGTTAATTTTTTATATGAGTTAACATTTAAAAATCAGGAGAGTTCATCTAAAACAAATCAGACTTTTTTTGTTTTTGTTTTTCTTCATGAAGTGAAAGACTCGGAAACAATGGCCCAGCAATTACACTTGGAAGCAATTAACTGGAGGCGTTTCCTTTAGGTCTGAAGTGATCTCTGAGTTTACCACAGTCCTCCCCTGTGCCTAAGGCCAGGTGCCAGCGGCCTCTTATCCTTATGCTTGTTTTAAATCTCCCCTTTTCCTCCCTCCCTCTCTCCTCTTACTACTTTTTCTTCTTTTTTTCCTTTTAGTAGAAAAGTAAATTAATACAATTTATCCTTCAAAATATCTTGTGCTTTCTTTTCATATCCCTTGTGTTCATATTACTGGTTTTGTGTTTGTCTTCCCCTCTGGACTGATTTCCAGCCACCAGGAACCAACTACCCGTCTCACTCACGACTGTCCTTAGCCCTGAGCCCAATAGCATCCACATTCAATGTATGTCATTTGACTAATATTAAATTTCTCTTACTCTTCTCTTATTTATGAGTAGTGATATGTACCTCCTCAGGCAACATTGACTAAAACTTTGCCATAACACGGTAAGTGGGCTCTAAAAATTGCATCATATAAAATGTGGGTCACATCATTGAAAGGTAGCAAAACCAGTGTTTTTCAGTTGGTCTGTACTGGCCCAAGGAGCTGAATGGGGAAAGACTACATGGTCACAAATGAGTCACTTCATCACTGCCTCTCCCCGCCAGAAGTTAAGAAGTCAACCCACCCAACCATTATGTGAGATGTTTAAATACCTGTTATCACAGGGACAGTTTCCCAGGACCCATAATCAAGGGGCTTCTGAGAATACTGAAGTTCTTGCTGGTAGTTGTGCAAAAAGAATCTTGGGTCTTGCCTGCCTGAGGTGCTCATCCACGTAGCCCAGCTAATAGGAGGCATTCCTTGGTGTCATTTCGTTCTTGTTTCCTTCACTTACTGTTAAGCCTTAAGAGACAGCGCCTAGTCTCGAGCTCTGAGCAGAGTGGTGGCCCACTTGTTTCTTGGTCCAGTGGGAGGTCTCCAGAGGAGGTCCTCTCTGCCTGGCCCTGACCTCCCGCTCTGAGCCCCGAGGGGTCTGCCTCTCTCCAGGGACCTTGAGGAGCCCTGAGCAGGGAGCTTAAGTAGAAAAGAGAGTGGTCGGCCTCTCTCTGATTCTGTGTCAAATCTCTGGTTTATGTCAAGGATCCCAGTTCTTTGTTTGGGGACACAACTCCTGGAGGCTTGTCTTAGAATCTACTACCATCTACTACTCCTTGCCCGAAATGAACAGCTGGCCCATGTGCTTGCCCACCGCCTCCTCCCTCCTCCCTTTGGCCTTTGCTGAACTCCAGGGGAGGGAACCCAGGGGACGGCTGGAGCAAGTGAGGATCACTCCCTGCCTGGCTCTATCCTACTGCCTGGCTGAGGCCACTTGCTGACATGCAGGTGCTTGGTAACTGCCTGATATCCAGCCAGGTCTCCTTGGTCTGACCACAGGTGACTATTCAAAGTCGGACCCTCCAATATCAAAATAGAAAGGGAAAGTTAATCGATTTTGGCTCTCTGCTTTACTATTTTTTTTATTGTCATTTTTCTTTTGCTTATCCCATATGCCTTTCCTGAAGACAGCACCTGGGTGGCATTTCACAAATCCGTGCTGAGGTCAAGGTGGCCAAGCTTTCCTGGGGGCTGAGACGGGCTTGAGGGAAGCCATGGCGATGACTGACAGGGCAAGTGCATGCACTTAAGGAACAGTAGGCTGCTTTAGTGAGTTTTGATGATTCTACAGATTTTTCTTGCTCCAGAAGCAGTGATTGTGCATCCAGAGAGAGCAAATGGGCCAATTTTGAGAACCATGCTACCCAGCAGGCTTCCCTGGATTATACAAGCAGTCCGCAGAAATCCCTCCATGTTAGGTTTTTCCCAAGATGCAAGTCACCTGGGGGTCATCTCATCTCTAATTCATTCTGATATAGTCTACGCCTGCCACTCTCCCCCTGTGCTCCCCCTCTCCCCCAGACCATGCCTTGTCAAGAACTGCCTACTTCAACTGTGGCTTGATCAAACCTCACACTGATGCATTTAGTTCCTTATTCTGGTCAAAACCTTTCACAAAACCACTGCCTCAGCTACCTTGAGTCTGTCCTTTCTGAGCACATCCCTTCATTAATGCCTCATTTCTCTGATGAGCTCCCCCCGCCCCACCCTGCTTTCTTCATCTGTTTAATTTGTTTGCTGTGCACTTTGAACCCTTCTCTGGAAGACATGACATAACACCATCTATTTCTATTTAAACTGTTATTCAGGATATGTTTGCAATGTGCATTATTCATGTATTATTCATGGGCATTATTGGAGATCAGTGTGCAAATCAGCTTTATGGGGCACCCCAGAGACTGCAGCAGAGTCCTATGCACTTAGAAATTGCTTAGTATCATTTCCTGAAAAGCAGCTTGCTCTGCTTTCTGGGGAAAATGACAGTTTCATGGAACTGCCGAGAACAATCATGCCTTTGAACGAGATCACGCGGCTATTTCATTTACTATTTGATGCACACGCTTCAGCCAGGCTGGGGAACTCCTCAGCCAGGTATGATTCACAGGGCTTTGAAATCTTATTCAGATGCAGACTTTGGCCAGGACCCTGCAGAAGTCACAGGAGAGTTGTAGCTCTCACAAAAACTTCAGTCCTTTTTGCTTAGTAGGGAATGGAAAGGTTATTATAGAGAACTTCCCCAATCTAAGGACCACCCACGAACAGCAAAAGGGACAGGCTTGGTTGTGAAGGTCAGGAAGTGCAGTTTTGGCACCCTGCTTCCTTTCTAAGCCTGTCCTCTCCGTTCAAAAATCCCTTCATGCTCTAAGGCCCTCTTGTTATGGAGAAAGGGATCCAGCACTAGTCTGTAGAAGCTGCCCTTCCCAGAAATACTTGCTGTTGGAAAGACTGACGTGGAACCCCCATTGAGATATTTCTGTTGATGGAGATAAAGGATTGTGACTCTTGGGTGAGGAGACATTTGGGGGACAAGATGGCTTTCCAAGAGTCTCTCTAAATCATCTTGCATGTATGGTGTAGATCCCTTCTGAACTTTCAGAAAGCAATCCCTTCTCAACCTATGGGTAGGGCAGGCTCTGTGCCAGAGTGAACTGGATCCTCTGGGTCCATTTTTTCTGCACTAGAATTCTACGTGCTTCAATCGTCCCCAGGGGTCAATTAGGGGTTTTGGAAAGTACTCACTCTTTGAGGCATCTGTACAGGTATGTACTAGATAAATTCCTTTACTTAGGAGCAAGTTGAATTCTAAAGACTATTGAAGTTGATTTGTTCCAAGAGCCCAAAGTGGCATAATCAGACCCAGCTGTGTGTGCCACTGATTGGCGATGGACAGAATTCACACGCCTCTACCATGGCTTCTGGCTTTTCACATGAAGTTCTTATGTGAAAAGTTTTAAATGAAGGGCTTTTGTAGAAAGAGAAATGAAATGAATGGCTCCCTTAAAGATTCAAAAAAGGGGATATATAGTTTTGTATGCATTCACCTCCTCATGATAACCTCTCAAATTGTCAGAGCCCAATAAATCTGAAACTTCTGCTTAATTAATTCATTAATTAAATAAAACATTTATGAATGTTACTGTGTGCCAGCCCTGTGCTAGGTGTAGGGGGTAATAGAAATGAAGGACTGAGTCCCTACTGTGTATACATGTACACACACACACACACACACACACACACACGTGCACTCATGTGTTGCAGGGCATTAGTCCAAGAGCTGTGATTCAGTGGGGTGAGGGCTAGGATGGAAGGAAGGTAAGAGTGCCGTGGGAGGGAGGAGAGTAAAAATTCCCATCTCTGTGCTGGTGGGGAATGGCTGGGGAGAGAAGCCAAAGGAGCTGATGCTTGAGTTGGGTCTCGAAAGATGATGATCTAGGGAGAGAAAACAAGGTGGTCAAAGAAGAAGAAGCATTTCTGTGAAGGCACAGAAGCAAGAGCGGGAAGGAGACTGCTTAGAGAAACTGGAAACAGTTCTGCAGTTGAGAGGTCAGAAGCATATAGGGATTCTGGCAGAAGAGGTTGGAGAACAAAATTGGATTACAACAGGAGGTTCCGGGTATGCCATGTTGAGGAGTGGGGACCTTATTCTTAAAGTGGGACATTGCTGCAGATTTTAAACACAGTACACTTTTGGAAGACCACGCTGATGGTAATGAGGCTGGCTTAGAGGACAGGAGATGAGAATCAGGGGACCAGTTATGATTCTGTGACAGCAGTCCAGGTGGGAAAGTCTCAGCGAAGATGGTGGCAAAGTGGGATGGAAAGGAGGGGAGGGCCCAGAGAGTCACCAAGGAGGGAAAACTGGTAGAACTGGTGGGTGACTGACATAATGAGGGACACAGACGATGGTCTCAGGCTTTAAGTCTAGTGACTGGTTGGTTAGGGGACCATTCCCTGAGATGAGGAAATTTAGGAGGGACCTCCGTAAGGAAAACAAGTTCTCCATTGGAAGGATATATATCGCCTCAGGGGACTGTTAAAACACAGCATTAGCTTGTATTAAGAAAAGGGAATTTTTAAAGATATAAACAAGCAGCTGACAACAGTGAGTGCAAATTCTAGGCTCAGTGGAGTAACACGCTTCAGGTATCGTCTTTCTTCATGGGGGACAAATACCACTGACATTTAGGATGGTGACCTTGCAGCCTTGTGAATCGTTATCAAGGCTGAAAGATTCCATTATTGGTATTAAAGCAGGAAAGTGAACTTGGGCATTTGAATTTGAATTTATTCCAACTCTGCATGCTGCCCACTTTGAGACTGTTTATAGATTTGGATTGTTCAGGATAAGATGTTTTTGAGGAAAGCAGACAGGGTAGGACCTTTTTAGGCACGGGAGTCAGACAGACACCACCATTTGATAAAAATGTCACCAAAATTTGGGGTTCTTTCTCCTGAGGTAAAAAGTTGAACTCATTCCTTTTGGGTGACATAAAATATGTACTTTCATCAATTGTAAAACATATTTCTGCAATAAAATTTAAACAAGATCTATTCATTATTATTTCCAGTTTGGTAACACAAGTCTTGAAGTCATCAAAGGTACAAATGCTGTTTGTCTTCATCCCAATGCCAGAAAGCAATCCTTAAACAATCTTAAGCGTCTCTTTTCCTTCTCCTCCACACCCAGGCCTCCATCTCTGTGCATCTACATTGTTGTGCTGGTTTCTTCAAGGCCTTTCCCCCTTCCCTCCCTGTCCTCTCTGACCCCACCTATGTGTACCCCTGCTTGCTCGTCTATACTCAAAGGACACCCTCATTTATATTTCCAGCCCTAACCTTCCCCGGATTTATACATCCAATGCTCTACACAACATCTCCATAGGGCCATCTAAGAGGCATCTTTACCCTAAAGTATCCAAAACCAAATTACTGACTTGACAGCCCAAACTGGCTCTTCCTGCAATCTACCCGTCTCAAGTCATGGCAATTTTATCCTTCTGGTTGCGTATTTCAGCAAATTCTGTTGGTTCTGCCATGCAGATCCTGACTACCTGCCATCTAATCCATTTATCACCTGGGTTGTCAAAAAAGCCTCCTCCCAGATCCCCCGCTTCTACCTTTGACCCCCTAAAGAACATTTGCAGCAGAATAGCCAGGGTGAGCCTGTTAATATATAAGTTAGATTGTATCCCGCCTCTGCCCAGAGCCCTGCTGCGTCCCCATCACACTTGCAGCAAATCTAAAGTCCTCTTCTCCTGGTCCCTGGCCACTGCCCTCATGTTATTTAGTGCCAGTGAGCACCTCACTCACTGTTCAAGCCACACTGGCTCCTTCTTGCCTTCCATTCCAATGTCTTGCCTCAAGCAGGAGTTCCCAGCCCTGCTCTCCAATCTTGGCTCATGGTGTTGTTTTCTGGGTCCTTTCCACCTGCTCAAAGCTTCCTCTTACTTTGTCTCACCTCCAGCTCGCTTCCTCCATGAAGACGTCGTTGACACTCCAACGGTTGTCCTTTCCTCCAGACCCTGATGTTAGTTTTTCACCACTGTGCTCATCTCTTCATTCATCAGAAAGCCTGGGACTCTTTTGTGAGCAACACAGCTGGCTGGTTTGCTGCCAGCTGGCCAATGGGATGATAACTTCCCCGGGGCATTTAGTTTGTTTCTATTAGGTTGGTACAAAAGTCATTGCGGTTTTAGCAATTTTTAACCTTTTAAACCTCAATGACTTTTGCACCAACCTGATATCTCCTAAAGACCCACAGTATGGCATATCTGTAAATAAATCTCTTTTCAATTCCGTATGCATTTGCCCCAAATCAAGGCAGGGAAGCAGGTCTACAAGAACTGATGGATGGATATGCGTCTTAAAATAGTTCTGATGACCGTTAGCAATAAAGAGGAATGAACCGCTGACACACACAACCGAATGCCTGGATCTCAAGTGCATCACGTTAAGTGAAAGAACTACACCCTAAAGGATATGTAATGTATGATTCCATTTGCGTGATGTTCAGTAAAACGCAAACCCCCAGGGCTAAAGGTTGAGCGTGAAGAAGGGGTTCACCTCAAAGGGGCAGCACGAAGGAATTTTGGGGGTGATAGGTCTGTTCTGTGTCAATTGTGGTGGGAGATCTCTGACTCCATGCACTTGTCCACACTGGGAGACCTGTACACTGACAACAGGGAATTTGACTGCTTGTATGCTGAAGGTAAATTTAGAAAACACGCAAAACACAGAACATTAGTGCATTTAATTGCTTAATAAACATTTCTACTACTAAGAAAAATGCCTGCCTCGTAGACAATGAGAAACATATCAAGGTTGAAATTTATTTGCTTATGGAATATTATCTGGACAAAACATAAGTGCGGTTGAAAATGATTTTCTGGTTTGTGAAATACCTCATTGTATTTATGCCTTATAGGGATAATATATTCTATCTTTAAAATAACGGAAGAAAAAATTGTAAAAACTTTACAACTATGTGCTCATTTATCCAAAATAAAGCAGCTGTTGTATTTTTGTTTACAAAAAAGTTCTGGGGTCCAAAAGAATACACTTTTATTGTAATGAATGTGCAAAAAGGAAAACATAAAGTTTGGAAACGCACACATTCACAAACTTAAACAGCTATCATCTTATTTTCTATAGAGAACAATGGTAAAGGGAATTCATAGGGAGGCTGCTTGTCCTATCGAAGCTGTTGGCACCCGTCAGTTCTTAGAATAATCCCCTGAAGAAAACAGTGTGATCTCCATTGTATAGCTGAAAACTCTGAGACCCAGCGAGGTTGAGTGGCTACACAAAGATTGCAGGGCTGGTTAGTGGCTGGGCCAGGGATCCCCTCCAGGTCTGTCTGCCTCAGGTGATGCCCTTTCCACGGCCACAGGGTCCTTCCAGCAGCGCAGACAGAAAGCAGCCAACAGCAGCAGTTCGCCACAAGGAGGCTTGGATCGCATGCAGCTCTCTAGTCCGGCCTCTGCTCAGGGCCTCTGTCCAGCCACGGGATCTGTAACTGCCCACTGCTCCTGCCCTGTTCGTGGCCTCAGTTTGATCCAGCTGGTGAGGGAAACCAGTCCATTTGGAAAGTCACTGTGCTGGGGCCAGGATCGAAGTCCTGTCTTCCTTGGCTGTAGAGCCAGCTCAAAAACAGACGGTCTCTTCAGGGGGCCATTCTGTCAGGAAGATGAATGTGGCCTCATTGATTCTCTCACCAAGCAGTTTGTCCGAAACGGCAGCTGCTGGACTGCAGCACTTTGAGGCCTGAACCCAGGAGTCCGCTTCCAGCCTTCCTTGCAGTCTTGCCTAGTAATTCAAACGTCTGCCATGGGCTAGGATAGAAAGCGGGATGAATGAGGACCACAACTTTTCCAAGGAGCTCCTTAGGGAGTCCCCAGTGATCACCAGGACTGACCGCATTCCCCACCACCGCAGTCATAGCCACCCACCCCAGGATTTACAAAGTTCATTTAAAATGAACTTCAAAGACAAAGGGAAATCCTGAAGGACAATGAAGTCAGCAAAATGGAGAGTGTAAAGCCTCCCCATTTGTAGGAGATGGTGAAAGGTGAAGGTCATTAGGATTTTGTGTGTACATGTGTGGATGTGGATATATTATATATACAGATGTATGAGTATCACAGCTATTGTTTTTATTGTGTCAGCTAATGGCATTACCCCTTCCAGCACCATCTTCCCTGTGTTACTGTCTAGCATTACCCACTAGTCATAGCAAGAATGCTCAGAGAGCAGGGACTCGGGCAATTGCCCCCAATTCCCCATGTTCTAGGAAAGTGGTATCATGTGGATGAGATGGGCGTGGGGACGGGGCCTGTGGTTATGTCCAGTCCACTTTCCACCGGGCCTCTCACATTGGAGGCTAGTGCAGTGGCATATCTGTCCACCAGGTGGCACTCATAGCTTAGCTTTATTTTTATTTCTATTGATGGAAAATTTTACCCAACGGTCTTCACTGTGGAGGAACACATGACTTGGACGTCCCAATTCATGTACGATTTCACGTGTTGTCATGTTTGGGGTTCTATTTCTTCTGTACAATTACAATGTATTCTTTTCCTCTGGGACCTTGGCAAGGGACTCTGTAAGGGGATATCCGTTATAATCTGACTGGGAAGTGTCATTTTCATCACATACACCGCCCCCCGACCCCCACAACTGCTCTAGGGGTGTTTTTTTCTTTTCTAGTTTTTCTTCTTTCCTGTGTCTCTGCTTCTTCCCTGTTCCTCTCCATGGTCAGTATGGTGTGACCAGGTGGCACACTTGGACTTATTGGAACCCAGCCCAGGGTCACCTTTTTAGTGTTCATGTTTATTATGTAGTGGTCACAGCTCGGATTGGCCAGCCTCAAAAAGTGCTCGCCCTTGAGGCTTAAAGATCAAAGGCCAAAGGGAAAAAGGTGACTATAGACTTGTTTCTGAGGGGGGACATCAGAACTATATGTGTCTGAGATGTCGTGACTGAATTTTTTTATGGCTATTCTCTCTGGGGAAGCGTCTGTAGGGCTGAGCTGACAAAAGTTCTTAGAAACCTCATAGTAATGTTACTGGACATGATTCTGTTATTAGAGTATGCGACGAACGTTGTAAGATAGTCACTGTGCTCAAGAATCTAGTCTACTTGGGAAGATAAGAAATTTAGTCACTCCAATAGCGTCATTAGAGTAAGGGAATCTCTGTGAAGAGCTTCATGCCAACAAATTTGCGCTGGGCGTCATAAGAAAGTCTGTCGCTGAGTTCTAGGAGGTTGGGGTTGCTTTCAGGGAAGGGTGGGCCTGGTAGGATTAAGGCAATAGAGAGGGTGGGAGGGGCATACCCAGGGAAAAGGGAGGAAGCTTGCAAGAGAAGCGTGGATGTGGGCCTGTAAAACCTCACATAGCTGGGGCTCCATTAGTTGGCACCTTCAAGGATCAACGGTTCCTTTAAAAATTCTGTTTTACGAAAAGACCAAACCACAGTAAGTTCCCAGTACCCTACCCCCTGGAATGATGATGTCCCTGTAGCCCAGCAAAATTATTAATCTTTAAAGCAGTATTTATTCCTAGTCTTATTAAGTACTGAGAGTGACGTCATTCGTTCAACATGTATTTATGGAGTATTTTATTGTGCTGGGTGTTTTGTGGGAAACCAAGGTAGATCAGGCAGGATTGTTTTCTCTGGAGCCTTCATGCTAGGAGGAAAGACAAGAGATGTGACTATAATAACTCTAAGGTCAAAGAGAAAGACAAAGTCTCGAAGGTAAGGATAGAAAAATAGAGGAGTTAAGAGTAAGGTAAAAATTATGTTCAGCTGGGGCTTCAGTGGTGGGATAAGTTCATGTAATGATACGGGAGGGAGGGTATTTTGCATGGAGAAAAGGGCATGCACACCATAAACAGGTTGTAAAGAAAGGACTGCAAGGGGTATAGGAGCAGGATAGTGAGAAAACATGTTGAAAGTTTAGGCTAAGGCCGCCTGACAGCCAGCTTTGCATGGTAGAGTAAGGAATATGAGTTCATCAGGAACTTACTGTATACTTTTGACTAGATGGATAAATTAGTATTTAAAAAGACCTGTGTTTCAAAAGATGAGCACACCTAACACCAACATAGAAGATGGATTAACCAGGGGAGAGAAGGGAAGTGGAGGGTTCTGGTTAAAAGGCTGTCCTGTCAGCTCTGGAAGGAATAGGGCTTCATTCGTTGGCATTTATTCTTATTATTCTGGAAGGATCAACATTTCAAAAGCAAGATTAGAGAAACAAAGTTCTGGAAATTATTTTTGATGAAACTAAGATGTGTATAATTCACAGATCCCAAAATATGTGTTAAAGGTACCAAAAGAAGCTGAGAACAGAGAGAAATGATGCAAAAAGTGGTAAAGAGGCACGGAGAAAGGTGAGATGGCAGCTATTTCAGAAAGCACCAACATTTCCTGAAGGCGCCAGGAATATACCCCGAGTGCAGAAACTATACCATTTGTTTAAAGCAATGGATGTAAGAACGGATTAATCTGAGATGTTAGCAGAAGGTGTCACAGAATAAATATGGTAGAGAGAATCAGAGGATGGGGGCTTCATAAAGAATTGTAACAACATACCAATGCACCACATTTGCAGAATGTGTCTTCTCTGTGGCATCATAGACTGTGTCATAAATGCCTCCTAGCCTGTCCTATTCCCATAAAGGACACACTTCCTCCATTACAGGAACTTCCTGCAAATAGTTGGCCCATGGATTCAGTGATGTCTAAGAAAAAGATGAGCAGTACTAAATCAATACAAAGGCAATTTAAGAATAAAAGAAGCAAAAAAGTTTCAAAATTTATTAACAAATAAAGGACATGTACAAGAAAAATATTTCCACAAAGTAGAAAAAATTGTGATCAAATATTTCACTACAAATTAAAAAAAAAAAAGAAAGGAAGAAAGAAAGAAACCCACACAAAGCAATCAAATAAAGAATTCAACAAAAAATACAAGAACTCTGGAAAGAGATGGCCAGATAATAAGAGAAGATAAAACATGAGGGGTTAGACCTCAGGAGAGAAGTAGAAAACAGGCAAACAGCCATTACAGAAATGAAGACAAAATTGTAAGAAGCACAATGGATAACATACCCCATGGAACATACAATAATGGACACAGAGAATAATACTCAAACAATGAGACGATGACACAATAATAACACACAATGAGACAAGTCATAAAAATGAATGCAACTCTAAAAAGTAGATTCAGGCTTAGATAGAACATTTTAATTAGAGAGGAATGACAAAAGAGATTCAACATTTGCATAATTGGAGTCTGTAAAGACGAAAGTAAAAAAATGGAAAAGAAAAATATTTAAGGGCTACCCGGTGGGTCAGGCAGTTGGAACTCCGTGCTCCTAACTCCGAAGGCTGCTGGTTCGATTCCCACATGGGCCAGTGGGCTCTCAACCACGAAGTTGCCAGTTCAATTCCTTGACTCCCGCAAGGGATGGTGGGCAGCGCCCCCTGCAACTAAAATTGAACACGGCACCTTGAGCCGAGCTGCCGCTGAGCTTCCGGATGGCTCAGTTAGTTGGAGCACGTCCTTGTTGCCAGTTCGACTCCCGTAAGGGGTGGTGGGCTGTGCCCCCTGCAACTGGCAACGGCAACTGGACCTGGAGCTGAGCTGCACTCTCCACAGCTAAGACTGAAAGGGCAACAACTTGACTTGGAAAAAAGTCCTGGAAGTACACACTGTTCCCCAATAAAGTCCTGTTCTGCTTCCCCAATAAAATCTTAAAAAAAAAAAATTTAAAACACGTAATTTAATGAAATTTTACTTAATTGAAAGAAAGACTTAAATACCTATGCCAGAAGTTCATACCATGCTTAAGAATCATTGACCTAGAATAGTCAATATTGATACAGAGTCAAGTAAATTTGTGAGATGCAAAGATTTTAAAACATTCTGTAGGCATCCAGGCAAAAAGATCAAAGCATAATTAAAGGAAGAAAAATTAAGCAGGTCTCAAATTTTGCTACAGCAAATTTTCATGTCAAACGATCATGGTGTAACACTTAAATAAATCTGTAATAAGTTAAGTACACTAAAACTGATTTCTTGCTCAGTTTGAGGCAGATATCTATCAGGGGTGCAAAAAAAATGTGTGCACATGACTTGTATTCACATCTTTTGTTATCGGTATATATTATTACAATTTTAATACAATTTTCTCCTTTCTTAAAATATGTATGCATTTTTTTGGGCATTCTCTGTAGTTTGGAGAGTGGCCAAGTGATTTAGGGACCCAGGCTCCTTCTAGCTTGTTGATTTCCTACCAGTTTGCAGAAGGGAAAACAGAGCCTAGCAAAGACATGCTCTCTTTATAAATACTTTGGCCAGGAAGTAATGCGACAGATCTATTCACCTTCACATGACAAACTACAAATAAGGTGGGTGGAAAATGTTGTCCCTAACTAGGCAGACACTTTCTAGCAGCAACTTTGGAACTATTTGGGGGAATAGCTAACCATCTCTGATGCACTCCTATCCTTGGGCAGACAGAGTCAGCATAATAGAAGTATCAATTCTCCCATGTTTAAATTTAACACAATCAGCATTACAAGTGATTTTTTGAAACAGAAAAGGTATTTTAAAGCTCTTACGGGAAACTGAAAAATGAGTTTAGCTAGAAAAACTCTGATAAAAGAGGATAAATGAGGTGTAAATAGTTTTGCCATGTATTAAAACATTATTTAGTTCCAAAGATTAAAACAGTGGGATAGCAGTTCATGATCTATGAATGGACCAAAGGAAAACAATTGAAAGCCCAGAAATAGCTTAAAATGAAGATGAACAAACTTATAATACAACTGGGGGAAATGACAGAAAATCAAGATAAACTCCAAACAGATCAAAGATGTAAGGATAAGAAGTCAAACCATAAAAATTAAAAAATTAAATGTAGGAACCTTTTTAATCTTAGCTTGGGGAAGATCTTTCTCATTGCAATTCAATACTTGTGAAGTACTGAAAAATGGTTAATTGGACTACATAAAAATTAAAGACTACACATTTTAATTATAGTTGACATTCAGTATTATTTTATATTAGTTTCAGGGTGCAGGGCATATTTTGTCTTTCACTACAGTGCCTTTCATTTTAGTCCTAAACAAATTATTCAATTCAATTGAAGTAATAATAACAAAGCATTTATGACCAAGTTCATGAATAAGAAGGTGAAGGCAGCTGCATTTTAACTGCCACCTATTTGGCAGTTCTACTATTGATTGTAGGAAAAGAGATGTAAAACAAATGTCAGTATCAATAACATATGATATAATATACAGAGGGTGCCAAAAAATGTATATGCAGTTTAAGAAAGGAAAAAAACAACTGTATTAATTGTAATACTCAATATATACCAATAACAAAAGATGAATACAAGTCACATTTGGCTTCTGCAATTACAAGAGGTGCTCAAAGTGGTTACCATCAGCGTCCAGACACTTCTGATTACGGCAAACTACTGCTTAAGCATAGATAACATCTCTTAAAATGTGTATACATTTTTTTGGCATCCCCAGTATATACTTGTATTATTGAAAGTAATGCAAGCATCCTATATACGTTTGAATCCAAAATGAATAACTATCTAATAATTAATCATTGACAACATATTTATGGTCTCAAAAGATTTCCATAATAATTCATGTATCACTCATTGAAAAATTAATTATATTAGTAATCTTATCTAAAAAGAGTATATCATCAGTTATCTTAGCAATAATCTTAGCTCCAGATTAAAATTTTTGGAACATGTGTCATGCTTATTTGCTAAACACTTACTAGATGCTATTATTTGGTGCTTAGTAAAAAAGAATGAGTGGCGTTACATTCTATTGACTACACTTGCACACACGTGCACGCGTACACACACTCACATGAGTATGTACAGAATACTCTTTCCCAATATGTTCCAGGGCTGAAAAGGACTAATAATGTCCACAGCAGGGAGGAATAAGTAAGAGCATATTCATGAATCAGTCTGTAGTTCTATTGAAAGATAATTGTTCCCATAAGTAACAGCGTATGCCTCGGTTGCAGTTTTCAGCATGAAGAAATATTAACTGTCTCTATTTCTTCATTGAAATGCAAGCTCTCCTGATTTATTTCTGAATAAATCTAACACAGTAACACTTACAATCAAGCACTGATTATTTAAATGGACACAGAAGACTTTATTTCACCCAAATAAACAGTAAACGTTGTCAATAGAGGTCACTCCGTGGCCCAAACCGTTGGTTCTGTCACCTAGAACTTCATTCATAATTACAAATGATGAGCCTATTTGAAAAATCCCAGCCACCGTTTCTTTTCACAATGACTGTTTGACCCCCAAATCAAATTCCAGAGTTTTGTTGTTTGTTTGTTTTTATGCCCTGCGGGGTTATAAATTTGGTCCAAATCAATCAATTCTTTTGAAATTTATTTTGGAGTAAACAACCTTGTCGACTGGCAAAAAATATCTCTCCAGAAAATCTACCAAAAGAACGGTTTATTCTGGAAAAGAAAAAGAAATGAGGTTACCCAAGGAGTGTGCGAATGCACACTTCCCACCCGTGTTCCAACTGGCCACCCACGTGAAGAAGAAAAGCCACAATTCTAAGATGGTTCTTCTATTACATTTATTAGCATCTCTCCCCCAGAAGTTACCACAAAGTTTAACAGGAAGTTAGGACTAGAGAGTTAACAAGGGGCCCAGCTCCACCCACAGTCCTCCCAGCTCTATGGTTAAGCATCTTAAGATGCCAGTTCACTTTTATCAACCTGTCATGGACAGAATACCCAAGCAATTCTGCTGAAACCAAAAGAACACTTTGCTCAGTCATTGAGTAATTGTGCTAATTTTTCTTTTCTGTCTAGATTTTAGTTCAGCTTTTGTCCTTTTCTCCGGCACATGTGAAATGCTGATTAGAAATCGAAAGAACTAGAAATGTGTTGCTGATGGCTGTAACACTCAATTTATCGTATTTAATACTAACAATATAGGTCTTTCAGAAGAGGCTTATAAATATTGGTTTTAAAATGGAAACCACCAGAAAGCATATACAAATCTTCTAAACATACAATCCTCTAGATTTTCTTTTTCTAAATTTGAGGACTCAGAGAAATCTACTCTGAGGGTGACTGACACCCTCATTGCCTATTTTTGGGCACTGGTGACTTCCTGGTCTATTGACATAGCCTGCTACTAAAGGGTTAAACCTATTGGCATGTTTGTCATACCCCTGCTTAACGGTCCCTTAAGCAAGCCACAAATCTTCCTTGCTCTGGATGACAGTTAATGAACTGTAAAAGTCTTGCACCAATATTTCTATTTCATCTGCAAGCTTGAAGAAGGCAAGTTTGTTTTTCACCCTCAAGAAGAACCAACTGTATTTCTTAGGCAGACAAGGATAATTTGTTTGTGTAGACCTCTTTAGTTAGAAGGACATCTTTTGAACTTGGGAATTTGATTCGGAAAATCACAAGCTACTAATTATTCTTAGGATGGTTTTATGTTCCTGGGTGTATTTTATTAGGCTAACTCTATTGCAAGCTCTTTTAACTAACTCACTCTGTGACCTTGAGCAAATGACTTTACCTCTCTGGGCCTATTTACTCTTCTGTAAAATGAGAGCCCTGATACCTCATGGAATTCCTTAGAAAGTCAAATGAGTTAATGATTATTATGCTTTTTAAAGATCACTTAAAATTACCTGATTAAACATTATATTAATTCTCAAAAGCTTAAAATCATATTAATCAAAGCAAAATATATGTATATAAATATGTGTGCATATATATTTAGATATATGTATATTTGGATAAGTATGTATTTCTATCTTTTGAGTAAGTTCTATGTGATATAACTGTTTTTGAAGACTAAGCAAAATGAAACATAATTTAACATGAGAAAGCAACTCTTTAGAAGCAAGAGTAATAATACACTTTATGAATTATCTATTGCATATTCTAGAATAATTGTTATATGCATGCCCTTAGTCATATTATACTTTGCCTTAAATATTGATTAGAGCCACGTCACAAATCCTAATGTCTTCTAAATTATTGTTTCAGCTGAGCTTTTTTGAAGATTTACCAAAATTGTGCCATTAGAAATGCCACTAGCTTTTTCATTCCATTTCTAATTTACTCTTCTGTGATTTTAGAAAGAATTCTAGTTCTTTCAGTTGTTCCTGTATTTCTCAGCATCGCCGCCTGTGTTACTCAGTTGGGATTGGGCAGCTTCATAGTCTTAAACCAAGAGTTCAAGTTGATTTTTGATGCATTTTCTTAACTGCTAATGTTTTTCAGGGTCCTGCTAATTTCATTATGAATATTTATAAAAAAATTCTGAGTCTCCTTTAGAGCCGATTTAGTTCCATGTTTTGGCTGGAGAATTAAGTCTACATAGATTTTCCAGGTCTAATTGCTGGTCCAAATTACAACTTTCAGTTGAGGTAGAACATGAAGTACCACCAGATAGAATTCTGTGTGTCTGTTGTAGAATCCAAAAGAGCTTTCTGTCTGGCAGGATTGTCCATTCCAGTTTTATGGGTACGTGTCTTTAAAATGTTGATATCAGTAAGGCTTTTGTCATTGTCTCCTCTTCCAAAATTTCTTCTTCCACTTTTATTTAAATTATTTAAAGCCCACACTTTATTTAGATTTGATTAGGTGATTTTTTTCTTTTTCCTTTCTAACCAATGGCCTTTTTTTCTGATCCAGGATCCCAGTCAGGATACATTACATTTAATTGTCATGTTTCCTGAGGTTCTTACAGACTGTGAGAACTTGTCAGACTTTTCTTGTTTTGATGATCTTGACAGTTTTAAGAAGTAATGGTCAAGTATTTTGTAGCATAGTCCTTCATTTGGATTTGTCTGATGTTTTCCTCATGTTCAGAAAGGGGTTATGGGTTTTCCGGAGGACAACCATGGAGATAACAGACATTCTCGTCCATCATATCAGGTTATATACTACCAATTTGACTTATCATTGTTGATATTGACCTAGAGCACCTGATCAAGACTGAGGTAGTGTTTGTCAGCTTTTCCCACGATGAAGTGACGCTTTCACCTCCTCCCCCCTTTCCATGCTGTACTTTACGGAAGGAAGTCACTATGTACAGCCCGCACTTAAGGAATAGAGAGTTACCTTCCTCTGTTTGAGGTGGAGTGTATACATAAATTATTTGGAATCCTTCAACACAACAGATCTCTGTCCCTTCTCCCTTAATTATGCATTTATTCAATCATTTATTTATATTAGTATGAACTCATGGATATTTATTTTATAGTTTAGGTTATAATCCAATGCTACTTAATCTGTTTTGGTGCTCAAATTATTCTAGCTCTGGCCATTGGGAGCTTTTGCAGCTGGCTCTTGTGTATTGACATACCCCATCATTGTGGGATATTTTTTTAAGCACTTTCTGACTTTTTGATACTATAAGATGTTGTAAACCCATCTCCTATATTTCCCTTACCAGCCCTAGCATCAGCCATTTTTTCAAGGAGACTTGGTTTGTTTTATTGCAGAATGGCATTAGAAACCAAAGGTCTGGGCACTAGGTGTGCCAGTGGGGTGTTGTTTCTTTTAGGCCATCTCAGCTGACAGAGCAAAGAAATATATTTTTATATAATAACCCATGTATATATACCTATGTATAAATATTTCTATATTTAAGCCCCGTGTCTTTATTAAGCTAAACATGAGCTTATACTGATGTCTCCAACTCTAATCCATTACCACATGGATCATTCTAGACTTCTCCCCTTCTTATCTGTAATCTCCCATTCCAACACTGAGAGAAACCTGGCTTTCACCATTTGCCATTCATCTCCTTAATTGTTCAATTCCAGTACAGATGTATAACAGTATCAGAATTAACTCATATTCCTGTGGGAAAAACTTTATCAGCTAGAATACAGTGCTTATATACAGGTGTGTTTTGCCTTCAGTCTTACAGTCTGCTTATTTCTAAAGTTGCTTAGGTCAGCAACTTACCTCAACCCCTTCACTGAGGTTATTTCATATACTTGTAACGCAGGTAGTTTTTCACATTCTGCATTTCCTCCTGTGATCCCTTGGCTCCCTTCATAACTTCTTAAAAATCTGTTCTTTTTCAGTTTAATACTTTAAATACTGTATGGCCTATCAAAGTACTACTAATTTCCTGCACATTTTTATCCTGAGTTTGTTGGCCTTTTCTCACAAACATATAAACATTTTAAAACTTCTTTACCTGAAAAATAAAGTGCAAAGTATATGCTCTGTATGAATCAGTGTTCCTAGTTGTAGACAGGAGAATCCACTCTAGGTAGTTAGAGTTACAATAATAATAATACAAAACAGCAGCAACAATAATGTAATGACTAACACTAATTTGTTTACCGTGCGTCAGGCTGCATTTTAAATGTTTTACACCTATTAATTCCTTTGTACCTCACAACAACCCTGTAAGATAGTTATCTGTTTGCTCCATTTTTCAGATAAGGAAACTGATGCATAAAGCAGTTAGATAACTTGCCTGACATCACACAATTAACAAATGGTAGAGCTGGGATTGAGCCCAAGCTGCTTTCTCTCACTCCCAGAGTCATTGGAAGGGCCCGAGAAATATCTATATGCTGATCCAGACAATTCCTGGAAATACCCTGCCAAAATGGCACGATAAAGGAGCTGCTGCTGGTGCTCTCAGGAGCACACTGTCCCAGCCATGATTGGAAAGTGGCCTCTGCAGCTGCCGCCCCTAGATCCAGTCATAGAATCGTGTGGCTTCTGCTGCCACCCTGGGCTGCAAAATAGAAGTTTCATATTTGCCATTTCCCCATTTCCAAATCAAAGGCTTTCGCAGGTGGGTCTGATTAGAGGAACTTAAAACATATGTCAGAATGTTTGTGCACCAGAAGGCTGAGCCTGGTATTTATTGTATTAGGGCCATCATATTCTTTGTGCTATTCAAAGGGGAGTAATTATAATTATTTTTGTAACCAGCCAAGTAACAAGAATATAAAATACTAATTTTTTTTTTTTTTAAATTAAGACTTTGTTGTTTGTAGAGTGGTTTAAAGTTCCACAGAAAAATTAAGGGGAAGGTACAGAGATTTCTCATATAACCTGCCCCCACATAGTCCTAGCTTCCCTTAATATCAACATCTCCACCAGAGTGGTACAATTTTTACAATTGATGAACCCACATCGATATATCATAATTACCCAAAGGTCATAGTTTACATTATAGTTAACTCTTGGTGTGATGCATTTTATGGGTTTGGATAAATGTTTAATGACATGTATCTATCATTGTGGTGTCATACAGAGTGTTTTCACTGCCCTAAAAAATCCCCTGTCCTGCACTTATTTGCTCCTCTCCCACCCCAACCCCGGGAAACCACTAATCTTTTTACTATCTTTGTAATTTTGCCTTTTTCAGAATGTCATATAGATGGAATCATACAATATATAGCATTTTCAGATTGGCTTCTTTCACTTAGTACTCTGAATTTAAAGTTCCTTCATGTCTTTTCATGGTTTAACTGCTCATTTCTTTTTAGTGCTGAATAATATTCCATTGTCTGGTTGGACCAGAGTTTATTCACCCACTCATCTGCTGAAAGACATCTTGTTGCTTCCATGGTTTGGCAATTATGAATAAGCTGCTATAAACATCCATGTGTAAGTTTTTGTGTGGACATAAAATTTCACTCCTTTGGGTAAATATGAAGGAGCATGACTGCTAGATTGTATGGTAAGGGTATGTTTACTTTTATAAGAAACCACCAAATTGTCTTCTAAGGTGGCTGCACCATTTTGCATTCCCTTGAGCAGTTTATGTGAGTGCCTGCTGTTTGTTCCACATCCTCCTCAGCTTTTGGTTTGTCACTGTCCTGGATTTTGGCCATTCTAACAGATGTGTGGTGGTATCTTATTGTTGTTTTAATTTGCATTTCCCTGATGACATGATATGGAGCATCTTTTCATATTTTATTTGCCATCTATGTATCTTCTTTGGTGAGGTATCTGTTAAGGTATTTTGCCCATTTTTAAAATTAGATTGTTAGTTTTCTTCATGTTGAGTTTTAAGAGTTTTTTGTATCTTTTGGACAACGGTCTGTTATCAGATGTGTTTTTTTGCAAATATTTGCTCCCAGTCTGATGCTTGTGTTCTCATTCTTTTGAAAGTGTTTTTCATAGAGCAGAAGCTTTCAATTTTAATGAAGTCCAGCTTATCAATTATTTCTTTCATGAACTGTGCTTTGATGTTGTATCAAAAAGGCATCACCACACCCAAGGTTTTCTCCTATTTTATCTTCTAGGAGTTTTATAGTTTTGCTTTTTACATTCAGATTTATGATCCATTTTGAGTTAACTTTTGGGAAGAGTGTAAGGTGTGTCTAGATTCATTTTTTGGCAGATGGATGTTCAATTGCTCAAACACCATATGTCAAAAAGACTCTCTTTGTTCCACTGTATTGCCTTTGTTTTTTTGTCAAAGATAAATTGACTATATTTTTGTGGGTCTATTTCTGGGCTCTCTGTTCTGTTCCATTGATACATTTGTCCATTCTTTCACCAATGCCACTCTGTCTCAATTTGTCACTAGAGTAATATAGTAAACACTAACGTAATCACTCTAGCTTTATAATAAGTCATAAAGTCAGTCCTCTAATTTTGTTCTTCTTAATTATTGTGTTGGCTATTCTTGGTCTATTGCCTCTGCATATAAACTTTAGAATCTGTTTGTCATTATCCACAAAATAACTCACTGTGATTTTGATTGGGATTGCATTGAATATATAGATCAAGTAGGAAAGAAGTGACAGCTTAACAATATTGAATCTTCCTATCCATGAACATGGAATATCTTGCCTTTTATTTAGTTATTCTTTGATTTTGTTCATCAGAGTTTGTAGTTTTCCTTGTTTTGATCTTGTATGTATTTGTTAGATTTATACCTAAGTATTTTATTTTGGGTATAGTAATGTAAATGGTATTGTTGCTTTTAAAAACAGAATGTTTCTAATTCTTATAATACCCCTAGTTCTATATGGGGAGACAGAGGCACACAGAGGTAAGATAACTTTTCCTAGGTCACATAGCCACTGAGTAGAGTAGCCAGGTTTTGTACCCAGATAGTCTATTATAAGAAATTGAGCTTTTGACAGCTCAGCAATCCTGTCTCACTAGAACTTTTTTTCCTAGAAAGTAAGGTAATATAAAATAATGTCTTAGAGGAGAATTGTTATTTTTTCTGTTACATTTCTTCCTGGTAGATTAGTTATTTCAGCTGAGTCCTGTCTCTCAAACTTGTAAGCCCACAGACACAACCTCCTAGACTCAGCACCACCCCAGGCCTGGGTGCTACACATTCTAAGCTCAAAAGTGTGACCAACCTCCCTGAGGACAGACAGAGATCATGGAGGAGACCTCTTACACCATCTTGGCCATAGTGGCTTCTGCTACTACAGTTCTGGCCACTTGCTATGAAGCACTTTAAAACATTTAAAGTGCTTTAAAACTGTGAAACATTATCACTACTAGCGATAATTTGGAGATGGGGAGGCGAGATGGTGTTTCCTTATTAGTTTTGGCTCCCCCTGTAGTATTTTCACATTTGCAACTAGTCGGTCCTCAATCACTTTTTAATACATGACTGAATAAAAAAGAAAAATGAATTCATGAAGGGGGGCCGCTGCCTGCTGCAGGCTGTAATTTGCCTGAGGCCTCTCCTGACCAATCTTGAGTCTGCTTCCTGGGAGACATAGCTGAAGCGGCTGCAGAATCAATAAATGGAGGAGGAAGTAAATGGTCTCATGAGATTTGCTGTCCCTCAGTCCCCGGGTGAGGTTTAGAAGTCAGAGGTCACTCAATTGTCCACATGTGAATCATTCACATTGTGGACCAACCTCATCTTAGTTAGCTATTCTTGACCCAGTGGTCCTTTGCACTGTCTTCATCCTATCAGCTGCTATGTGCCTGGGGAACATTAGCCAATCTTCATATTGATCTCAGTGAAGTGTCATGAGGAAGGAAATTTGCTGGCTGCAAAACTGACAAAAGGCATTCATAAGTAGCGGAACATAAATGAACTCTGGGTTATCCTGTTTTAGATGATCTGTGCCACTGCACATCCCAGTTCCCCTCCCCTGCATGAATAACCTACAAGGTGGAGGGTTCTGCTTTAGTGAACTCGTAAGCAAAGCACATTTTATAAAGTGACCCTCATCCATGTGACTCTACTCTCTCCTCCTTTTGCACTTCAACCTCCTTCACTCTCTTCCAACACCAGGGGGAGGGTTCTTCAGGGTGTGGCAAAGCTGATAGAGTCTCACTTCAAGGACAGGGCCAGATTAAAACTTTTACAGACCATGTACCTTAAAATATACTCCATGGTTGATTGTACTATTATTCTCAAGTATTTGCTCCCTCCTTTCCTATGGAAGGATATATGCTCATCCATGGTCACAAGACTGGTAGTTGTCCTGTGGGAGCTGTTTACTCCCCTTTCTTGCTTGGCCATGTGACATGCTTTGGCCAATGGAATGTGGGCCAAGTACCATATGACTGTGTGAACAGAAGTGCTAAGAGGTACCGTAGATTCCACTAGTTCTCCTGATCTTTTCCTTCTTCCATAAGCATGGCACACCCCAAATAGGGGCTGCTTCTTCAGCCTCAGTCTCAGAAAGAGAAGACATGGGAGCAGGAACCACAGCAAGTGACCTATAGCTGCCAACAATATATACAAGTAAGAAATAAATGCATGTTTTAATACGCCACTGGGATTTTAGAATTCTTATTGCAGTCAAACTGAACTGACACTGTCATGTATAACTCGAAATAAGAACTATATTAAAGGTTAGGGATGTCCAAAAAATTATGATTTCCATTCCTCACAAGGATTGCTTTGATCATGTACTGGAAATCATCAATTTATTTCCAAATTTGTTTCCTCATTTTGTTATGGTTTCCTGTATGGGGTGTTCCAAGCATGAACTCAGTCTCCCTCTTGAGTAGACTTGAAACTACATTTAGGTGGACAAAAGGCACCCTGCCTGGGAAGTCAGGACACCCAGTGACTTACGTATTAATCAGCTCTGTGTGATTTTTGGCAAGTAACAAGACCTGTTACTCAAATGCTTCATCTTTAAAAGAAGTAGCCTAGACCAAATAAGTTAAGGTTTGGTTCAGCTATAAAATGTATAAAGCTTGGGAGAACAAATAAAAAATGCCCTACTTTTCTATCCATGTTTGGAACTAGTAACAGAACCAAACTCTGGAATTATAGATGATGGAGATCAAAACAGATTTTATTGTGATAAAAGCGCTACAGAATGACATGACCCACCCTGGAGCTAACAGACCTGTGAACCCTTCTCTGAATCCAACATTCCTCCCCAAACTGTGGGCCAACTCTTGCCACAAACCAGAGCAAGAGAGAATGTGTGCTGCATGTAGACGCAGCAGATGCCCGCAGCGGAGCATGGAAGGGAGTAAGCCTAGGACCGTCATCCTCTGCTTCCAAACTTTCCAATCAGTTAAGACACCCTTCCCACTCTCTGCTGGAGACAGTGAGTTAGTGTAGACTGAGGCAGGGGTGCTACTCTTGGGGAGGGGGGTTCTCTTCACGTGGGAACATGCATCCCTGGGAGAGGAGGTTCTCCCCAGGGAATTCTATGAGTCTCTGATTCTACAGAGCAGTGGAAAGAACACATAGCATGAAGACCTGTGCTTTCAGCCAGGATTGTCACTGACTTCTGTAATCCCACACAGATTGGTTCATCTCTCTTGGTTTCAGTTTCCCCAAACCTGCATTACCCACCAGACAGCTCTGCTCTGGGAATCCAAAGAGATAATATGTGTGAAATGTTTTGAAAATGATGAATCACTATTGTTACAATTCTGAAGTAAGGCAAGGTTGAAGTGGAAAGCACATACTATTGATTTGTGCAAATTAGAGATTGTATCATATTTCTAGCCCCAGTATTTTAGCTTTAATAATAAGAAAGCTGAATCAGAGACTTGAGGCAGCTTTCTGAATGTCACACTCCACTTTCTGGGCCCCCGCGCTGTCCCCACGTCCAGGGCTTTTAACCACGCCGTCATGTAAATGCTTCCTGAGTCATACCTGTTCCTGGAAACCAAGAACTCACCATTTTATAGAAATTCTATCCTGTTCAAGCTTCCATATCAGCCTGAGACAGAGTCTACAGTAATTCCACGAGTTATGTAGTCTTTTTTCCCTTGGACAGGGAAGTGCAGTGTCCCTTTGGGTGTTCTCCTCCTTCTCAGTGTTGTGGGTGAAGACATCTTTGTCTAGAAGGCTCCGCCCAGGAGAAGTCAGCCGCAGGACACCCTCCCAGCTCTCCTAGGCTCTACCATTGCTCTCGGTATTGCCACCAATTTAGGGTTTTCCAAAGTGTGTTCCTCAGATTGTCATTTTGTCAAGATAGCCCATTCTCAGAAAGTTTCTGTGGTTATATCAGTTTTGGAAAGAGTGGAATGCACCCCCCTCAAAGAGAGTGACAACGTTCATTAACATACCAAAAGCCCTAATGTCCCACACAAACAAAGCTTTATTATTCACTGTTATTTAACCCAGGATTCCCAAAATGTATTTAGCATTGAAACACCTTTTTTTCCCCTAAGGACTAGCTACCAACATCCCAGTTTCTTGTGGTGAATGACTCTAATCTTCAACCCCACCCCCGCTTCACCCCGTGTATGGAGGTCTAAGGAGACTTCTCAACTTTGGTTTTGCGTTAGAACCACTTGGGAAGCTTTTAATGCTCCTGATACCTAGGCAGCCCCCAACCAATTAAGTTTGCTTCTCTGGGAGTGGGTTCCTGGCATTAGTACTTTGAAAAGCTCCCCACCCAAGTGTTTCTAATGTAAAGCCAAGGCTGAGACCCATTGGGCTATAGGAAATCACTTTGGCAATGCCATTCATTGCCATAGCCTGCGGAGGTCAGGTGAGTTAGTCTTTCACATAATAAGGCCATAGGAAGAATGTAAAGTTTTCATGTGAAATGGAAACGTCTACTGAAGGAGAAACTATTAGTTGCAAACGCTTACATGGCACATACACACGAATTCCAAAGGGGAATTTCAGCCTGAACATAGGGACTGTGACTAAGCCCCAGTGTCTTCCACAGGCCTGCTTCCTGAAATTCAGAACAATTATGCAAATGAGCCTCCAAGGCTTGCTTTGAGCATCTCAGCGTTCACACAGGCAAGTATGTAAATGAGACCGAAATAGTGACCCCAGTTTACAAACATAAAGTCAACGTTAGCTTTATTTATTCTGCTTTTCTCCACCTGCTTTCTTACCTCTGTCTTCCCACCTGGAAAAGACATGCTTAGTTTTATGCACCAAATAACTATAATGACGCTCGGTTAGGCAGCTGCTAGTTAAGAATCATGTGACATTATTGTTCCCTACACTATATTATACACAAAAAACATATGTCTGTGGGCTTTGAGAGCAAGCTGGAGGCCTGAAGGGGATAGCCTCCAACGGAAGAGGCGGGATGGAAAACATACACCCTCACTCATCATAGAATTCTTAATTTGTTGTTTGTCATTCAGGGTGCGCCACCTTTCAAGTGCAATTGAACGCAGACAATCTGAAACTAAAACAAAGAAAGAAAACAACTGAAGGGTGTATCCCTTGCCTTTTCCAGTGTAGAATTGATAGGTAATTTTATCAGTGTCCCATAAACCTCTAAGACAAATGAGAGGGAAGAAGGTGGGTGATGCCAGGCTGATTTACATATTTGCAGCCACCGTGGTACTGGTCAAGGGCTGCTCTTGGAGGAGCTTCCATCAGTGTTCTTGGTCCTTCATACATACAGGGACACAAAGGGCCCAGCTTGTCATCAGGCATTCTATAAGGCACTGTGCAGACATATCCCATTCAATCTTTACACGATCGGCAACAAAAGTATTATTAGCTCCGTCTTCCAGCAGAAGCAGTGCTGCAGGAACGTTGAGTAACTTCCTCAAGCTCATTGCTACTGAGCTGCAGAAACTGGACTTGAAGTCCTATGAACTCCAGGCTACTTGCTGCTGCGCCTGTGCTAAGTTGCCGTTAGTGTGTTTCCAGGTCCCATCATGTTTTTTCATCTTCCCAGTTACCTCCAGGTTTCTTCAGCCGTCCTGGCCTCTCCTAGAATTCCACAAATCCCACTTCCTTGTCGCACTGCCTCTTCTTCCTCTCTGGGAGCTGTCCTTAGGAACTGGAAATTTAGAGTACTCGTGCTTCCCCGTAGGGGTGTCTTATTACCAGAGATGAGTATACCATAAACAATGACCTGTGGAATAAAGTCTTAGAGGACTTGCGTGGCGAAGGAATGCAGAGCCCGGAATCATCTTGGGCAGAGAATCTTGTCCTCCTCGTAGAGAAGAGGGAGGAAAAAACGATGGAACGAATACAGAAAAATTTGTTGGGAAATGAGAAGAAAGAAATCAGGGAATTCAGTGCCTCGTGGCTTCTATTTTCTTTAGGTATTTGGAGGCACTGTTTCATGGGGTATCTCTTCTTAGGTCTCATTTCATTTGGATATCTGTCCTTAGCTTGGACCAGTGTTTTGAGCAAGATGATGGTTTGAGGGTTCCTTCCTATTCGTTGTGGAAGGGAGGCCCTGGCTGGGAGGTCTGAGTTCTGCTCTTTGGTGGACTAAATATTATACCCTCTGAGGGGAGAGGCCAGCTTCCCTAAGGGAATCTATAAAGAGACTTAGAGCTGAGTTTTATTTAAATAGATCATACTAAACTATAACAAATATACCTCACGCTACCAGGAAGACAGTGTTTCCAGATGATTAATGACTTGTCTATTAAGAACCAGCTTAATAAAACAAAAAAACAACCATTTTGGATAAAATATTTCTAAAATGCATTGAATACTTTCTCTTGAAAGGAGCACAGTAAACATAAATGAACATTTTCCTCGTCTGCTTATGGACCCAAATTCTCCTTATATCCATTAAAATCCCTCTGGGCTGTGATGCTGGGAAGATCTCTGAGGTATTAAAGTTTCAGGGCTGCTAAGTCTTCCATTAAATGGCTCAGGGATATGCAGTATTATTTGGCTCTGTGTTAGCTTTTTGTAGTTTTTCTATCTCTTCCCCACGGTCTTGCTCTGTGTAGTGTGTAAATATGTCTGTATGTGTGCATAGATAGGGAAATCTACGTAATCCATGTTGCTATGAATTTTAATGGCAAATTATTATTATTATTGCTATTATTATGTGTTGTTTTTCTCAAAATCATAATGAGCTTCATGGCCTCCTTTTCTTACCTTTCTTTAAGTAGATACAATGATAGATACAATCTGAAAGATTGTTTGCTGACAGCTTGGTGACTGTGCAACTTTTTATTTGTTTTGCTTTTGGTACCAACAAGTGGAGGCTGCCATCTTTTTTTTGAATAACTCCAGGGCTTCATGCCAGTAATTGATTTTGTAATCAGTCCTTCTGGTAGCACTTTAAATTAATGTTCTAACATATGGATTTAATTGGAATTTAATAAGACAGTTAGTGCATAATAAGTAAAAAAAACCACGTGATACTAAAACATATTTACTAAAGATTAACCACTATAGAGATACAAATCTATTATGCAGAAACCCAAATAAATATTTTTAGGTTGTGAAATTATATGTAAACATTTTGTATTGCTTCAAGTAAATCCAAATCTTCAGCTTTATTTGTTACTTTCTCTTCTAAGTAAACATAGCTGTTTACTACAAATCAATTCATTTTCATCTTGTACAATTGGTTCAGCAAAATTCAGTATTAGGGAAAAAAAAATATCCTCAACCTTAATGTAAAGCAGACTTTCTCATTCAGTACGTCTGGGATGAGACCTGAGCATTTGCATTTCTAACAAGTTTTTGGGTGATGTCACTGGTCTGGGGACGACACAGTGAGAAGCACTAATGTCAAACGCTATTTTGTTTTAAGATTAAAGGAAGACTTTGGCTTTCTCTGCCCTAATTTAATGTCTGGTCTTAGCTAAAACCTGCAGAAACAGGTTAAAAATGTCTACATATTCTTCGTTACTGTCCCCATTGAGAGGTGGGTTACTTCTCCTTTCCTTTAATCTGGACGTGTTCTATGATTCCTTAATCAATAGAATGCAGAGGAAGTGATGTTTAACATGACTGGTGGCTTCTACTTCCCTCCTCATGGGCCCCACTGCCGTGTTATGGGTTAGCCAAGTCTGAGAGCTCCACATAGAGAAGAGCTGAAGCCACTGGCCACCAGCCTCGGCTGAGCTCCCAACGTGTCAGCTATGTGGGTGAGCCATCCTGAAAGTGGAGTCGCCTCACTTTACACAACCTGGAGCAGAATCAAGCCATCCCTGCTGAGCCCAGCCCAAATTGTAAAACCAGAGTAAATAACGTTGTTGTTTCAAACTGTTTTGGGATGGTTTGTTTTATAATAGATAACCCAAATTTACTTGCCCATAAGTTGATGAGGGCCCAGCACTCTTTCAAGATAAATGAGGCATAGATTATGACTTTCCCTTTCAGAGTATGTGTTATAACATCTAAAGAACATACAGTAGTTCCCCCTTGCCTACAGTTTCACTTTTCATGGTTTCTGTTATCCCTGGTCAACCGAAGTCCAAAACTAATACGTGGAAAATTCCAGAAATAAACAATTCATAAGTTTTAAATTGCACTCCATTCTGAGTTGTGTGATAAAATCTCTTGGCTCTCCCACCCTAGATGTGAATCATTCCTTTGTCCGGAATCTCTGTGCAGTAGACCCTCCCTGCCCATTAGACACTCAGTACTCTTCTTGGTGATCAGATTTCGACTGTCGTGGTAAAATGCTTGTGTTCAAGTCACCCTTATTTTACTTAATAATAGCCCCAAAGTGCAACAGTAGCAATGATGGCAATTCGGATATGTCAAAGAGAAGCTGTAAAGTGCTCCCTTTAAGTGAAAGATATGTACATATAGGAAAAAACAGTGTAAATAGGGATTGGTACTATCTGCGGTTTCAGGCATCCACTGGGGGTCTTGGAATATATCCCTCTGTGGATAAAGGGGGACTCCTGTAGCAAACAAATAAGTCACGAAAGGCAAAGGTTCATTTCAGAATTTTATTTTTCAATTTTACTAGTTCCCTTAGACAGAGTTTGACTTTCTGTGGGGGCAAAATAAGTAACCATCAACAAGAACATCATTTTAGGGTGTTGGAAAAAAGACTTTCCTTCCCTTAATATCCAATGCCATGGGGTCATTGATGCTTGCATTTCCATAATCATGGCTCAGTTCCTTTGCCTTGAACAAAAAAAGCTTTGCTGTTAAAATGCAAAGAACACCTTAATGCTTAGGGGCCACTCATAGCTTAAAATCAGCGGTCTGTTCTTCCTTTAGAGCGGGTATGTTCAGTTTCTTTAAGGCGGGAAGGACTGGCCCGCCATTATCACAGCCAGGAGCCTTGTGTGTGTTTGTATAGGAATTTTGCTCTTTTAGTAGAAACAAAGTCACCATTCTCATACCTGTGGCCGACTCTGCAGATTTACTCATGGGATAAAGGTCATACATGGAAGATTTACATTATTGATCATGAAACTTACATCCAAATTTTAAAATGCATGCCCATAAACTCGATACTTAGCAACTAACACTTACGTAAGTACAGTGCACAGTTTTTTCAACGTCCATATTTTGTTTGAATAGATAATTGAGTATCAGTTTCATTGTGATTTTAGACATCCAATTCAGGCAAATAAATATATTGTTGTGCTTTGTAATATCTTCCCGCTGTATTTTCATTGCAACCACCAGAAAGCAGAGCATATTCTTATAATAAAGGATGTTCAACTCAGTTTAAGAAGTTATTACCCTGAATCCCCATTGTGTATAAGACAGTCTGCTGTGCACTGCAGGGGTCTGAACAATCCTGATCTCAATGAAGTCTAGTTGGTATAATAAAAACAGAATATAAATGACTTCAATCTTAGACTACTGGCAGCATAAGAAATGAAGTACAAAGTATTATAGGTTTTCAAAGAAAAAAACTGCTAAAATCTACTTGGGGGGGACAAAGAAGTCTTTTTAAAGGATTCAGTGTATGCATTATAATAAAAGCAAGATTCCTTACACTAATATAGCAATTTATACCTTAGGAAACAATTTTACATGTATTATCTCACTTGATTTTTGCAATACATAGGGCAGTGATTCTTAGATTATGTTCCCAGACCAGCAGCCTCAGCATCTCTTGGGAGCTTGTTGGAAATGGAAATTCTCAGGCCCCATTCAGACCAACTGAATTGGAAACTGAGGGGGTGAGACCCATTCAGCAAGCCTGTGATTTCACTGGTCCTCCCTCTGATCCTAACAAATGATAAAGTGCGAGAACCACTGATGTAGACTTCTTTTAATTTTATAATGTTCTGATGATTTCACATAAGACTATGAGTTATTGACTTTGGATTTTGCCCAGTTTCTAGAACTATACCAGAAAACCTATTTCCAAAGTTATTTCAGGTTGAATGTCTAACTTTCTTTTGAGTTGCATCTTGAAGAATGGGTAGGATTTTCACAGGTGAAGATGGTTGAGTACAGGCAGGTGTATAGGAGGGTGAGTTATTTCAAAATCTTTGAGATTTTGAAAGGAGTATTAGAGGAAACTTGGGCCTTAGAAGGAAGTATGTCTTTGGGTGTTTATTTTGTTCTCTGTTTCTTATTTAATGAATACATTAAAAAATCATGTCATAATTCTTTCATTTCCTCCAATTGTTTGAGTCTTTGCAGACTTTATGGTTTTCTCTCTTTCTTTTCTTTTCTTTTTTTTTATGCTACTTTGAGAATCAGTCTCAAGAACTAGGGACTAATCCTATTTCTTTTTTAACTTCAGAGGAGGACACATGTTTTATTTGTAAGTTACTCATAATAAGGGATTAGAAGCTCTTGATAAGCTTCAACATATGCAGGAATTGAATGCATTTGGTCTTCAGTTAGTGGAAATCAGACTGGACCAGTTCGGGCAGACTGAGGCAGGGATCTCTAATGCCCATTGGAGATATCCCACTGCCTCTCACTGCATCTAGAACATGGAGACTCTTCCGGGGTGTCCTGAAGATTGGCCCAACTTCTCACCTTGAGGTTTTGATGACTTGGACAAAGATTCTTCAAGGTAGAGCATTGAAAAAAGGAAATTAACCCTTAGTCACTTCCCAGATCATGTTGCTATGGGATAAAATGTGTCCTGATTTAAGTTTCCAACCTGACAATTGCATATTGGTCTTGACTTTTATAAACCATTTTGATAAAATTTTAAAGCTTGCTGTATTTTATTCATTTTTTTTACGTATAGTAAAATTAACTCCTTGTGGTATACAGTTATGTGTGCTTTGACAAATGTATATAGTTTCATAACCACTTTCATAATCAAGATACAGAACTATCCTATCACCTCAACTATCCCTTCCCACTGTTCCTTTGTAGTCAACCCTGTGTGCTGTCCCCAGCCTCTGGAACCAGGATTGGATTTTTTGTTCCTACATTTTTTCCTATTCAAGACAGCCTTGTAAATGAAATTATGTGGAATGTAGCATTTGAATCTGGCTTCTTTCACTCACATAATGCTTTTGAAATTCACCCATGTTGCTGTGTGATCAATAGTTTGTCTCTTTTTTATCGTTGAGTGGTATTCCATTGTATGCATGTACCAAAGTTTGTTTAGCGATTCATGAATTATTGGACATTGGATTGTTTCAGTTTTGGGCAATTATACAGTGTTTTTTTGTGGACAGTTTCTGTGTGAGCATAAGTTTTCATTATTCTTAGTTAAATATCTAAAAGTGAGATTAGTGGGTCATATGGTAAGTGTATGCTTAACTTTATGAGAAACTGCCAATTTTCCAAAGAGATCATACCATTTTGCATTCCCACCAGCAATGTGTATAAGAACTTGTAATGCTCCACATCGTTGCCAGCATTTGGTATTGTCTTTAAAATTTCTTTTTAAATGTAGCTATTCTAATAAATGTATGGTGGTATCTCATTATGGTTTTGATTTGTATTTCTCTAATTACTAATGATACTGAGCATGCATTCATGTACTTAATTGCCATTTGTATATCTTTTTTTGGTGAAGTATCTGTTCAAACCGTTTGCCCAATTTTTATTGGGCTTTTTATTTTCTTCTTATTGAGTTTTGAAAGGTCTTTATGTATTCTGGATATACGTTCTTTTTTAGAGATGTATTTTGCAAATAATTTTATTAATAGCAGATACTTGAAGACTCTACTTTCTTCTTGTTCTATGATAAGATGTAAACCTCATGGTCTAGTCCTGAGTTGCAGTCTGTTCTATCACCTGGGCCATGTCTGTATTGTGAGATTATCTCCAAGAAGCTAGTTGTCTCCCAGAGACCCTGTAGGAATGAATTTGCATTTGGATTGAAGCCAGGAATACAAGGCTCGAGAGATGTTATTCGATGTGGTTGCAGGAGACTGGAGAAATAGAAAGGTTGGAACTAAGGGGGAAGAGCTATATACTCCTGAGCATATAAGAAGTGGTTTGATGTCATCCAATTGTGGGCCACTTCTTATATCTTACAGATACCATTGATACAATTGGTAGAATTTCTCATTTGGGTTATTCATAATGGTATAAGAACAACTACATTTGTGTATATACCAGTGACTATATTAACTTTCTTTTCCGTTACCCTCATCTCCCACCCCCAACTATATTAACTTTCTAATGCTGTCATTGCATAGAAATTTTTTTGAGCACCAAATTGTCTTTTTGGGAGGGTCTACTGTCTTATCTTTACTTACTGATAGTTTAGGAAGTTAGATTTTTAATAATGCTAGGGCCTGAATCTCACCATCTTTATACATTTGTAAATATACTGATGTGGGGTGAAATTGAACAATAAGCAATAGTTTCCTTATGAAGAGTAAATGCTTCTTTTTTTATATGACTTAGATTTACGGCTACTTAAATAGTGTTCAATCAGATCTGGCCTTGGAAATAACTGCAGTAAGTCTGCAAAGTGTTGCTATCAGTAGCTTCTGTAAACCACAAGCCTCAGTTCTTGAAGGGTCTTTCATTGGTCCTTCCCCAGCTATTACCCAGTTGTACTGATGCTTTCAACTAGTCCCATAGCCAACTCTCACCAAGAGTGGCACTAAAAAATGCAATGCATATGGCGCCACCTGCTTGTCATTTCTGCCGTATGCCTGGCTGTGCTCTCTGGGTACCATTGTGTTGCTTCAGTGGAGGAGTCCCTAACCCAGTCTTTGTCATATTTATATGATTGGACTCTTTTTCTCATCTGTTTCTTGGACCAGACTCTTGCCCTCAACTGAAACTAGATGGAGGTTGAACATGGTGTGTAGCTCTTTCCAGCCCCTCTCCCAGGACTAGTTCTTGTACCTTATGCCTCCAGTACCTGGTTTGGATTTTGTCATTCTATCTCCTCTCTGGGGCCTGCAGAAGGGTCTTTATTCAGAGTATGGGGCCCTCCCCTCATCTAATGTCTGCCACTCTTGGAAGGTAATATCTATAAATGAGTATATGACCAATTTCTTTCTTCTCCATGATCACAGGTATCGATTAGTTCTCTTTAAAGCTTTGCCAAAAGCAAGCCATTTACCACTTAAACAAGAGGAGATTTATGACATTTAACGAAAAGGATGAAGTGTTTCTACAGGAATACTCTACACGTCAGCGAAAGTGCTGTCTCAGCTGAGTCAGCTATCAGAGCCTAGACATCCCTCTTCCAGCGCCACCCAGTAACTGTGGGTCCAGCTTTCACCCTCCAGAACAGGACCACGAAAGGGAAGTCAGACAATGCATTCCTCTGCTGAGATGACCTCTTGCAGCTCCACCCAGTTTCCTCATGTAGGTCAGTTTTATGGTTTTTGCGGCCATTCAAACTGGCTTTTGACCGTTTACTTATTGGTCAGTCTGAGTATCTGATCCAAATATGTCTCAAATCATTTAAAAAGCAAAGGAAGCATGATAAGGTCAGATACTGGTTGTATCTCAGGCACCAGTTAAAATCTGAGATTCCTTGCAGGCATGGAGTTGCCAAATAAGTGAGATTATTTGTGTCATACAAAGATCTGGACAATTCATCCCTTTAAAAAAAAAATCTTTTATTGAGATGCCTCCACAACATCTCCGTCTATGAGAGCCAGATTCATTCTTTCTGTTTTCAGAAGGCCACTCAGTATCCTGAAGGGCATAGTGGATGTATCACTTTAGGCATGCAGGAACCCAAAATGCATGTGTACTTGTGTGTTACATCGTTAGAAAGGCCCTTGAAGTCTGCTAAAGGATCTGAATGCCTACTCTTGTGACTTGTGTAGGGAATCATTACCCTTTCGTCTTTGTCCACGACCTCACTAGATGCAGCTGTTACTGAATTTGAGCCCAGGTTGGCTAGACTGCTCTGCATACCCTGATTTGGTCCCTTCATTGGCCATTCCCACAGCAGTAAGCTAGAGCTGGGTTGGTGTTGGCAGACCTGCTGCTTTCCCTTCTTTTCCCATAAGCCTGTGTTACAAAGGTCTTGGCCGACCTCACAACTGGACACAGAACCAATTGAGTCATCATTTGGCAACAGGAAGGAGCTCAGCCGTTATCCACTTGACTGTCATCCATTTGATTGTCTATTTTGGCATTCCGGGGATCACAGGTAACAAAGGTTATTTTGCAGCCAGATTTGAGTTCCATTTCCTTTCCTTCATATCTTCCTCCTTGTCCCTTTCTTCTGGGAAAAACATCTATTTTTGCCTTAGCGCCAAACAAACTTAAAATGCCTGCAAACAGCATTTGTTTTTCCTCATTTAAAATGAAAATAGATTTAATGAAGCCCCTGGACAGGTTTAGAGATTCATTGCTTTATCCAATAGAAAAAATAACAAGGAGCAAAATGGCTCTGCTCTTTGGATGCTAAAATGGTCCTCTCCAGGCATATTTGTGAAATAGGAACATGGACACAGCTTGCTGCCTTTTATTCTGAAATTAGGTCAAAGCTGGGTAGGACAGTGGAGGCTTGGGGTCCCTTGATACACATCAGTGTTCAGCAGCAACGTCACATGAGTCTCTAGTTAAAATTTCCTGCTTTGTCTCCTGAAGATTTTGGGGGTAAAGATGAACGATCTGTATTTATTTTTTAAACCAGTGCCACAGATGACTCTTAGGGTCTGTCAAATTAGAGAAATCAAGCTTGAATCTTACAGAGTCATAGTAGTATCGAGGTTGAAGGATCCTGGGGGGTCATGACGTCCCCCTCATGTCACAGTCACAGCTGCTGGGGTGCAGGGGGAACCTGGGTCATGTTCAGGTCATACTGCTTTATTGGTGGAGAAGCCGTCCCCAGAACCTGGGTGTCCAAACTCCTGGCAAGCTGTTGTGTCTGTCTGACCACACTCCTTTCTCAGTGGCAACCGGACCCACAGGCAGCTCAGGCGAGTGCTGTGTGTTACACAGCACTGTGTCACCTCAGAGGCCGGTGCACATGCCACCAGATTCGCCTGCCACGTCTACAGCCAGCGAGAGGTGGTGGGGCCGCTGTTCAGTCTTGCCGACATCTTTCTCTCCAGGGCTGGAGTCTCTCTTCTTGCTTTATGTTCGCATCAAGGCTATTAGTCAAATTCAGGTTATGAGTCTGTGGGCAAAAACTGTAGCTGATTTTATGTTCTGTACACTGCCAAAGATGGGTCCTCAGCATAGGGGGGAAATGATACAAAATTAGCCTTTCCTATTCTTTTGACATCTTAATGGTAGATTTAACAGAGTTAAATCAGAAGTGTTAGCAGGGTTAAGGTAAACACATGTTCTTTGACAGAGGCGTTGGTATCTGCAAATTATTGCAAGGAATGATCTGCTATCTTCAATGAAGTAGTTCATTTACTTTACGGACGTGTATGAAAATAAGGGAAAAGATTACAGCTTATGGAAAAAAATCTGTTTATGTTTTTCAAATACGTGTATGTATTACAACATGGTGTAAGTATCGAGTAAGTATCGGGGGCTGTTCATTTATTGTTTAACAAATGCACCCAAGTTTCCATCCTCTCCAAAGATGTACTCTTATAAGTTAATGTGCGAGTCATATTTAGAAAACAAACAGGCAAAAAACCTACCTCATTTTTGATTCCACACTCTGTATGATCATCCCCTTTACTACTCAAATTCCGGGTGACTTTTGAAGGGGATCCAAGAATCAAATTTGCCTGTGAACACACAAGTTGAAAATACTTAAATGCACGTGTCACATGTATTGGGGAAATAATACTGTCTCAGTCAGCTCAGGCTTCCATAAGATAATTCCATAGACTGGGTGGCTTACACAGCAGAAAATTATTTCTCAAAGTCCTGGAGGCTGAGAAGTCCAAGATCAAGGCCCTGGCACCTCTGGTGTCTGATGAGAGCCCTCTTCCTGGTTTGCAGATGGCTGTCTTCTCCTTGTATTTGCACATGGTGGAGAGAGGGACCATCTCATCACTCTCATGTCTTTTTTTATAAGGGCACTGATCCCATTCATAAGGGCTCCACCCCCATGATCCGATCACTTCCCAAAGGCCCCAGCTCCTGATACCATTACATTGGGGATTAGAATTCAACATATAAATTGTTTGTTTTTTGGGGGGGTGGGGAGAACACAAACATTTAGTCTATAGTCTATAGCAAATAACAATGCTGCCAGCAGAAGACCCCTCTGTAACAATGTAGGAGAAAGTTTTAATTACTAGGTAAATATTCTGAGATTTACATGTATGTTAGGCAGCATAGAGGTGGCTATGAAGTCTGGACAGAAATGATCACACATTCGTACAGTAAATGGAAGGAAGAAAAATAAAAACATCTCATCTCTATGAGAGGCAGATAAATACGCCTTGTGATTGTCTCCTATGCTCCTCATGAGAGACTCTTGTGTTAATTTTGGAGGTATATGCTTCACTTTCCAAGAGTAAGATGACCTATGACCTTGCTTTGTAAAATCAAAAGTTCTGTGACCTCTTAGTTTTCAAGGAGCTATCCTAAAGAGGTGAGGGGAGGAAGTTAGCCGCATCCCTCCACAAAGAAAATTCAATTTTATGCTTATATTCTGCTGGCCGATTCCCTAAGAAATGCTCTAGCTGTGACTGGAGCAATGGCTGAATAATTGGAAGAAGTATGTTACCGGCTAGGGTGATTATTTTGAATAAAAACACTAATTTGATCTATAAGTCTTGGTTTGTTTACTTAAAGAATCAGTCTCAGTCACAGTTTGCATGTGGGCTGAATAGTTCATTCTGAAAGCTCGTTGAAAAAGTCATTTTGCTGAGTCACGCAGTCAGTGAAAACCTGAGGGAAGTAATTAAACAGTGGAGGTTAGAGACAGTGAGAGCAGAAAGACGGAAGTGAGGACTTGGCTTGTGGAGCCCAGAAGGCGCTGAGCTGTAGAGATAGATGCCTAGGAGAAAACTGAGTCTCCAAGACAGCACGGCGCCCAGACGTGTCCTCAAGACTGAGGAAGTGCTGCTTTTATGTTTTAGTGCTGTGACTTCATTACTTAACAGCGGAGTGTAAGCTGTGAAGTAAACTATCAAAGCTAAAGAAAACAGAAGAGGTAGAGGATTAGTCAACAAAGTGTAAAAAGTAAACTTTTGTCCTAGGTAAAAAGTGAGTTGGGAAGCTGACTCATTGTTTTATGGATTATTGTTCTGCACTCTGTTCAGCTCTTTAGACCAGCTCTAGCCAGTAGAATTTTCTACAATGATGGAGATGTGTTATAGCTGCCCTGCCCAGCATGGTAACTGCTCCCCACATGTGGCTATTGAACACCAAAAATGTGGTATTGTGACTAAGGCACTGAAGTTTTCATTTTACTGGTTTTAATTAATTGAAATTCAAATACCCACATGGGCTCAGGGGCTACCATATTGTATAGCACTTTAGTTAGAACTTAGTACTTCCGTGGCACTTACAAAGAACATACGCTTTTTTTTTCTTAAAAGTGAATTTTGCTAATGTGTTTTCTTCTTTTACACAGCTGTACTGCTTACGGAGAACATAGAAAGTGTGAGTGTTTTAAACTTTTTTTCTTTTTCTTCTTGCCCGTGTCAGTGGCATTACAGGCCACACAGTGAGGCTCTTCGTTCAGGGCAATACTCCAGGCTGGGCCCAGGCTGCCACTTCAGGACTCGATGTTACCCACCCTGGCCAAGAGCTGTGAGAGCAGACACACGGTAGCTGACAAAGAAATCAGCCAGTCACCTTTGCGCCAGCCATTGCCTCTTGCGTCCTTTAACGAGAAGCTATCGGGTGAGTGAGAAATTGCAATCCTTGTGGCATTACGGTACACAACTTTCATTGTGGAAGCCAGCATATGTGCTGTTGGAACTGTCTTTTTAGGAACCACACGTGGGCCGAGGCTGGAGGAGGCCCTATCTTTTCAGATAAGTTTCCTTACCCAACCGCAAAAATGTCAGGCATTTTCTCTTAATTTGTGAGATTAAAATCTCTTCCAACACAGGGCCGTGTGGTCAGCATATATGTAGAGGTGGAATGAAGGAGTGAAATATACTAGTTTTCATTTCAAATCCTGCTGGCTTTATTTATATTCCTCAAACCAACTAGAAGGACAGTAAGGGACGCCGTGACACAATGTCTTCATTTTCTAAACAACTGTGCCTGAGATCCAGGAAAGGGAAGTGCCTTGTTCAAGGTCAGAGTTGGATGTCTGGTCCCTACCGAGCCTGTACTTAGTTGATTAATTCTTGAGATTGATTTATGTTTGATTATACTTTCTTAATTCTTAAAAATCTGATCTATTAGATGATCTCCTCCAGAAACTGGGAAAGACTTTTGTGGTTTTAATTTTCTCAGGTCATCACCTCGAGTGTGCTCCTGCAGTAGAAGCCATTTGCCATAACCCCTGCTAGGTGCCATTACTTTAATTAGCATCAGAATCTTGATCAAAAACCCCAGTGCCAGGACTCCTGGCCCAGTGTTGGGAAATATATTCAGTTACTATGACTTGAACAGCCCAGAGAGTCCACCCATCCCAAAGATGATTTGTCCTTAGTGAAACTCCTGAACTGGAAGGAAAGCCTCACCCCATCTGATGATTGTTGCTTGTTAGGACTGAGTTGAGCTGCCTAGGGAATCCCATGGCACTCTGCCAAAGCAGAGAGGCATGGGAAGTGAGAAATACTTCTGCGGGAATACTCCTTCTGAATGCAGTGCTGCCTCTGATCTCAGCAGAGCTGCTCTCTGCTCGCTACCTCAGTCACTTTTATGATCAACTTCAGTCTGACTTCTGTGAGTGGATTTGTCCTCTAAGTCTATTCATCCAAAATTCCTGTTTCCTCTGTACTTTCCTGCCTTGTTCTTGGCCACGTCCCTGGGTTCATGCCCCGGTTTAGCTCTGTGCTCCCGACAAGTCCATCTTATATCCTGATCCAGTATAGGGTCATCTCATCTTTTAGGTCTTTCTCTCTCCTCCTGCCTTCCTCTCTGGAGCCACCCTGGCTAGTTTGTCTCTGCCATAGAAAGCAGATTCTGATTCTCTGCCCTCAGTTCCAGTCCCAATAAGTATTTTTTAAATACTTTTCTGGGTAAAGAGGAAAGATGACTGCTCTGCAGTTGGGCCTCTTTATTTTCCCTGTCCCAGCTGCTGGTCAGGAGGCGAGAAGGCTAGACTCGGGGACACTTTGGCACAAGCTCCTAGGGTCCTGGGAGCTTGATAAAATATGCTGTTGTTGAATAAATAGTAACGTTGATTCTCATTTGCATATATTCTCATACATTTTTTTCCCAAGCCCTTTCATATGCATTGCTCTATTTGCCTGACTTGACCTTGAGTAAAGAAATTCCTAGGTCACAACGCAAGGTAGGAAATGAAACAGGAATAATCCCGGTGTTTGTATTCACTGAGTTTAGTCTTCCCACTGGGCTTTTTCATAGTATGTTTCTGAAAACTTGTTACTTCTACTGCTTTCCTTGTTTCTGTTAATATCATCACAGTCCACCATATTTACCCAAGTTAGAAATCTCTGACTCATCTTCTGTTCCTCTTTCTATCTTCCCACTCATACCCAGCAGCCACAAGTCTTACTGATTTTATCCTCTAAATATTTTTCCAGTCGACTCTTTCTCTACTTCTTTGAACAATAGTAAGGGTGTCATTCTAAACTTTTCCATCTATTACCTGGAAAATTCAAATTGTCTCCCAACTGTGTCTTCCCCCAGTACATCTACCTAACAAATTTAATATGTGAATTTGCTACACTGTTTTCAGGGTAACCAAGAGTGTCTTCTAAAACATACACTTTAACATCTAAAATTTCACTCCCCCTTGTTAAAGCCTGTATAGTCAACAGAGTAGTGTCCCAACTCCTTGGCAAGGTTCTTTCAGGTCTTCTTTACAACATCTATCCATCACACAGCCTAGACTTCATCAAAGGATCTTTGAATATACCTTCTAAGCCTTTCTGAGTCTTTGTGTAAGCTTTTTATTTTGTTTTAGTTTTTTACAACAGAAGGGCCACTGGTTATGACCAAAAGACTCTTCCTTAGTCCTCAAGATGCAACTCAAGACACAACTATTTTCCCTTTGTGCATCTCTCCTTATTCCCTCTACTCCAGGTCCTTGTAGCTTACTTCCATGTTCCATCAGTTTATTGTCTATTTCATGTCTTTTGCTTTGATCACTGTGTGCTACATATGAGGTCGCACAGTTAAGTTCATGAACTCATCCTGGAAAAGATGTTACACACCTCATTGCTGAATATCACTTTGAAGTACCCCCCTTGGGAAGCTGTGCTCTGATACCAGCGCCTTGTCCACCCTTCAAAGCAATTTTGGAACTGTTTTTCTGGAATGGCCATCAGAGCTGTCATTGTGTTACTCTTGATGTCCTGAATGTCATCAAAATGTCTTCCTTTCAATATTTCCTTTATCTTTGGGCAAAGAAAGAAGTCATTGGAGATCAGATCAGGTGAGTAGGGAGGGTATTCCAATACAGTTATTTGTTTACTGTCTAAAAACTTCCTCACAGACCGTGCCGTGTGAGCTGGTGCGTTGTGGTGATGCAAGAGCCATGAATTGTTAGTGAAAAGTTTAGGTCGTCTAACTTTTTCATGCAGCCTTTTCAGCACTTCCAAATGGTAAACTTGGTTAACTGTTTGTCCAGTTGGTACAAATTCATAATGAATAATCCCTCTGATATCAAAAAAGGTTAGCAACTTCGTTGCAACAAGTTACCGAACTTAATAGCCATACCTTGCATATTTACTGTCCTGTTTGTCTAACTTACATTCAGCGGATGTGACGAAGACTAGTTGTAATCGTGTAACTCCTATTCCATTTGCCAAATTTCTTGCTATCACAATAGCATTCAGAAGTGTTAGCATAGTATTAAATGTCTAGCAAGTATTAAATGTGCATTAAATGTTAATTTTCTTGCCCACTCCAAACAAAAGTAAAAGTGACTGTCATTTATTATATTTAGGGATTGCTATGTTTTTGTCACTGTGCTTTATGTACCTTATTGACTTTTGGTATTATTATCTCCATAGTATTATTTATAAGGATACCGAGGCTTCTTCTTTATTTGCCATTTCTTCCAGGATATTACAAAATTATTCGTCAGTCAATCTAACAAATTAATTTGCCATAAATTTTTTATGGATTCTATTGGATGACTGTATTGCCCTTCTCAGGCATAATGTATGATATTCATTAGGACCTTCCCAAGCTTTTCCTTCAAATAATGACACTAATGATCATATGGGGGTGGATCAGTGGTGTGCTGGCGTCAGATTGTACTGGTTCCTGAGAATCAGTTGTTAAAATTTTCGTAAATTTTATTAGCTGGCTATTAAACTCAACCTTTATTAAAAACTAAATTATATAAACTAATAAAACACATTATATTTTAAAAAGTGGTAACACTCATCTTTCCTAATTATTTTACAACATTTTACTCCTATCTGTACTCTTAAGGTTATATGTTTATTGTATCTGTGTGGTATAAATACTATATAATGGTATGATGCTGTCCATCTCTTCCTAACTCAGTATTTAGTGACATCATTGTGGTGGCTAAAAATTGGCCACGGTGAGAGTATTTATCCCGTAGCAGTTGGAAAACACTACAACTCAGAACTTCTATTCCTGCCCTCACTTGTTTATTAAACATTTAGCAGAACAACGTTGGGATGGGGGCATATTCAAAGATATTTCTCTGCCCATATACACCCATATAACCGCAGAGGTTGTTACATTATAAGAGTGCGTCTACACTGCTGCTCGAAGATCCTCAGGGGCCTCCCCGCTGCCTACACCATACTGTCTCTTCATTGAGACCTCTGGGCCTGCCCATGAGCTACCCATTGAATGAGCAATGTCTGGCCTAACAGGGGCCTCCCAGACTCTGACCCTGTACTCGCCCTTCAGCTCTTCACTGTTGCAGGCACAGGGAAGGGACAGAGGAGAATTCTTTTTAGATTGGGAATATCTTTTATTGGTCATCACATTATACCAAGTAGGCAATCACTTATTCAACTGGCACACAGCCTGAACTCATCTGTCTTCATCCTTCTTTGGTGGAAAAGGTTCCTAGTGTCATAGAACAGCCTCTTCTGTGTATGACACACTACAGTGGGTCACAGTTTTCATCTACCAGGTTGATTCCCAGACTTGGCTGCATTTTTGAGTCTACTGAGGAAATCTTAGGAAAAATAACAATTCCTACGCCCCAGTTAAAGCAGAATCTATTTCCGGGGTGGGGGTGGGGGTGGGGGAGATTGGTGTCCCCTGACATCATTATTTTTTTAAAAGCTCTCTGAGTGAGTCCAATAAGCAGCCACTGATCCAACACATAGGATGAGACCAGAGATTCGCATACTGGGCAACTCACTTAAACTCTCTGAGCCTTGGGTTTCACATCTGTGCAATGGGAAGATAAATAACCTACCTCACAGAATACTATAGAAATTACGTGAAAGTAGAAAGGAGAGCCATTTCTGAATGGGAAAGTGCTGAACAATACAAATGAGTTTGGCTGCTACCCCATCCTTGCTTTGTCCAACAAATAAGCTTATAGCCAAGTCACATATATCAGTGTTAGAGTGCTATTTTTGGACTAGCCAAAAATCCTCTGCCCATGTCTGAGAAGATAGACAGTGCTAATAATTGTAAGCGCACCTGGTGTAATTGTGGGATCTGAATGAGCATTGTCCTCTGACATTATTTTTAAAAGCCAGCTAAGACACTGGCCTCAGTAACATCACAGGACCGGGAGTTCCAAAGGTTAATTACAATTGGATGCTCCTATACCATTTCTAATGCCCTGCTGTTACGTGTCAACCCATGTCACCTTGTTCTTTTCATGGAGGAGGAAAGCCAATCACCTCCATGACCTTTGATTCTCTTCCTTTTAATTTAGAAGCAAATACACTTTAGCTTCCAGGATCACACAAGTAGGAAATTGTGAAAACAATTTTTCTAATTCCTTTGTTTGCTGAAATATGCAGGATCCTGCCTAGAGGTTTATGTCTGAGTAGAACAGATAAGAAGGGTCACTATTTGACTTCAGACCAGCCTGGCCAGGGACTAGGCTCTGAGTTTCTTTTTTCATGTACTAAATCTTCAGGAGGGTAGAAGAAAGGCAGTGGCCCATCTCAGAAACCCAGGGATGCCACAGCTGTTATTCCAGAACAAGCTGTTTGGTGCAGGAGCACGATGTCCTGACATCAGAAAGCAGATATCACAGATCTGAGAAGTGTTCTGGCCGGAAAGACCCAACTGACAAGATCTTTTCTTTTTTTCTAATTAATTCTGATTTTCTGATTAATGAATGCTTATAATAAAAAAAATCAATGCAGAAAGGGATAATACATCTAAAGTCTCCATAATTATACCTAACAGATTATCATTTTAAATTTTGAAGGATATTCTTTGAATATATTTTTGCATGATTTCCATGATTTTCTTCAAATAGTAAAATATTATGAACAGCTTTATAATGTAAGACCAAACATGTTAATATCACCCTCTTTCTCTCTCTCCACACACAACACACACACACATTCTCACACACACACACACACACACACACACACACACACACACAGTGTGCTAGGCACTGTGCTATGTGCTAATTTTTAATTAGAGCCATTTTGAAGATGGGGGTTTGTTGTCACTATTATCACAGAATTCCTGGGCTGACAGAGATAGCCAGCGTTCGTTGGAAAGCTCTTCTGTGCCAGGCAGTTTTCAGGTTTGCATCCACAATAATTCCATAAAGCATACATTTCCTCTGCTTCTCATCTTGGAAAACCAAACAAGGTTAAAAATATCTTCACTGCAACTGATATTAGCTAGACAGCAGACATACCAGCTGCTCTGTCCACACTGGTTGGTCCTAGCCAGCTGTGAAAGGGGCTAATGAGCAGGAGCTGGAAGAAGGCTGCTGGGATGTGTGGCCAGAGCTCCCAACGTCCATCCATTAGCAGATATTCATCAGCAGGTTGGACGAAGGTCGATTGCTCTTGCAGTTACTTTTAGCAACGACAGGAAAGGGCCTACGTAAACAGCCAGGCCTGGCCAGAAATAGAATCACCATACTAGGAGAGTTACGTTCGCTTATCAACTGGGTCAGTAAAAGACATGTTGCTATTAATCCCCCTCAAAATACTCCCACTCGCTCTGAACACACTTATCTCATCATTCTTGCTTCTTTCTGAAGCAGTTCTGGATGTCCTCTTTCATGAGTGTCTTTATTGCGCTGTTGTGGCTGCCTTGATGTCCTGAATCATTTTGACCTTGGGGAAGAGCCAGAAGTCACATGTGCCAGATCTGGTGAATAAGATGGATGAGGACACACAAAATTGACATAAAAATTCTGTCAATTTTTATTTGACAGAAATTGCCATATACCATGTGACATGGAGTGTTGTCATGATGGAGGATGATTGAGGGCACACTTTAAAACACACCTTCTCTTAACCATAGCTCACACCCAACTGACTGCACTGAACAAGTTGAAACTTGTCACACACTGTTACTAAGGTTCCACAGACTGCTTTCTGTATTGAAGATCCCTGCCTTTCTGTTGGATGGCACTCGGCAGCAGCATTCACCGTATTTTGTGATCACAATGGGAAAGCTCTGTATCACACATTGCTTCTGGTATGGCAATTTCTGTTGAATAAAACCACTATGGGGTATCCTCATTCACATTCGCTGGATCTGGCTCTTCTCCAAAGTCAAAATGACCATGAAAGGTAAATGTTTTGAATTGATTCAGGACATCAAGGCAGCTGTGACAGGGCAACTAAAGATAGTCACGAAAGAGGACTTCCAGAACTGCTTCAGAAAGTGGCAAGAATGATGGGATACGTGTGTTTGAAGAGAGGGGGAGTATTTTGAGGGGGGTGAATGGCAATGTGTCTTTCAGTGTAATAGTTTTTTTTTTTTTTAATTTAAACATTCACCGTACTTTGTAATTGCACCTTGAATAATGGCATAAATTGGATTCAAATTGTAGAGAAGGAGGGGAAGAACCTCAGAGGAAATGAGAAGCTGCATTGGAAGGAGCCATTGAGCAATAGAGAAGATATATTCTAATGATATCTTTGCGATGAGTTTTCTGGCTTTATTTTTGGTAGTTAAAATTCAAGGGGTGAGTCTCTTCTTGGTATTCAAATATCATGGTACCCCCTGTGAATCTCCTGGGCCTGAAAGGGCTGAGAATAGAGTTGGAGGATGTCTAGTTAATCCCTTTCATACTCCAAACAAGGAAACCAAGGACCTAAGAGGGAAAGTGACCTGTTACATTTCATAAGGAACAGCGCAAGCCCCAACTACCTGTTCTCCATTACTGTGCTACGTCTGCCTTCAGTAAGCCCCCATCTGGCCACCCATCTCTCCCATTACCTCTTATCATATAAGTATGTAAAATAAAAATATTTTAAAAAAATGAAATCATCAATAACCCCCTATACTAATATAACTATTAATGTAAATATTAATATTTTGATTTATATGTTTTCAAACTTTTTCTTTATAAATATGATTATTGGGTATATAAGATACATATTTTATTTAAATAGAACCACACTTATATTTGTTCTATAACTTTTCTTACCTCCATTTATCATGAGCATTTTTTCACATCACCAAATACAGACTATCATTTACACTTTAAAATACTACATTTCATTCTATGTTATGGATGAACCATAATATTTGAATACAAGATTTTACTTCTGTTTAGATTATTTCCATTTTCAGCATATGTCCATTTATTTCCTTAGGACAAATTCCAAAAAGTTGAAGTTGCTAGGTCAAAGGATATGTGCATTTTTTGTGAGACTTTTGATACACATTATCAAAATGCCCTCCGGGAGGGTTGGAAAAATTTTCAATTTCACCGTGAGTATAGGAGAGCGTACTCTTCCCATACCCTCATAAACAGCAGATACTAACATTTTTATTCTTCTTTTACAATTTGAGAGGTAAACCATTTAATGCTCTTTCTGTTTTAAGAGCATTCTTTGATAACTGGTGAAGTTAAACAATTTTTTCGTAAGTTCATTGGGCATTTGTAGAATAGAAAGATTTTCTTGAGGTCTAGTAGGCTCAGATTTTCCACAGCACACTGACCTTCAGGGATTCAATGAAAAGGGTACTGAAAAGATGAACTAACTGGTTTATTAGATCCAGTACACACGAGCTAGAGATTATGTAATTCACTGCCCTTCAAGATATTATGGGATGAAGACTGAGAAAGACAAATACCATATGATCTCACTTAACTGTGGCATTTAAAGAACAAAAAAACAGAAACAGACTCAGAGCTACCAAGAACAAACTTCTGGTTGCCAGAAGAGAGGGATGTTGGGAGCAGGGTAAAAAAGGTAAAGGGATTAAGAAACACAAATTGGTAGTTACAAAATGTAAAGTACAGCATAGAAAATATAGTCAATAATGTTGGAGCAACTATGTATAGTGCCAGGTGGATATTAGACTAATCAGGGGGATCACTGCATAAAGTATATAAATATCTAATCACTGTACACCTGAAACTAATGTAAAATAATATTGAATGTCAACTGTAATTGAAAACAAAAATAATTTAAAAAAAAGATTTTTCCTGGACTAAAAACTAAGCAGAAGCAAGTGAACACACATAGACAGCAAAGTACCTTTCTATTTCTAAGGCTTCATCGGCACTAATTTATACCCAGAAGTTAACAATACTAGAGTGATTCTTTCTTTTATTATTATTTTTTGCTATAGCCTGAACATTAACAACTATGTCTTAAGACTTGACCAGGTCCTATGGAAGCCCCTCTTCTACAGTTATTCATTTATTTATTTATTATTTTGTTCTGAGAGTGACACTTGGTTGAATGGATGACTTTTCCCAGTTATTCTCATCTACAATCACCTGACTACTACCCTCTTTGCCAACTATAGCCAATTGCAGCTGATCAGCATTTTCCTAAACATTTTAAATTGTGTGCATGCAAGATAATAGCCACCTATCTTTGTCCTGGTAGATTTTTCTTATTGAGCCTGGATATCATGCTCTTTCAAATAGTCACTATGGAGATATATACACTGTGTGTAAATATGCATGTGTATCTATCCTGGAGGCTTATTCTAACGGTGCAGTCCTCTCTCAAAAGCTTTTGTAACTTTTTGTTGGAATGTGATTCCCTTTCTCTACAGGGAATTTTACTCAGGACGTAGGGCCTTCCTCTGCGGGGAGGGATCCTCTTCTCTCTAGCCTTGCAACTATTTCCCTGTATAGTTCTAAGATTTTCTTCTTCTCCTTCTTCCTCTTCCTCCTCCTCCTCCTCCTCCTCCTCCTCCTCCTCCTCCTCCTCCTCCTCTTCTTCCTCTTCTTCCTCTTCTTTTTCTTCTTCTTCTTTTTTTTATAGAGACCTGTCTGCCTCATTGAGTTATGGACGTCTTGAGGACAAAGGTGTTCTGTTACTCCTTTTTGTAACACCTGGCACTTAGTAGCTGGTTAGTAAATATTACTTGAAAAAGTCAATGGAATTCTCAATGAGCATTGCAAAGAGGCAGGGGCAGGTTTTCAGAGGAACTAAAGGGAATTCCGAAGTAGCCAGAAAGAGTAGGTTTTCTGAAAAGAGAGTGACGTGGTCAAACTTTATCTACTCTGCAATTTTGCTTTAGGCTAATACCATGGACTGCTGGTTCCTAAACTCTTGGATTTCACATCTTAGAAAAATTTCAAAAAGCGATACTTGACCAAATAACAAAAAGCAACGTACTTTTATCATCATCCTTTATATGAAATTTTGATACCCCGAAAGGATACATGAGGATAAAGGATAGTTTTTTTTTTTTAATTGAACACAATTAGCTCAAGAAAAACTCTGCATTGTTTTTATTGTTCTGTTTTCTTGTTGGACTTGTGAAGACTTCATTGCACAGTAGCACCAACAGACAGACTGGCATTTTAAAATTGCTAATGTGGCCCAATATTTGGGATGTATGAGGACATACTAACTGAATGCAGAGGAATCTCTTCTGGCAGATGGAACATACACCCTCGTTCTGGCCACAGGGATAAAAGCCAAGGACAAGACGAGTGTCACAGAAGAGGATCATGTTCCTCTAATTATTTATGGAATAAGAGAGAGGCTTGATGCCACAGTTTTATTGTTGTTGCTTTGTTTTAAAGAGGAAATGAAGGGGACATTGGGGCTCCATTCTGGATTGGCCTGCAGATAATAGCAATGTCCTCTATAATACGCTCTGGCTTTGTAATTTCCATCTCACTTGGACGAAGGTCTGGGAATCTATTGCAGACTTGACATTAGCCATTGCTGTGTCAGGAGCTGAAAACAAACCAAAAAGAGCCTCTGGCTTCTCTAAGTCCCCCCATTTAGAAGAGGCAGTCTATCATATTTGGAGGCATTGAATTTGAGTCAAGCAGAGCTCTGAAGAATTACTACCAGTCATGTTTGGTGGCATTCCCCTTTCTCAGCATGCCTTAGCTGGGAGTCTGTGGAGACGAGGGAGGAATTCTGACAGGACAGGAAAGATGGTTGAGGAAAGAAAGACTCCATGGTGCAGCCACAGAAAGGGCTCTTCATAGAGTGTTTCTGATTATCTGTTTTCTTCTTCTTTGTCTTTATTTGGGTTCCCTCTGACTCAGAACCTGACTCGAGGTTTCTAGTGCAAACAGTTTAATGGGAAGTGCTAGCAACACGTGTAGTGTGTGCAGTGGGGAGGAGAGAGACTGGGAAGGGAAGGCAGCCAGTGAAGGCTGCACAATGGAGCCAGGCACTACACTTGTACACTGGACCTTTATCCCAAGGGGAACTCTGGAAAAGGCCTTGGAAGTATCGGGTCAAGAGATGAAAGATGGAGTATTCCTCCACACTAGTAAGTCACTGGTGAAGGGCCGCGCCTGTGGGGGTGTTAATTCCCAGATAATTGTGGTCTATTGTCTGCAAGCACATGGTTCTGGCAGCTCCAGGCTTCACTCTAACAGCCTTGAAAGTGCTGGTTATTGGGAGTTGGGCTGGTTCCTACATGGCAAGGAAGCCAAGGGAGCATGGATGGACCTCCTCGCATGGATTGGATCCACTCTCATATTTTACTCTGAGATTAAAGTATTGTGAAAAGATAATGTGCTGTGGGGTGAGAGAAACAAACCGAACACAAAGGATCTCCAAGTGGCATGAGTCCTGCCCAGAGTGGTCATGACCTTTGTAAATGTGGACCAATAAAGAGCAGAGCTTAACAGGAAAGGAAGGAAAAGGCTAATTATATACCCTTGCTAATTATATCCATTTCCACTTGTTGCAGTTATTTTGTCCAAAGATTAAATGTGTTCTGTGAGAGAAATTGCAAATATCTCTTTCTAATGATCTAGGGTAAGCTAAATGTCAGGGTTGGGAGTTTTTATCTTTGCTTTCTATGTAACGCTAGAATAATCACTTCTCCTTAGATAGCTGTTCCTGAACCCTCATTTCTGAAAATGATGCTCACTGGCACAGAACTATTCAGCATGAAATATTTTTTCCATAGTAGGTAACAAACAGAACGCAGTGAACTGGTTATAGAAATTCAGCCATCACTATATCCCACAGATATTGGTTCAGCACCAGCAGTGTGCCCGGCTATGTATTAGGCCTTAGGAATGAGAAGCAGGAAAGATCTTGGTAAGAGTTCGCTTGATGATCATGTAGAATGTGGTTCACTTCTCGTGGAAGAATGAGTAGAACGATTGCCCGAGTGCTCTTTTTGCCTGGAATCGAGCATCTCCTGGGTAAGAGGGGGTGATGACGCGGCTCTGTTTGCTGGGGAACTCTCCCCTCCAAGCCACGCTCCGTTGGAAAGCAGAATTGCTTCCAGTCTACACTAATTGCATACCGGTTGGTATATGGAAAGAAGGAAACTGATTTGCCGTCCACTGTGCTAGATGCTCTCACATGCATAAATGTGTGTGTTGCTATGGATTAAACACCCTCACCCCAAATTTATTTGTTGAAGCCCTAACTCCCAATGTGATGGCATTTGGAGGTGAAGGCTTTGGGTGACAATTAGGTTCAGATGAGGTCATGAGGGTCATAGGGTCCTCATGATGGGATTAGTGCTTTAAAACAAAGAGGAGGCAAAGCAATCCAAGTGCCCCCTTTGCCTCCCTTCCCCCCCCCCCGCCCCCACCAGGATGGTGTCCAAGGACCTTCCAGCAGCTGTTGGCAAGCCTGGTAGCTTAAGGGAAGACACCCTGGGAGTGGGAAGGAAAAGGTGGTAAGACGGTCCAGACACTGTGGGGAAGGGAGGAAAGAAATACATAATCCCTAATGAAAAGTATTCTCTTCTCTCTGTGAGGTGGTGGCTAAAGGAGCCTTCCAGGAATCAAAGTATGGGAGGAATAACTAAGGACGCAGCCAAGGAGCTCTGCTTCCCATCTGCCCTTTCCCAACCCTGACGTCAATTCCAGACTCTGAGTCCCTGACCGGTTAACAGTGGCACCATTTGGGGCCTGCATGGCTTTTGCGGTCTATTGCCTTCCACAGCAGGCTTATGGCACTGGCGTTATCCTTTCTTTTTCTTTTTGCAAGGGGAGAGAGGCTCAATTCCTAAATGTAATAAGTGTTCCTTGAGTCCCAGCTTGCAGAGGCTTTGGAGAGTTTGCCCCTAATCACTACTCTTACCTCCTTCCCCTTTTTGGTCAGGTTTGTTGAGGTATAACTTAAATGCAGTAAAACTCATCTGCGTTATCACTGTTTTATGAGTTTTGATGAACGCATACTGTTATATGTATGTGGGTACCCACAGCCACAATCAAGATAGGGAGCAGTTCCTTCACCCCTAAAAGTTCCTTCCTGACCCTTTTGCAGCTAACCCTTTCTCCTGCCCTTAGTCTGTGGCCGCCATGAACAGTTTTCTGTTTTCATAATTTTGTATCTTCCATAATACAGGATGTAGCCATTTCGATCTGGCTCCTTTCACTCAGTGTAACGCATGTGAAATTTATTGGTGGTGTTGCCTATGTCAGTAGTTCATCCCTTTTTATTGCTGAGAAGTATTCCACTGCACGAGTACACCACAGTTTGTTCATCCATTCAGGGTGATGCTCTTAAAAACTGAGATGATATAGGTCAAAGGTTTGATGCTACTAAGTCTACACAAATTAAAATATTTCCTTGTCTTTCAGGGGGGTGCTCTAGTTAAGTACAAACCGTTCATGAAAAGCGTTGTCTTGCCCTAGAAGACTCATTCTCCTGAACACATAGGAAAAGAAGAGGCCTGTGGCACCACGGAAAGTTTGACATGAAACCGTAAAGGTGACAATCCCATAGAGACGGCACATTGCGGATGGTTGTGTCAGCTCCCAACTGTCTTTAGTCTTCATGTCGTCCAGTGGTTCAATATTTTCATCTGGTCCACTCCTGCATTCTGCCTAGATTATGAGGGTATGATAAAAGGTCCCTTTTCGTTGAGTCACTTGCCGCAGGCCATCACTCGTGGCTCTGGCCTGCACACCTGGCTTCCCCGTCTTGCCATCATACACTGACAGCCGTCAGACACACTCTACTTTGAGCTGAGTAGTGTTTTGCTCCCATCTCCGTGGGTTTGATGTTTCAGACTCTCTGTAGCTCCCAACAATTGCTGGGTTGTAGTCAACTTTCATTTCCATGTCTATCGCTGTAAGTTAACTCTGGCCACTCTTCTTACTGGGCTAGAACAAAATACCTCCAGCACTGGTGAAACAAATGTTCATTAATAAAAGTTATGTGCCAGGTGTCAGACAAGGTTCTGAAGTCAAAATAGTAAAAAACAGTGCAGACATGGTTCCTATCTGCATTAAGTTCATAACCTCATGGGGGGAGGCTATGTGTGAGGGAACCTGGGTAAGGAAACAGGCAGTGAGAGTGCAGTGTGATAAGGGCTACACTGGAGGAGATTAGTAGAGGAATCTCTACTTTGGTCTTGAAGGGGTGGTAAAGAAGGATTTTTAAGAAGAAGCAACATTGAAGCCATGATATGAACAGGGTTTTACCAGGTGGAAGGGATAGGGAAGAGAGAACAATCTCTTAAGGAAATAGTCAACTAGGTGCCCAGAAGTGCGACCTAACATGGTGAGCTCTGAGAACTGAGTGGAGGGACAGGACACTATAAAGGTAAGTGGGGGACAAATCACCACATGTCTTGTGAGTCATGTTAATGACTGTGTCCTCTGGCCCAATGTTACTGGAACCTATTGGATTGTTTTGGGAAGATGGTGGAGGAGCAGTGATATGAATACTTACATTTTTGGAACATCACTCTGGCTACTGTGGAGAGATTGGGGTGGAGTGAGCAGAGAGTGGAGATAGAAGACTGGTTTTTACTTGGAGATTTTGTTTTTGTTTTCCAAATAGGTGATAGTGGCCTAGAATAGGGTTATAAGAGTAAGAACAGAGAGACATGCTCTGCATTCAAGATAAATTTAGAAGAGAAAGAAACGTGATCGGAAAGTTTCTTATTGGTTATGAGAATGAATGGTCCCTTGGTAAATATTTTTCATGTCTCAATGTAATTCACGTGCTCCACTCCCCATGTCTCAGAGAAAGTGACCATTGAGCTAAATTATCAAAGCATTTGTCATTATCAATGTATTTTAGGAAATGTGTGCTAAAGTTTATACCTATATTAAGATTTAAATTTCAATCACAAAAGCATTTCTTGTTCAATGTAAATATTGTCTAGAGACAAACTGATTCTCACCAATGCTTTCTGCTTCATTGAGGAATTGGGACGTTGAAGAGAAAGAAAACACCTGTAATGTTTGGCAACACTATAGTGGCCATAGGTCTAGGGAGGGACCTGCTCACTTGTCCTTCTGACATATTTGCTCTTGACTTAGGGTGTTTCCTCGTCAGAGGCTGTGAAGGTCTGACAAGTGTCACTTGTGACTTTGCAAAATGCTCTACATTAGAAGCAGTAAGTCAGGGTTTAAAAACCGGGTATTTATCTGTTTTAAAAAGTTTCTTGTAGACCATAGTATTTTGAGGCAGTCCATGATTGAAAACAAGCTATGAAAAGATAGATCGATCAGGGTCAACAAGTGAATGACTCTCTGTGCATTTCATTGTATGCTTCTGTCACCAGAAAACAAAAATAATGAAGGAGCAGGTTATTTTGTTCCTCTGATGCTTTAGGGGTCAGAGATGGTTGATATATAGAAGTATTTCTGTAATTTTGAAAATGTCTCCTTTTTAAAAAAAAAATCCTGCCTTCCTCATATTAGAGTATAAGCTGAATAGAAGTCAATTGCCATGTGGAGAGTTCTGTGTTATCTTCTCTTACTAATGAATTTAGGGATTAGCACACAGGTAGTATATAATACACATTCTGAAAATGAATAAAATGGCACCTCCTTTCATTTCTTCTATAATTGTTTCTTCACATTTCATGGAATTCTCTAGTTCTCACATTTTGCTCTTTCTTGAACCTATTGTATCATATAGCCTGAGCTATAACTACTATTACTTGTTTTCTTTTTGTCCTTGATAATAACCTTTTTAAGTTTAAAATTTCCCCCAAACTAAAACATTCTAATCTTTCTATTGGGTTAGTTGCCCACCTTCACTCTGATGATATGTTTTTTGATGTGATATGTAGCATTTTATTTGCAGATGGATAAATGATGGCTATGATTAGGGGAATGGGGAATAATTTGTGTTCTGTTTCTACCTCTCCACCTAAATATATAAAGGGTATTAGATTGAGCGACTGTTCCCAATTATTCTCTGTCCTCCCTATAGCTTGTCATGTCACATTCATTGCCTCCTAGTGAGAGGAGAATGCTTCCTTACCTCAGTGACATTGAGGGTGGTCCTGTGACTTGACTTGGCCAGTAGCATGTGAGCGGACATGACATAAGCCATGTCCAAACAGAACCTCTAAAAGCCATTTTGTGGTTTACCCATCAGTGTTTCCCCCTTCCATGAGACCAGGATGGGGGCTACACCTTTAGCCTAAATCATCCATTCTCAATGGGGTTCTATCACCCACACTGGGGTAAAACTGATTCTTGTGGTCAAAAAAAAAAAATCTCACCCTCTTTTTATCTATAGAGCATAGGTTGGTGTAAATGTAATTGGGGTGTTTGCAATTATTTTTAACCTTTTAAACCGCAATAACTTTTGCACCAGCGTAATACATACAGTACATAAAAAGATAGAAAAAAAATTTGAGAAACATTGGACTTGATCCCCAATGGATGGGGAAGGTGCATGCAGCAAATCCACTAAGCCACAGTAAACTTATAGCTGATGTGCAACCTGAGTGAAAAATAAACCTTGTAGCTGCATCCACTTGCGACTTGGGGTCGTTACCATGGTGTATAGTGAAAGCTGACCACCACCACCAGCAGTCTCTTGGCTTTTGTGATCCTAACAGTACTCTGGACAGTTTTCATGGGCCCTAACTCTTGGAAGTTTGGTTTAGAAAGCCTTGGTATAGGGTCTGGTAATACCTGTTTTTGGAAAGCTCTCCTGGTAATTCTGATGAAAATTTGGGTATTGGACCAGTGATGTTGGAAAGGTCAAAGTTCTATGATTCACTGGTAGAATCTAGGCTTCGAAGTAAATTTGTCTCAGAAGTAACATTTGGTGTTCTAAGCTATTTAAAAATTATCATCCGAGGGTTACGGCAAACACTGAGACAAAAAGTATCACTAGCCAAGGGGGGCTTTGCAAAACTCACTTGAGGTTGCTGTACCTTTTCTCTAGCCAGAATTTCTGCAAGTCTGTAGTTGTTATTGTTGTTTTCTGTTTTGTTGCTGTTGTTGTTTGTTTGTTTGTTTTTCTGGGGTTGGGGGCCTGGTTTCCGAACTTGATTGTAGAGTCGTTGGTGCTTGATTTCTAGCCTAGCCTCAGCCCTCCACCCTCTGCTTTGCATCCTACCTGTGGAGACCATAATCTTGCAATGGGAGCCTTGCTTCAGTTCTTGGTTTTCTACTCTACTCAAAAAGAAAGAACAATCACTTTCTTTTTATTGTTCATTGGGATCCTGATTTGGTTCTGTTGCCTATGGACTCAGAATCTTCCAGGTCCAACTCAATAGCGCATGGCTGGTCAAAGCCTTTCATGGCAATCATGATTTTCATTCCTCTTTACCAGCCCCTTCTTCAAGGGCTGCACATAGGAGCAGTTCTGGTCAACAAGATGTGAGGGGAAATACGTTGGGGATTTGTGGGGACCTTTTGTCCACCTTTATACAAAGGGCTTAGAAAAAGTTTCTTTTTTGTCCCACTCGTTAACTTTCTGCTAGGGATGCCCATGGATGTGATGGTCAGACCTGCAGCAGCCACCTAGAGATCATATGTATTACTGACATTTTAACGAAGGAAGAGAGGAAAAGACAGAAAGCATTTTGGGTCTTTGATGATACCATTGAACGACTGTAGCAAGTGGCAATTCCCTAACTTCCAGCTTTACAGGTGGGAGATTTAAATGTCTTCACTGTTACAGCCACTGGGAGTTAGGAATTCTATATTTGTAGGCAAAAACATCTCTCATTGATACAAACTCCCTTCTCCATAAAGTATTTCCCAACTACGCCTGCCCACATTTTCTTTTTGCCCGCATTCCATGTTGTCTCTACCACATATTTGGTTCTGGTGTTTTGCTAAGTATTTCACGTATATACAGCTTGCCTCTCTAAAGATTTTATAAGCCTCTTGCAAACTGGAATCAGATTATTTATTTGTTATTTTAAGTGTTCCACACAATGGTTCCTTAAGATAGAACAATAAAATTCTTCTTGACTGCCTGAATGATGTTTATCTTACAAAGGTAAATATCTCGAGCTCAAAGCATGAAAGTCTGCTATTTGTCCATGTTGGTGGTGTCCAAAACCAACTGAAATCAGCCTTCTTTTCTTGTCATTTTGATGAGCTATGAATTAACAGATCTAGACACTGTGATCGATACACAACCAAGTTCCTACGAAGGAGAGACTAATGCCCTTGGGTAAATGTACAGTCCACTTTGTATGTTTGTTCCTTTTAACCTCTTAGTTGTATGTTTTTAATGACTTCCTTGGTCTGCGTATATTTGAAACATTAACATAATTATCTATCTTAACATATTGTATTTACCACCTGCTGGGAACAAAACATTGAAACTATCAGTAGTAGCTCATTAACTGTAACACTAGTCACTTATTAACAGTGTTGACCCAATTACGTGCTGTATATCCGAGAGACAAATAACTGTAATTGCAACTCAAAAGTGATTTCATAAACACAACCACTCTTTTTTTGAAATGCAAAGTGGAATGCATTATTTGAGTTTGCCACATAAATACAGGTTTAAATGAAAGAGAATCATTCAACCAAATAAAATAAAAATCCAATCTAAAGAGAGGCCATTTGGAATCAATTGGTACAGTGCACATTCTGCTTTGAAGGATCAAAACACTTTCAGTGCTGGGTGCAGAAATTAAACAAGTTAGCAACAATGAAAGCCAGACATCTGGTAAGTGACATCTACCCTGGCTATCAGCAGGTAGCGATTTTCTTTTGGAACGTTCAGAGTATTGTCTGTTGCCTGGACAATAGAAGTCTGATGCAGCATTGATATAGTCTGCCTGGAGGTTTTAAAGCTCCATTGAAGACATGGAAAGCCAGGGAGATTTGTCTGCGAAAAAAATTCATTGCATGTATATAGATACACATATATATGTAGACATAAATAACTATGCCTGTACCCCTCATGTGTAAGAGATCTGTATAAACAGAAGCAAATGTAGTGTGGCATAGTTGCAGATCGAAGGGATGTCCTTTTTATGAGACAATACCAGGATTTGAAATTAGGCAAAGATAGCCCAGAGAAACCAGGAAGAGACAGCTCTGAGAAAGAAAGTCTGTGCTCAAGTCCAGACATCAACAACTACAACATTTCTTCAATACATGCAGACAGCTCCAATTGCCTTTTTTTCCTGTTAACGGAAAAATATTGCCAGAGGAATGAAGCTAAGGGATGGCGGGGGAAGGAAAAACATTAGAGAGGAAGATACAACTTTGAAACTCACTGCCCAGAATAACAGCTTCCAAGATTTCTTAAAAAGTCTCAGTTCCACAAACGCTTAGTGCAGTGTCGGTGCCTGTTCTCATTCTTGAAGGTAACAAGGCGATGTGGTTGATAAAATCCCATATTTACCATTTACAGCGTTAGTATAACCAGACACAGACAGAGCGCTGGAAATCTCCCAGGCTCTGTTAGGAGCACTGGAGGAGAAGCTCTGGAGATGAGCGCTGCTGGAGATCACCTTTCAGGAAGATGTCTCCCTTGTGTATTATTATCAAAAAGACCCAACTGATGCGAAGACAGTCTTTCACAGTTTTATTTGTAAATTGTGCTTCCATAAACCACACACATAAAAAGAGGAGATAGTCTTAGTGAATACTCTATTTGAGGAACAAATAAAGGTCTAGAATCTTCACATGGGACTCTGAGAAATATAGTCAGAGAATCTGAGTTCTGGCGCTGACACTTACAAGCTGAATGATATAGGTAAAATACTCTGAGTCCCACTTTCTTGTTTTTGAAGTCCTGTGCCCTACCTACAGTCAGTTGTGAGAATCACATGGTGCGAGCTTTAAGATGGCAGAGTACATAGGGAAAGCATCAGTGCCATCTCTGGGAGAGTAGGCTAAGCAGGAATTGATTCTGTTGGGGGTGGGCACACTCTGGGAGCCCCACAAAGCCATAGCAGGGCTGGGTTGCTTGACTGCCGAGAAAGTGCTGAGTTTGGAAGTTAATCTGATCCAGTGAATCAATTGTAATTGACTTATGTCACACAGATTTTGCCAATTCTGCAGGAGTTTTTGATGGAAAGTCGTTGGGACTTTATATAGTTTCTTAACATGTACAGTGTTAAGGAAAATATTTCTGTGCTTGCTTTCTAAAATTAGAATCCCTTCAGTCTTTCTTCTGTATTGTTGATATATCTTTAATGTATTTGTAGGAAAAAAGTGTGTAATTTGAACTGCCTCATTTTGCAGCCCCCTGCAATTCTGAACATGTGTCATTTTTTAAAAAAAGATTTAATTGGGGAATGGGAACAGGACTTTATTGGGGAACAGTGTGTACGAACAGTGTGTACTTCCAGGACTTTTTCCAAGTCAAGTTGTTGTCCTTTCAGTCTTAGTTGTGGAGGGCGCAGCTCAGCTCCAGGTCCAGTTGCCATTGCTAGTTGGAGGGGGCACAGCCCACCATCCCTTGCGGGAGTTGAACTGGCAACCTTTTGATTGAGAGGATGCGCTCCAACCAACTAAGCCATCCGGGAGCTCAGTGGCAGCTTAACTCAAGGTGCTGTGTTCACTAGTAGTTGCAGGGGGCGGAGCCCGCCATCCCTTGCGGGACTCAGGAAATCAAACCAGCAACCTTGTGGTTGAGAGCCCACTGGCCCATGTGGGAATAGAACCGGCAGCTTTCGGAGTTAGGAGCACGGAGCTCTAACCGCTTGAGCCACCAGGCCGGCCCTGGACATGTGTCATTTACTAGCTTATTTCAGTTTTACAACAAACCTCAAGAACAGTGTTCTGTCCATTTCACAGAGGAAGAGAAAGAAGCACAAACACTTGTCCAGCGACTCGGTGCTTACCAGGGTGGAGTAAACAGAGAAGTTGTGGTTCCTTCTTCCCACTCTTTCCACATCACTGTTCTTTCTTCTCCGAACTCAGCACAGCTCTGAAAGTGCCATCTCCCTAACACCCTCTGTCATAGCATCATTGTGCTGCATGATGCCTACCCCCTCCCCAAGAGAGCTTTGTTTTCATTTTGTTTCCTAGAGTTGAAAATTTGGTTAGGTAGCCATCTATGCTTTTTATACAATTAAGGGAAAAAATAAATCTTTAAGATCCTTTCCATACTCATCCTAATAGCATGACAATGGCTAGTATTTATTTCCTGATTTTCTGACTGGTTTAATATCTCTCTCTTGCTCTCTCTCTATCACACTGATGCGTGCACACACACACCCTGAACGGGCCACTCACCTTCCTACTGTGAAGTGATGTCTTCTCAGTTTGACTATGAAAGTTCTTCCCTCATGGGGTAAGGAGCTCTCCGTTCTGCTGGATCATAGCTCCCTGGGTGTGAGATAAAAGGGGGCTTCTAATTCACCGTTTGAGTCTTGAATGCAGGGTCAAGATCTCAGGACTTTATTCCTTGCAATCTCTTCAAAATAACTGTTGTGCAGCAGAGGCTACTCAGTGAAGGACCAGGCAGCTTTGTCTTTTCCTAGTACACTGGAACCGCAATTACAAAGAAAATTTGGAAAACAGAGTAATGTCATTGTAGACTTCTAACGTTGCTTTGCCCCCCACATCAGTCTCAAGATCGATCCATAGGACCGTGTTTTAACCACCCAAAAAGTCTCACTTCACAGTCTGAAATACAAAAACAAGTTTTGCTGGATAAAGAGATAAAAAACACCAACAAAAAACCTCACAAATTTTAATTCAATAAATGAAGTTCTCTTGGTAGAGTTTTGATTATCTACCGAAGAAGCAGAAACTGGCTGTAGTATACCTCTGTGTATGAAGAAATATTAAACCAAACCAAAATACCAGGATGAAATTTATTCTTTTACACCGGCAATGGTGAGAATCAAGATAATGTGTGTGCATGTGTATGAAGTGTCAACCGTCTTTTGTTATCTGTTCACAGCTCTGTTACAAAGCACTGTTTTGCAGTATATCTCTATTGATCTTCCCATTAACACTGTGAGGAAAACCCAGCCAGTAAAGTGGCCTGCAGATGTCAAGTAAGATGATAATGGTTTGGATGATTACTAAAGAAAAGGGAAAAGTGTCTGGAAGATTGTTTACCAACCATCCCTAACCTCATCTTCTGTAACAGCATGGTAAATTTTCACTGAGCGTCGCTTTTCTCCAGTCTTTTCACCGAGTCTATGGGATTCAAGACTCGCTAATCAGGTAACACGACTCAGGTGTAGCCAATGAGAGCTGATCAGGGAATTTTTTAAAAAGAATGATCTGGAAAATGGTACATTTACCTTCCTGGATTTCAGGCACAAGGACAAAGCGAGCTTGAGGCTGACCAGCATCATCTTGGTCACTGCATGGGCAGCCTGTCTGTGAATAAAGCCATCAGAGAGCACAGCAAAATGGGAGATGGAGAGAGGCAGACTGAATCCTGAAAGCATGGCCTTTGCCTGCCTAAATGGAGAAATCTTTAATGCGTAGAATAAGGTGTCTCCTTTAGATGAGTGCCAAGCTTGGCAAATTAACACTGTTGGAGGAGGGCATTGAGAGGTGACCACCGGTAGACCAGCAGGCTGGACCAGGGGCTCTTCACCCTGCCCTTGTCCTTGGAATGTATGTTCTGACCACAGTTCCCACAGTGGGAGCCATTTTTAAAGACACAGCCTTGAGTAAGCATTGTGTTGTTGAGTCCTTCTGGATGACATACGTGACTAACCCCCACCAAAGCCTCTACATAAACTTTTAAGAATCTGGTGGATGTGGAGATGTATTCATCTTGCAGCCACTTAAGGCAAACCTTGTAAGTAAGCTCCCTTGCTTGCTAAACTGCCACCTACCAATCTGGAATGGTCTGTCTCTTTATTTGGTCTCTCCTGGCCCTTTGTGTACACAGCCCAGTTTCAGATTTCACCCAGGGAACTCCCAGGGCTGCAAACCAGCAAACACCCTTGTGCAAAAGATAAGAAGGCTCTTCCTCTGGGAGGATGCAGCTTATGTCCAGGTGCATGATTTTGAGAGTGGGCTGGGTGCATATGTGCAATGCACACACTGAGTAACCATTTCTTGCATCCCTGAATCCAGCCATTCCTGCAGCCACCATATCCCTGGACTTTGCCCTAACATGAGTCAATAATTTCCCTTCTCTTTAAGGAGGTGAGAAGTCACTTACAATCAAATGAGTCTTACCCTGAATAAATGGAAGTTGAGTGCTGCAAGTGTCAGATCTAAGAATGTGAAATTGGTTGAGTCAGATGGGATGCGGGCTGGAAATTTGTCTGTTATGTGTTGAACTGTAGCTAAGCCAATGGTTAAAACGTGGCTTGTTGAATCTTGGGACTCAGAGAATGGTTTCTATTAAGACTTCTATTAAGAGCTTTCGAGTTTAAGGTAAAATTGGTCTGCAGTTTTAACTTTGCTTTTCTTCCTACCATTTTTATGCAAAGGTTATGCCTTATTTGCAAGATGAATTGGGATGAATTTCAATGGAAATAAAATCATCTCGCCCTGAAATATATGATAAAACTTACCAAGACAACTATCTGGGACTAATCTTTTGAAATAATTCATTGGAAACAATTTATTTCTTCCATAGTTCTTGCTTTACTCAATTTCTCTACCTGTTATTGAGTAAATTTTCCTTGCTTATAGTTTTCTAGAAAATTTTCACCGTTCCTCATTTTATGTATTTATACTTTCACTTACTTCTGGAATAATCCCTGGCAGAAGTTTCCATATATATTATATAATTTTAAAGAACCAAGGTCTTGCATTTAAAAAAGAATTTTTACTATGTATCCCTTTAATATTTTATTGCTTTTTTCCTATCATTATAATTTCCTCATTTCTATTTTTCTTTGATACATTTTGTCATAATTTTTCCAGTTTCTAGAGTTGATTTTATTCTTTCTTTTATAATAATGAAAGAATTTAGGGTGTGAAATTTTTGCTGAATACAGATTTTGCCATATCACTTAAATTTTGATATTTTGCGTTCTCAATACCATTACTTTCTAAATAGTCAGCATTTGTAGTTCAGATTCTTTCTATGAACCAGAAGTAATTTATTAAGAACATGCATTAGTACTCTTTCTCTCTCTCTCTCATTTATTTCCATGTCATTGAATTTTTTTTGTTAACCTTTTTTTATTATCATATTATTTAGCTACATATTGGGACCAATATGCAAAATGAAATTGTAGAAGAATCTGGTTACATAATATCAGTGGATTTTACTGGATTCAGGTGTTTGGAAAAATATGGGAGCTGACTCTACCTGATTTCAACACTTAGCAAAAAAAAATTTTTTTTCATTAGGTTTTATAGATGAATCCACCTGCCCAATATTCCCATTTCCCCCCCTAATCTTCTCCTCATATCCATCCCCAACTTTCATCTTAGTATCATAAATACCTAAAATTCACAATAAGCAACTCGAGTCACTAATGAATAGAGACCTATGGTAGACTTCTGAGGTGTGCTTTTGGAGAGTTTGCATTATTATTTTGGTTGCCCATCTATGAATCGGAGAGATTATTTCAATCATTCAAACATTTATGAGCCCTCAAATAGTTGAACTCCATTTGTATCCTCCAAAAATCCACCACCCAAGCATAAAACTATCCTAAGTTTTTACTAGTAAATACCTATAACTTAGGATAGTTTTATGCATACGTGTAACTTAGGATAGTTTTATGTTTGGGTGGTGGATTTTTTGTTGTTATTTAATGACATTTTTTAAGCTTCCAGACAAAATCATTTTAACCAACTCATTCTTTACTTGATATTAAAGAGTGAGTTGGTTAAGATGATTTTGTCTGGAAGCTTAAAACAATGTCATTAATTAATAACAAAAGTGTGTTATCTTTTAAATAAAAAAAATATGACTGTTCTTGGGGTTAATTTTATTCTCCAAAATCATCAACAACTCAGATTTTCCTTATTTTCCTGTTCTACCTAATCTTCACATGTCACCTACATCCCCCACCCCATTATATGTGCAAGTGTTCCAGCAGCTCCAGGTGTATCATATCTTATATGATATTATTCAAAGGGCAGAAAGTAAACCTTTCCCAGGATGTCCCTAGAAGATTTCCCCTCATGTCTCTTTGTCCAGAATGGTGTCATTTGTCCTTTCCTAAAACAGTCACTGCTGAAGGGAATAGATTATGTTTACTGGCTTAGAATAATCAAGATTCCAGTCTCCTTAGGTGAGGAGAAGGGGCTTGGCCTCCTTTCAGCAATGGGGTGGTTGATAATTTAACAAAATCAGGGGAGGGTAATCAAGGAAAGAGGGAGAATGGTTGTTTAAACAGCCAATAGTGTCTGCCCTGAGGAACAATAATTTCCCATCAGGAGATCTAGAATAACAATAGGTAAAGAATAGATAATGTTCTTAAGCTGGGATGACTTTGGGAATGAAATTTATCAATAAGACAAAGAAAAAGAGGGAGATGAAATAGATTTTCACCCCCCCCAACCTCCGCTCTTGGCCAGAAGAGATTGAAAGAGATGAAAAGCAAGGTCCTACAACCAAGTTCACTCTACCCAGCAAAGCTATCATTTAGAATCGAAGGACAGATAAAGAGCTTCCCAGACAAGGAAAAGCTGAAGGAGTTCATCACCACCAAACCAGTATTACAAGGAATCTTGAAGGGAGTTCTTTAAGAAAAAAAAGGGGGGGGGGGAAGGATAAAAATAAAAAAGATAAAAATAAGAATAATAAAATAGCAATAACTATGTATCTATCAACAAGTACTTTCAATGTAAATGGATTAAATGCTCCAATCAAGAGACATAGGAGGGCTCAATGGATAAGAAAACAAAACCCATGCTGCCAACAAGAGACTCACTTCAGATCGAAAGACACACACAGACTGAAAGTAAAGAGGTAGAAAAAGATATTTCATGAAAATGGAAACAAACAAACAAAAATCTGGGGTAGCAATACTTATACCAGACAAAATAGACTTTAAAACAAATGCTATAACAAGAGACAAAGAAGGACCCAGTAATCCCACAGCTGGGAATTTATTTGAAGAAACCCAAAATGCTACTTTGAGGGGATGTGTGCATCCATATGTTTACTTCAGCATTGTTTACAATGGTCAAGATAAGGAGGCAGTGTGGGTGTTCGTTGATGGGTGAATGGATAAATAAGAAGTGGTATATACAATGGAATATTGCTGGGCCAAGGAAGGGAATGGGTTTTTGCCATCTGTGGTGGCATGCATGGACCTGGAGGGTAGTGTCCTATACGTGTAGAGTATGTCAGACAAATGCAATGTGATTTTGTTTATATGTGGACTCTAAAGAACAAAATAAACAAACAAAACAGAAACAAATTCATAGATACTGAGAACATTTTGTTGGTTGCCAGCTGGGAGGGGGATTGGGGACATGGGTGAGAAAGGGGAAGGAATTAAGATGTGCAAATTGGTTGTTACGAAGTAGTCATGGGGATGTAGGGTATAGCATAAGGAAAATAGTCAATGATATTATAACTATGTATGGAGTCAGATGGATACTAGATTTATCAGGGTGATAGATGGGGATTGGGGCACAAAGTGAAAAAGGTGAAGGGATTAATAAATACAAATTGGTAGTTTCAAAATAGTCACGTTTATATAAAGTGAAGCACAGGGAATATAGTCAATGATATGGTAATAACTATGTATATTGTCAGGTGGGACTAGTCATGGGGATCACTTTTTAAATGTCTAACCACGATGCTGTACACCTGAAATTAATACACAATAATATTCAATATCAACTGTAATTGAAAATTTTGAAAAAGGGAGGGGAATGTAAGGAGGAATAAGAGGTTCAAATTTTCAGGTATAAAACAAATAAGTCATGGGATGTAATGTACAGTGTAGGGAATATAGTCAATAATATTGTGATGGGGGGTACAGTGTCAGATGGTTGGTGGACTTATCATGGTGATCACTTCTTTAGGTATATAAATGTTGGATAACTGTAGTGTACCCCTAGAACTAATATAATATTGTATGTTAGCTATATTTTTAATAAAAATCTTTAAAAAAATCCCCTGCTCTTCAGTGAAGTTTACTGACTTCATTCCTACTTGAATATTAGATCTCTATAATGCTAAACAGCGTATGGTTGGGTTTTGATTTAGCTCAATTTGAGAATTTTTGTCTTTAGTGTGGGAATTGAACCAATTTAGATATAGTGGGATCAGTGCTATATTTTTATAGTCTTCTTTTTTTTAAAATTAATTATTTTTTTTGTGCTTTTAGAATAAGTTTGTATTTTTCTATACCGTTATTTTTTCCTTTGACTTATCTCTACTTATCTTTATGTTTTACAAAAGCTCTCTTTATTTTTCTAAATGTCAAAAACAAAAGGGAAATACTAATATGTATGTGAGAAGCTTAACACAAATTGACTTCATCTACCCACACCAAATATGTTATTCTTTTGGGGGATTTTTTTGATCAAAATTATTTTTATAACTTTGTCTTCTTTTTTAAAATAACAGCTTTATAGAGACATAATTCACATCGTTCACTCTTTTGAAGTATACAATCGAGTGGTTTTCAGTATATTAACAAAGCTGCGTATTGATCACTGCTAGCAAAATCCAGAACATTTTTATCATCCTCCCAAAAAACTCCATACACATTAGAGTCTCACCAGGTGCCCCCTTTTCCCCAGCCCTTGAGAACCACTAATCTACTATCTGTCCCTATAGGTTCTCTTGTTCTGGACATTTCATATCAATGGAATCATACAATATATTGTCTTTTGTGGCTCCTTTTACTTAGCATATGTTTTCAAGGTTCATCCATGTTGTAGTGTGTATCAGAACATCATTCCTTTTTATAGTTGAGAAATATTCCATTTATGAATATGTACATAATGTTTATCCATTCATCAGTTTGTAGAGTTATTTCCATTTTTTGGCTGTTACGCATAATACTGCTATGAACATTTGAGGACAAGTTTTTGGGTCGACACACGTGTCCATTTCTCTTGGCTATCTACCGAGGAGTGAAATACAATAACTGGGTTATATGGTAACTTTATGCTTAACATTTTGAATACATGTCAAAATATTTTCCAAAGCAGATGCACCATTTTACGTTCCCACCAGCAATGTTTGAGGGTTCCGATTTCTCCACATTCCCACCAAAACTTGTTTCTTTTTGATTTTAGCCATCCTCTTGGGCATCTCATTGCGGTTTTGATTTGCATTTTTATAGTGATTAATGATGCTGAGCAGCTTTTCACATGCTTATTTACCATTTGTATATCTTCTTTGAAAAAGTGTCTACTTAAATCCTTTGTCCATTTTAAAATTGGGTTATTTGTCTTCTTTTTGTTGAATTCTAATAGTTCTTTATATGTTCTTCGTACTGGACCATTATCAGATATATGATCTCTCACTTGGTGTGTTGTCTTTTTACTTTTTGTTTCATTTTTTAATTAAAGTTTATGGGGGTGACAATTGTTAGTAAAGTTACATAGGTTTCAGGTGTACTATTCTGTATTACATCATCTATATATCACATTGTGTGCTCACCACCCAGAGTCAGTTCTTCTTCTATCACCATATATTTGATCCCTTTTACCTTCATCTACCACTTTATTGATGGTGTCCTTTGAAGCCTAAAGTTTCTAATTTTAAGTCCAATTTATCTATTTTTTATTTGATTATGTGTGCATTTGGTGTCATATCTAAGAAATTATTGTCTAATCTAAAGTTATGAAGATCTACACCCATATTTTCATCTAAGAGTTTTATAGTTTTAGTTGTTACATTTAGAGAGGGGTACATATGCCTTTGAAGTGGGCTCAGCATTCTGGATGTAAATATTCATTTAATTCACCTGTAGTCTGTATGGTATTCCTACTCTTAACTGTGCCTGACTTTCCCTGGTCTGAAAACGTCTATTTTACTATCTTTAGTAAAATCTTTCCTTTTCTGCCAGGACTGGAGAGGGAAAGCTATCTGGCTTCATGAACCAGGGGGTGGGATTGGGGCACTAACAGCTTTTTGAAGGAACTTAATGAATGATCTTTGTAGCCCCACCTCCACCTCTACCTCAGTGGCACCAGGTGCTATCAATACTTAGGATTTTGATGTGTTAACATCTGGGGTATAAATCAAACTGTTTCTGAGCTTTCCCCAACGGTGCTGGGATCTAACATGCTGCTGATCTGGTAAGTAAATTGGCTCTTTCCTATTTACATTTCAGTTTTTAAAATTGTGCTACTGGTTTATTTTTTCATCTTCTTTGCTTCCTTTTGGTTTTAAGTCTGAAATAAAAATCCATCCTGTAGTTTCAGTAAGAATTCAGAAGGGAGCAAAAATAAATCCTTGTTTTCACTCTGCCATGTTTATCCAGAAGTTGAAAGAATTGTCTTTTATCAAGTTACCTTTTTTCTGAAGCAAAGTTGAGCTGTGCTATGTGAATTTGCCCTACTCTAGTTCTATCTACTTAATAATCAGTGTCAGTTCCTCTCACATTCTGTTTTTATGTTTTCTGACAGTCTTAGTTTCCAAAGTTGTGGTGAATCTGTTTTAAAAATGATCTTTATGGATATCTTAGTGGTAGGTTGATAGAGGCTGTATTGAATCTTCTAGTCAGTGACGATTTTGAACCAGAAACTGTTGATTTTGTTTAGAACATTGTGTGGCTTGATTGGATAAAAAACTAGAATTGGGGCTGCTGTCTTTGGATATCACAGTCCTTAAGAGAAAAAAACCACGTTTTATAAAATGACTTTTCCTCACCACCTGAGGCCTAGTTCAGGTCTTCATACGTCACAGGTGTTCAATGAGTGTGCTGTGGCAGCTAATTTTTGGGGAGCTTCTTTTATAGCAAAACTCCTTAAAAGAGATGTCTATAGATACTTTATCATGCTCACTCCCTAGGTATTCTCAGTCAATTTTATGACTCTAAAATGCTGTCAATAAGACGATGGGACTTAAACTTACAACTCTGATCGCTTAAGTTTGGACTCATTTAACTAACACTTGGATGCCTAGGTCAGCATTTAAAAAAAAAAAGAAATCTTAATACCATCCTCCTAACTATTCCTCCTCAGGTTGTTTCTATCTTGGTAAATGACTAACATTTACTCTGTTGATCAGGCTCAAATCTTAAGAGTAATTTTTATAGCGTGACCAACCATCCTAGTTTGACTGAGAGTTTTCCCACGACACTGGACTTGCAGTGGAAAACCAGGAAAGTCTCAGCAAACCGGGATGAGTTCAGCACCAACTCCAAGGTATTAAATCAGTGTTGAATAAATGAATGATAGTTTTTTGACAATCTGGTATCCTAGAGAATCACAGAATAATAGAAGTGGCCAATTTAAATTAGTGGTGAACCACAATCTGTCTCCCTGTCTCTTTTGTAATCATAAAGCCAAAAGGAGAAATGTTGGGAAAATGAGAACTTCATGCTGAGAAATAGCAATCAACTACTGTGTTGGGAGGAAGAGTTCTGAATTTGAGATCACTTCCGTGTATATTGTTCCATTCCTTCAAAATTACATTTCTCACTTAGCATCATTGATAGGTTCTGAGACTTTAAGCAAAACGATGTACAATGAAACCAATTTCATCACAGGCTAATTGATATAAACAAGAGTTAAGTTCCTAGGGCATCTCATCACTATTATAAGAAAATGACATTGAACAAAATTATGTTGAGGACCTGTTATACTTGAAATTTTGTTCTATGCGTCAGATTCTAATACATAAAGTACTGTCTGGAAGGGATTCTCTAGGTGGTCTCTGTGTTGTTGGAGTTATAATTGGGTAAATTAAAGAACCATACCTTAAGTACAATTGGCTTGAGAGCCAGAGCAAGGGACTCTCCATGAAGAAAGTCAAGCCATCTGCAAGGCTCGCTAGCTCCAAATGGACAGTAGTGGTTTTGGCAGTGAGCTGGGAAAATGAGATTCTGTTTTACATGGAACAACAGTAATGGACAGATGGTAAAACCTGGTGCCAATGGTGCATCTTGGGGCTGCAGCAACTATAGCTGCCACCTCAGTTGTGGGCTGAAAGATTTCTTTTGGAGAATTGGGTTAACAATGCTGAGACTTGAAAGTGACATTAGACAGGCTGAGAGATGAGCGGGATATAATTTGAATTTACCAAATGAAGGCATGTACATTATGACCCTGTAAGTATATGGTAAAGCAGTTCATACCTAGTGCACTGATCTCTCTGCTCTGTGATTGTGTCCTCTTGTGAAAGCTCCAACTTTCCATGTATCTAGGTACTATGAGCAATATAGTTAGTCTTGTTCATGTTGGGATGACCTCAGTTTCAGGAGATGCTTTAAAATGGTTGAGAATGATGAGGGGTCGTGCAGTTGGAAGAACTCTGTTATACATGTACGTGATACACATCTACCTTGAACAATTTCTATTTCCTGTCGTCACAATCTTTCTACAGCATTGTGACAATGTTTGCAGGTCTCCTATAGCCTGTTCTCCCTGGCAGTGGATAAGGTCTCATGCACACTGAACATGCCAGTGCCCCATGAAACTACCCAGAGCATCTCCATCACGATGGGTAAACGGGTATCAAAGGAATGTATGGTTACGTCACCTTGAATAGCCCCTGGGTGTAAGCATAGAGTTCTCCTAAAGTCGGGCAGCATAGAATTTCTGACCATCAAATTGCTGGAAATGGCAGCTAAACATTGGACAACGTCACAATAGTCATTTGGCTGAGTAACTCAAATGCAGTTATAAGACATTGTATGGAAATAATTACACTTTACGTTTTGGTTAATTTATATTATATGGAGTGTATATGTCTATATGTACACATATATTCTCCATTTACATTATATTAATTCTAAGTGTTCCGGTGCTTGCTTTTTAATTTTGGTACCTAGAAGAACAGTGTTCTAACAGCAGCGAGGAAGTTCAGAACAGCAGCCTTGGTCACATCTATTGACTACCAACCTGCTGTGTTGACCTACTGGTGGCTGCTGGGACCGGATGGTAGATAAAGACCGGATGGACCATAGCGTGGGCTTGCGCTATTGCCCCAAGACAGTGGTTGAGCTGCTGCTGCTGCCCTGGAAGGACCTGAGGTGTCTGAAGCAGGGTCATGTATAGATCACAGTAAATCAGTAGGTGCACATCTGTCTGGCAGGGGCACAGCAGCGGCGAATGGAAAGTTGGAGCAATCCATAGGAGCAGAGTCTGGGGCTTCCAACAAGCTTTGAATGGCCTGCTAGGGTTCAAAGGCCAGGGATCCACACAGCTAAATAGGGTCGTGGGGTCAGGATCCACATAAAGAAACCAGACATTTGTTCAGAGTACCAACACCAGGCAAGGTTGTCTTTCTGAGCTGGTTGGTCTCAACCAGGGGATTTTGTATCTTCCTTATTAGTGCAGGAGACAGTCTTCCTGTGTGTCCAGCCAGGAGGAGATTCACTCATCTATTCATTCATTCCACTGACATTTGAGATTCAACACTTGGCACAATGGACTTCGGCCTAACTCTTACAAAGCTTATAGTCTGCGGCATAAGAGTGACATGAAATGTATATTTTAATATAGAGTAATGAGGGTTGCAGTAAAAACAAATCCCAGACTGGAAAGGGAAGTGAGAGGTAGAAAAAGGAAGGATGCTACTGCCCTGCAGTTTGGGTCACTGATGTCCCTCAGACATGGCTTTACATTCAGTTGCTGGGCTAGTCTCCCTGCCCCGTAGTCCCTGAACACTCCTAGCTGAGGTTACTTTGACCCAGTTAGGTCCACTCCAGTCCTGTCTGTAACTCACTAGGCCTAGCTTTGCCACTCATCATGCCATGCTGGTGACATTGTAGTTCTGTGGGAACAGGGCAGGGTTCTAGCCTCTATCCTTCATGAGGTTCTTCAGTGACTGGGTCATACCTTATTCCCAGCAAAGGCTTCCCTGCCTTGAGTGTCTATTTCTCCCGGATAGCATTTCCTGCACGTAGGTTAGACTCTAGGAACAGGCCGCCAGTACCTGCTGTTGACTCTTCCTTGTAAGAACCACAGATCTGCCTGAAACTTGGCCCTCTGCCCACATTTCATCTCATGCTCCTTCCCATTTTGGGGGGACACCCTCCATCACTAACTTGGTAGAGTCACTCTGCAAATCCTTCTAGTCTACTGCTTCTTCCGGATGGACTTCTAGGCCTTCGAATAATTTTGTTTCTTCGTGTATCTCAAATTTTAACCTTTAGCATAAGGTCCATTTTTTGTCAGTCATTACTAGATCTACACATTGCTTTGGGTGTTCTGTTTTCTGCGTGGGACTGTCTATCCACCTCTTGAGGCCTTAATTCTGCAAATGATACTTCAAATCATTTTATGAAAGAAATGTATATGTATGAGTAGATGTCCAGCTTGTCATTTTCAATTGTAGAGTTCCTCAGGGCAGGCCTTAATCTCTTCTACTTTGGACAGGATGACTAGCGTCTGTTTATTTTGTTTCATTTTCAGCATCTCCGGGGACAATACGCTTCAGAAAATGCACTGCAACAGCAAAGACTTCTGAAATACAGGAATGACTGTATTTCCCTAACTGAATCTGATTCTTAACAATATAATTCTTGTTTTAGCTTTTCTAGTTTAAAAAATGTGTATATATTTGGAGGGAAAAAAAAGAAAATACCCCTAAAAGTTACCTGAGAAGGATGAAGGCTCTTTGCTTACTTCCACATATGAATTTTTTTTTTTTTTCGTCTTGCATTGAAGTGCTGAACTGAGATTTCAATTTTGAAGGAAACTCGCCGGTTTCCTCATTCATATTGATGATCATCAGTACCATAAGTAAAAATTCAGTACTTGTTAGAGATAATAGATTTTCTTAGATAGTACATTTGAATATTAAGGATAATAAGCAACTTTTTGTCTAGATAGTTATCAATCTTTTTTTTAACAGCCAGATGTTGAGATGATATTTTGTATTAAGGAGATATTGCTACAGTGTTGTTCAATGAAATACATTTGAAATCAAATCAGGACTTTCAGGTATTTAAAGTGGACATAACAATGTGGACTCTCCCATTGAGGACATACTTGTACATAGATATTATTTGTCAGGTTGTTTCTATGATAAAAACAACCTGACAAATAATATCTATGTACAAGTATGTCCTCAATGGGAGGGTATATATGCTTTGAATATGCTTGTCAGACTGCTGGTGGGTAGAAAGCCATGCCTCAGAGCGCCAAGGCAAAGGGGAAGTGAGGAACTGAGTTGTGGCAATAGTTCATAGGCGACTAGGATTCATGGAGCAAAATGGATGCAAAGGTCAAATCTGAAGGTTGTAGAATGACAGAAGGTTATTCTTTGAAACAATCTCAGGAATATTTACCTCATTCAAGGACTCTCATTTGAGGAAACTGAGACCCAGCTGAGGGAATGAGATTTATATATGCAATGGTAGGTATACCACATACCATTATTGTAAATAACAATGTAAGATAATAGAACCTAAAATGACTGGTAGTCAGTTAGGCTCAACAAAAATCTGTTGAGACATACGTTGTGTCACAGCATGCTAAGAGCTAAGGATACAAAGATGACGGCGTAAGTGTCTGAACTCATAGACAGAACAGAATATTTGAAGAAACCAGGTAATACGATGACTGAACGTATTGACTCCAAAGCAGAGCTGCCTGAGTTCAACTTCTGTTTCTAGCACTTACTAGTTCATGAATCAGAGTAAGTTACTTAATATCTCTGTGCCTCAGCTTTCCCGTTGGAATCCTACTGTCACCTTCTTCCTAGAACTGTCATTTTAAGAGTTGTATGTAAAGCACTTGGATCAGTACACAACACCTAGTAAGCAACAAGAGTTCCCTGTACTTATTCCCATAGGAGTTTAAAATAGTGATGTCCAAAGTGGATTTTATGCTGAGCTTATACAAAATAATATTGGGGTCTAGGACGAAAATATTCAGACTTCTGTTTAGATTTTTAACCTCAAAATAAATTAAGCTGCACAGAAGTTTGAAACAGATGCCCTCATTCAATAGTATGGCAGCTGTCGTGGGTCACAAGACTAAGGGAGGAGCTCAGAGGGATGGAAGTAGGTCTTTGTTCATTTGTTTGCTTTCAGTATATTGAAATGTATTGCATGTGACATATACTTGGAAAAGTTAAGTTGATTACGAGATTATTTAGTTTTTGAATTCTTTTATTTTGTAACTTTTTATTATATTACAAACTGAAAGAAGAGTTTCAAGAATAGTATTAGTACAAATATTTACTGTATGCCCTTTATCCAGGTTTACCAGTTGTTTACATTTACTCTCAATTTGCTTTATCATTCTACGTATATATGTATGCATTTTTTCCTGAACTCTTCGAAATAACTTGGTGAAATTGTGCCGCGTTACCCCTGAAGAGGTTCCGATCCTTGTATCTGTTAGTGTGTATTACAGTAGAACAAGGACATTCTCTTAAACAGCCACGTTGCCAACAATCACAACCAGGCAAACTGAACATTGATAGGATCAGTGTTCCCTGCTCTAGGTAGCAATCCAGGATCACGCATTATATTTACTTTTCATGTCTCTTTAGTCTCCTTTCATCTGAAATAGTTCTCCAGCTTTACTTGGTTTTTCTTGATCTTGACATTTTTAATGAGCACAGGCCTATGGTTTTGTAGAGTAGACTTCAGTGTTGATTTATCTATTCTCATGATGGGATTCCGAAATGCATGTGGGGCAGGAGCACCACGGAAGTGATCATATGAACATCCCCATGCACTTTGTCCAGAGACATTTGATGCTGCTTTCTCCTATTACTGGTGATGTTAACTCTGATCCCTTGGTTAAGATGGTGTCTGTCTAGTTTTTCCCCACTATAAAGCTACTTTTTTGCCCTTTGTTTTTAAGTAGTTAATTTTTGGAGAGGTATTTTGAGACTGAGTAAATATCCTGGTCCTCAAACTTGCACCAACTGGATTGAGCACTGATGATTTTCTAATTGAGTAATTCCTTCAATGCTTATTAGTTGGCAATCTACTATAAGAAAGAGAGAACTCTTCTTTCACTTATTTAAAATACTATGAACTCATGGGTTTTTATTTTATGGATTATAAACCATTACTATCATGTGGAAGCTCATATTGTTTTATACTTGGCTGATATGTGGCCCTTATAACTGGTTCTTGTCTTTTTTAGCTAATCACATTATTCTTCAAACACTTTGTACTTTCTTGTACAATCAGACGTTCCAGGCTTATCTTATAACTACCCCGCATCAGCCCTGGAATAAATCCTTTTTCCAAGGAGCCTTGGTTACTTTTCATACAAAAATTATAGCAGACTAGGGAGAAAAAGTTCTCTATCAAAGGGAGATATCAAGTAATTGTGACTGTCTCTTAGGGTCCTGATAAAAATAAATGTCCCTTAAGAATTTCTGGATATATAAATGCCATCATTCAGATTTGAGGTTAAAGTTTGTTTATTCTATGTGGTCTAGGAACCCTCAAATGTATATATTAACCAAGATATTTATATTAAAAAGTTCCTTCTGGAAATCTGCTTGACTAACTGGCAGATAAAGTACAAAATCTCTCTGGGGGGATGAAAATCCCAATCCAGACTTCATAATATTCTCACAGATAAATCTTTACTGAACATGAGTTCACAATCCAGAATTATGAGGCCTGTAAGGAAATAGCCCTTCTTGAGGTAAAGTCAGCAAAAGCAACAAACAGATGTTACTGTGACTGTCACCTCCCCCAAATAAAACATTTAATAGAGTTATCAGACTATCTTGTTATGAAATTTGTTGAAAGTTATTAGACATAAAATAGGGCATCAAAAATATCAGGAAAGGACAGGATGGCGTATTGTTTAAAAGGAACAAGATTTGCAAAAAAAAAAAAAAAAAAAAGATTGAAATTTAGAAATAAAAAAAATATTGAAATTAATCTGCTTTTACATTCGTCCATTGACTTTTAAAATGCAGATGAGATGGATTAACAAACTGAAAGGTATATCTGAATTTCTATATTATGTCTCTTAAGAAGGTAAGACGATAACGTGAAAGAAAGATTAAGAGGCATGCATAAAAGAAGGCCCAACATCTATTAATAAGAGTTCCCAAAGGAGAGAGTGTGAGAGAGGCAGTATTCAAGAAGATAATGCCAGTGAAGTTCCAGAATTAATGAAAGACATAAATCCAATCTATACATATCACAGAGAAATTGCAGAGCATCAAAAACAAATAGAAGATCTTAGAAGCAACCAGAGAAGAGATATTGCTTAATTAGAGTATTTAGCTATAACAGTTAAGAAGTCATTTGAGCATTAAATACCCAGAAAACAAAAGGCACACTTCTATAATTTTGTTCAGCAAATTTTAAAGTCATAGACTCCATCTGGCATTTTATAAAATTTTACCAAACTGAAACACACATTGGGAGCCCCATTTGAGACTACTTACTGAGTAACAAAGGCAAAAAGCCACATGCCAGGGGGGAAACACTCAGTCTTCCTGTTATGGCAAGAATGGCTGATTTCATCCAAAGAAAATAATCACAAACTAAACTTATCTATCACCGAATATTTGGACAACACATTAGAAAACGCTGCTGGTAGTTTGAAGAGACAAATTTTTCAATATAGAGTATAGGAGATTTGCTGAATATTTGAAGGAAAGTGCATATATTTTTAATAAGCTTCAGTGTTGATGGTATTTGCTAGATTAGGTTTAAATATTGAGATAGATAAAGGACTAATTTGGGATTCAAAAAAGGAAAGCTATGCTAGAGAAGACATAATCTCCACAGTAAGAATATGTTTAATATTAAGCAGTATTTTATCAGAGAACCAAGTAGAACCACTGATAGAACAGCTACTTTGATTGGAATAAAAAAAATGGATTTCAAGTTCTAGGCTAGGTTTACAGAGGACCCCACATGTGAAACTTATTAACTGCACAACTTATAGACAAAACATTGCAGCAAACACGTTGAAGTCTGAGGTACACACAGTTGTAGGATGTCATCAATATAGTTAATTTTAGATATCAAGTCCTTTTAAATTGTAGTTGTTTGTAATATTATGTAATGAGATGTGTGGTTACCATGAAAATCTGTTGTATTATACAGTGATTCATGGGTTACTTGATGGCAAAGTACTTAGATTTATCCCACTTATAAATATCATGTATGTATGTATATTCTTAGAAAGATACGTGTTCTAGATTGGCTGTTGTTTTCTATGGTGACGAATGGCTGTTTTCATGGTATTGAATGATGTGCTGCCATGTTTCCCCGGAAATAAGACTGGGTCTTATATTAGTTTTTGCTCCAAAAGATGCATTAGGGCTTATGTTCAGCGGATGGCATCCTGAAAAATTATGCTAGGGCTTATTTTCTGGTTAGGTCTTATTTTTGGGGAAACACGGTAGTAAGCAGATAAATAAAAATTAAAGTGAAAAACTTTTCTGCCAGGTAAGGTAATCTTTTTTTAAAACAATGAATAATAAGGAATAGATCTCCCTGCTACACACAAATAAACAAAAATAATGAAACCAGAAAAATCACCACTACTGGTGTCATAAATCCACCAATCCATATATGAGGGACCTGAAAAGAAAAAAAAAAAAAAGCTGTGTCAAAGTGTTTTTATTGTTCTGATTTTTTTTTTGGCAGAACTTACCAATTAAGTTGTAAGAGCAACTTATATTAGGTTGGTACAAACGTAATTGCGGTTTAAAAGGTTAAAAATAATTGCAAAAACTGCAATTACTTTTGTACCAACCTAATAAAATTTTGAGGTATCATTTTTAGCTATAGAGCCAATAAAGCAGGTATTAAAATAAAATGAACTTAGACCCGGATTTTTAAGTCATTGCATTACAATGTATTTAACTGAGATCTTAAAAATATAACAAGAATATTCAATCACATGGATTTCTCCCTGGAGTAAAATGGCTTAACTATAATATTAATATTTTAAATGTAATTCTTTCCATTTATTTTTTAATCTTTTCTAAGTAAATGAAATGTATTCAAACAGTTATGTATATACATGATTTAGGATTGTTAAACATTCTTTTACTGACAAGGGCTCACCTTCAGGTAAGAGGCCAGGTGCTTGGAGAAGGGAGAAGTCAGCTTAGATGTGGTTACCAGTGAAGACTTGACAGAGGGATGCGACAGGACAGAAGGGAGTAAGATTCCCATTTGGAGTAGAATGACTACAAATAAATCAGTTTTTCCAGAGTAAAGGGGGGACTCACTCAGTCAGCAAACTTTTCATATCTACCGTGTGCTTGACTCTGTCCTGTGACATTGAACCATTGAAAGTCCTTACAGAATTGGAGTCTTTCACTCAACAATTATTTGTTGAGCACCTTTCATGGATTTTTATTGCTGGTAAGCACTGGGATACATGGCAGCCAGGGTGCTTGCTCTTATGGAATTTTCTATGTAAGGAGATAAGATTAAAAACAAGTGACAACTCTAGACAGTTTATGCCAAAGAGCCTAATGGATGGTACAGATGGTAAAAGAGAAGTTCAGAGAAAAGGCAGATTTTTTGCCAACTAGAAAGCTTGTGGGATTTCCAACATTACTTCCTGCCGCTCATATCCTGGTTCTGGGTCTTTCACCATCCAAAGATTTTGCACACCCTGTTATTCCTGACCTGGAGCACTCTTGGGACATCTGGTTCCTTTTCATACCTTCAGTTTTATCTTAAATAGCTACTCTACAGGGGATCTCTGACCACCACTGTAATGAGCCATCACTCCATTGTAATCAATTGTTTTCTATCGTAGATGATCTCCTTCATGGCAGTTTTTATAGTTGGCTATGTCATGTTAATTTGTTCTTTGTCTTTCTCCCACCATCAGTTAGCATATGGGATTAAAGCACCTTTATATACCTAGTTATGGCTAGCACATAATATAGGACTTGGCATAAAAATAGCAATTATTTATTCAACAAATGAATGAAATGATAAGAATTGGATCTTGCAGGATGGTTAGAATCTAGATAAATGATAAAAGAGAGAAAGAGGCACCTGGGGATGGGGAAACAATGGCCTCAGCAAAAATGTGGAGGTGGAATAGTATAAGATATGTCTGGAAGACAAATAAAGAAGCTTGAGAAGAAGGATTGGAAAATGTAATGGCTGGACAGGCCATGAAATAGGAAATTCAAGCCAGAATCTAGGAGATTTTGAATGCCAGCATAAGCATATCACAAGGCAATTTGTACTTTATCCTATATGTGGTCAACAGGGAGTCACTAAAGTTTGATGGAAATTATAAATTAGAACAAGCAAACTGACACATCCCTTGGCACTGAGAACTGAACAAATTACAACTCTTGGTTGGTTAAGAATTGTTGGAGAGATTTCTGGTCAAAATGGCAGAGTAGGTAAACCCTGTGCTTGCCTCCTCTCATGACCACATCAAAATTACAACTATACTACAGAACAACCATCATTGAGAATTGGCTGAAGTCTAGTTGAACTGAAGCCCTACAACTAAGGACATACAGAAGCCACCTCCAGACTGGTAGGAGGGACAGAGGCATAGAATAGGCTGGTCCCACATCTGCATGTGACCATTAAAAATCAGGAGGGCTATTTCAGCTGTGGAGGGTCACCCTGGAGGAGTGAGGGGTCCCAGCCCCACATCATGAAACTCAGCCCAGGGTTACAGTGCCTGGGAGAGAAGTCCCTGTAACTTCCGGTTGTGAAAACTAGTGGAAATTGCAGCTGGGTGAGATGAAGGATGGCTAGAGCCCGAGGCATTCCTTTTAAAGCACCCATGCATGAACTTACTGTCTGATGGATTTACTTGCTCTTAGCTCCAGCTCTGGGGCATCAGCTTTAAAGATGCCAAGGACATACAGGGATGAACTGAGGTGTCTGGTGAGGGCAGGAGGGGCAGCTTTCTCCTGGATGGAAGAGATAGCAGAAACCATTGTTTCTTTGTTGAGCCCTCCATGCTTCTGGTGTGCAGAAATAGATCGCTGCCACATCTGAGTCTCCATCACCCTGGCTAATACCATTAGTTTGCCCCACCTTTGTGATTCCCTGAGAACCTGCCCCACCCAACGTTCAGGCCCATCCAGTCCACTGCCAGTGGCTTTTCCATACAAACAGCCTGATTTGCCTCATGCTGTGGGCTTTCCTGAAATCTCTCAAAAGTTCACAAACCCAAACAAGCAGCACCTGGCTTTGGCATGTCCAGTACCTCTTGCTGAGCAGCCTCAAGTTTGGCACTACAGGCATCTGCCCTAAGTTCATGGCTTGGCCTCTTGAGGCAACTCCAAGCCCTGTGTGGGTGGAAGCCATCTGCAGATTGCTTTGTGGCTCATGCCAGGTGGCCCCAGGCAGGGCACAGGCTACAGCTAAACTTGGCCTGCAGCGGGTCTCTCCTAGGGGTCCCAGGACTGGCTCACCCAATGCCAGCTTCAGACTGAGCTGAAGCATCACCCCCCACCTCCGAAACAACACACTCAAAAGTTAGACTGGAGAAGCACTAGCGCCCTGGTAAAGCAAATCCTACGCCATGGGGTCAGCCCCTGCACCACAGCTCCTCCATTGTAGTCATGGCCAGTCCTCACAACTAATCAGCCTGAGTGTCAATTCCTCCCACTGATGGGCAAACAGCAATCAAGGCTGAACTACAACAGAAGGGCACACACAAACCACACAAGGGACAGGTGACCAAGGAAAGCTCAGGTGACCAGGGAAACTGTGCCACTGGGCCCCACAGGACACTTACTACATAAGGCCATTCTATTAAGACTGGGAGACATAGCAGCCCTACATAATACATAGAAAGAAACATAGGGAGGCAGCCAAAATCAGGAGACAAAGAAACATGTCCCAAATAGAAGAAGAGAACAGAGCTCCAGAAAAAGAACTAAATGAAATGGAAACAAACAATCTACCAGACATAGAGTTCAAAACACTAATTATAAGGATGCTCAATGATCTCAGGGAGAGTTTCAACAAACAGATAGGAAACATAAAAATGGAGATAGAGAGCATAAAAAAGAACCAATCAGAAATAAAGAATACAACAACTGAAATGAAGAATACATTAGACAAAATCAACAGTAGAAGATAAGGTAGCAGAAAACACTCAATCAAAACAGCAAAAAGAAAAACATCCAAAAAATGGGATAGTTTAAGGAGCCTCTGGGACAACATCAAGCCAAAAAACATTCACATCATAAGGGTACCAGACAGAGAAGAGAGAGGGCAAGGGATTGAAAATGTATTTGAAGAAATAATGATGGAAAACTTTCCCAACTTGGCAAAGAAAATAAACATACAAGTCCAGGAATCTCAGAGAGTCCCAAACAAGATGAACCCAAAGAGGCCCACACCAAGACACATCATAATTAAAATGCAAAGTTTAAAGACAAAGAAAGAATCTTAAAAGCAGCAAGACAAAAGCAGTTAGTTACCTACAAGGGAGTTCCCATAAGACTGTCAGCTGATTTCTCAACAGAAACTTTGCAGGCTGAAGGGATTGTCACAAAATATTCAATGTGATGAAAAGCAAGGACCTACAATGAAGGTTACTCCACCCAGTAAAGCTATCATTTAGAATTGAAGGGCAGATAAAGAGTTTCCCAGAAAAGAAAAAGCTGAAGGAATTCATCACCACCAAACCAGTATTACAAGGCATGTTTGAGAGACTTCTTTAAGAAGAAAAAAGATAAAAAATATGAATGAATAGTAAAATGTCATTAACTACATATCTATCAACAATTACTTTAAATGTAAATAGATTAAATACACCAATGAAAAGATAGGGTGGCTGGGGTGGCCGGTTAGCTCAGTTGGTTAGAGCGTGGTGCTCTCAACAACAAGGTTGCCTGTTCAATCCCCACATGGGCCACTGTGAGCTGCGCCCTCCACAACTAGATTGAAACAACTACTTGCCTTGGAGCTGATAGGTCCTGGAAAAACACACTTAAATAAATAAAAGTTAAAAAAAAAAAAGATAGGGTGGCTGAATGAATAAAAAAATAAGACCCTTACATATACTGTCTACAAGAGACTCACTTTAGGTTGAAGGACACACACAAACTGAAAATAAAGGGATGGAAAAAAGTATTTCATGAAAATGGAAACAAACAAAAAGTTGGTGTAGCAGTACTTACACCAGACAAAATAGACTTTAAAACAAAGACTATAACAAGAGACAAAAAAGGACCCAGTAATCCCACATCTGGGTATTTATCTGAAGAAACCCAAAATGCTACTTTGAGAGAACATGTGCATCCATATGTTCATTGCAGCATTGTTTACAAAAGCCAAGATGTGGAGATAGCTTTGGTGTTCGTTGATGGATGAATGGGTAAAGAGTAGTTGGTACATATAGACAATAGAATATTGCTTGGCCATGGAAGGGAATGGGTTCTTGCCACCTGTGGCATAATGGATGGACCTGGAGGGTATTGTGCTGAGTGGAGTAGGTTGGACAGATGCAATGTGATTTTACTTATATGTAGAATCTAAAGAACAAAATAAACAACAGAAACAAATTCATAGATATAGAGAATATTTTGGTGGTTGCCAGAGGGGAGTGGGCTTTGGGAGGTGGGTGAAAACGAGGAAGGGATTAAGAAGTACAAATTGGTTGTTACAAAGTAGTAATGGGGATGTAGGATATAGCATAAGGAATATAGTCAATGATATTGTAATAACTATGTATGTGTCTAATGGGTACTAAATTTATCAGGGTGATAGATGGGGAGTTGTGGGGCAGGGTGAAAAAGGTGAAGGGTTTACAAAGTACAAACTGGTAGTTACAAAATAGTCATGAGGATGTAAAGTAAAGCATAAGAAATATAGTCAAAAATATGATAATAACTATGTATAGTGCCAGGTGGGCACTAGACTAGTCAGGGGGGATCATCTCTTAAATTATATAAATGTCTAATCATGATGCTGTACACCTGAAATTAATATAAAAGAATATTGAATGTCAACTGTAATTGAAACATTTTTAAAGGGAGGGGAAGGTAAAGAGGAATAAGAGGTTCAAATTTTCAGGTATTAAACAAATAAGTCATGGGGATGTAATGTACAGTGTAGGGAATATAGTCAATAATATTGTAATGGGGGGTACAGTGTCAGATGGTTGGTGGACTTATCATGGTGATCACTTCTTTAGGTATATAAATGTTGGATAACTGTAGTGTACCCCTGGAACTAATATAATATTGTATGTTAACTATATTTTAATAAAATCTCTAAAAAAATTGTTGTAGAGATTTCTGTCCAGATAATAATTAGGAAAAGTGTTGACTGAATGCACATATTAATGGGGAAGAGACATGACTACTTACAGGTAGAACTCTAATTTCAGTGAATCCCCTAAATAGAGAGGATGTGAGTGGTATACTTTGAAATCCAGTTTATAGGTCTCCATTTCCTTTTCTTCCAAATGTATCCTACTTTAAAAGTCTTTATAGGAGGCTTGACTCTAGACCACGAAGTTGTGGACTAACCGGTAATCTCTGTAAAAACTTAGGCTCTGCCACTCATTTGGGATGATGGGCAAGTTAGAGTTAATCTCTCAGCTTCAATTTCTAAAACTCTAGAATGGACAGAATAATACCCTCCTTATGAGGATGAGATGGCATGTTCTCACACGATAAACTTTCTCCCTATCTCTATGGCTCCGTCACACCCCAAAGGCGGTTAAATGAGGCATAGGTGTGTTCTCTATTTGGCACTTATATGGCCTAACTAAGATATCTGTTGCATATTTTTTGTCTACAGTTATGATAGTATTGTCAACACACTCAAGGCTTTCAGGTAGACTTTTCCTACCATTGGTATATCTCTGAACCTGTCCGAAGCCAGAAATATTTTCCTAGGACCAGGATATCTGGTTACCAAACTATTTATATGAAATTTTAAGCTGGAATTCCATATTTTTTTCTTATATTCTGCCAGTCTCAAATAGCATTTTCCAAATTACTTGTGAAACAGGTACTACAAGGGTCATCTCTAAGTTGCTGGTTTTGCTTTTAAGATTTTAAGTTGAGGCAGAGTAGTTTGAATTTGAATGGTCTACTTTCCAGGCCTCGCTCTGGAGACAAATGGTAGGTTGCCCTGAATGTGTCACTTGTTCAGTTTGGGCCTTAGATTTCTTCTAGGATGCCTTCCCATTGTGAGATTGTAGTGTTTTTGGAGGAACTTTACCCTCCTAAATTCTTTGACAATTGCTACAAAAAGAAGATTCTGTGTGGTGTAGGAGGTGAAACCACATAACCTCTAACGTCCTTTCAATTTCCAAATTCCATGACTAAATGGATTCTGTAGATTCTCACAGACAATAGCTACTTAAAGACATTGACATCATCCACTTCTCCATGTGTATAAAACTGTTCCTTTCAAAGCTTATAAATATTTCAGAATTCCATCTCTCCATCCCTGCTTAGATCATCCTTAGGTAATTGTCCCGTTAAGGTCCCCACGACCTCTGTGTTAATAAAGTTATCCAAGGTACACTGAATGCTGTCCTGAAAACCCAAGTTACACCATCTTTATTCAAATCTTTAGTGGCTTCGTGTCTGTAGACAAATTGACTTAACCTCTTTAATACCTTCTATGTTACCAAATATAGCATAAAACATGAAATGTTGTTTACCTGTTAAATGGTAAGAAGACATACCTGGATTAGGACAGTGCCTAGAGTTTGAACCCTAGCAACTTCTCCACATGGATGACAGCACCCAAAGGACCAGATTTGTCTCCAGATCGCATGGGTGAGTGGAGTCATGTGTAAGCTTTACAGAAGTACTGACTGAGGTTAAGCTGGGATGTGGGCACTACTTAGTATCTGTGGGATATTTGTAGTTGTCATTTTATTTGCCTATTTAGAAGTTTGTCCTTCAATATTTTTCTTGCTCCTCCCCGCCCCCCGCCCCCGTTTGCACCAAATAGTGACCACCTTTGTGTAAATTTATTTTTACACAAATAAATTTACTCAGTACCAGGACATAACAGCATCTAAATATATGTATGTTTGTTGAATTAAACTTTCACTTTAATGACAAGTGGGTAATAAAATGAGCTGTCATTTAAAAAGAACTTACTATATGGCAGGGATAGTGCTAGGTATTAACATACTATACCTCATTCAGTGCCATGAGATAGGAACTATTGTCTATGTCTTAAAAATGAGGAAATTGGGTCAGAGAAAAGTTCAGTACCTTTTTCAAAGTCCAAAGCTTCTAAATGTGGATTGGACTAGGTAATCTACTAGAGGTCTGTCCTCTTAACTACCATAATATAACTATTTCTGTTCAGTTTGATTCAAGCTAGATGATCTGAATGCAGTCATAAATCATGAAGGTGTCCCTTTGATTCATACTCACAGCTGACATTGATAACTCTTCATAAATTTCTTTCCCACTAAGTTCACATGTGGCTGCAAAATCAGACTTAATAGAGTGTCACAGCATTAACTGCATATCTGTTGGAACAGCCACACAAGTTGAAGCCCATTTGTGACCTCTGGATTGGGTGTAAGTTGTGGGGTACTTGACATAGCACCTTCAATCTTCAGACTTCACAGCCATGACTTCTCCCCCAAGAACCATAGCCAGGTATCCAATGGCCTATTGGATGTCTCTACTTAGATATCCGACAGATACAAACATGAAATTATTAATATTTGTTTGCTCTCTGACTCTGCTGTGCCTAAACCCCCTTTTTAAGGTCTCTGTCTCCATTGATGAAAACACCATCTATCCAGTTGCTTAAAAAGAAAACAGTAATTTGTGCTCTTTTCCCTTCCTTCAACCCCTGACTTTCTAAAATGCTCTCATATTGAACCCTTTCTCTATACTCCCTTATCTATCGCATTAGTTTAAGCCTTTCTAAGCCACCAGATGGGTCTCTTTCTTGCAGGATCTACTCTTTCTACTCTTTCACCTATCTGTGTTCTGGATAATTCCACTCCTTGGTTAACCCTCAGAAAGTCTCCATCACCCACAGGATAAAGTCTAAACTTCCTCTGTATCTCTTGATGCTTCTTACTACTTTGCTCAAGCCTAATCCTGTACTCACATCTCAACTCATTCCACTCCCTCCCCCTGCCAGCTACGGTAAGGGATTTACAGTTCTGAAATACACTGAACATTTTCACACCTTTTTCTCAGGTCACTCCTTCTGCCCCAAATACTCTTCATTATTTCTTCTCCTAATAAACTCATACTCACCTTTGAAGACCCAACACAAAGCTGTCTGTAAATCTGTCTTTGACCACTTTTACTCATGAATCATTTTGCAATCCCATTTTAATTTATTATTGACTTGTTAATCCACCCAATGCATATTTTATTGCTCATTATATATCAAGCACTTTGCTGGTCTGGTCAGAGGCAGCTGTTCATCAAATAATCACATAAACTGATACAAAATTTCACCTGCTATGAGGCAGAGGTTTTAAAAAATGTAATAATTGATCAGGCTGTAAAGAATGAGTCAGACTTAGGAAAATGAAGAGCAGTGGGTGAGGGCAGAAGGACTGGCATGTTTATTTGAAAAGCCCTGTGGCAAGGGAGCATGGCCCGTCAAGGGATTACACAATGAAGAGAAGGGACCTCTTGGTTTCTGGTTAGACTAGAGGAAAATGACACAGCCAGATTTGTATTTTGGAAAAATCACTATCGCTCCAGTTCATAGGGAGTGTCAGAGTCTGCATGGGCAGGGCAGTTAGAAGATTTTTCTAGTCACCTGGGCAATCATGTGTGTTAGAGAGCTGGGTGGTGGTGATGGTGGCTGCGCCAGACAAATGCAGAGGCTTAAAATATGGCAAGATGGTACATCAATCAACACTGAGAGATTGGACCTAGGGGGGTGGTTAATAACCATTCGGTCTCTGGTTTGCATAATTAGGTAGATGGTGACATAGGGAACATTAGGAGGACCCTTTTATTTTAATTGTTTTAGAGGTGGTGATGATGTACAAAGGGGAAAAAATCTCATTAGTTTACCCACAGTGTCCATTAAGGTAGGTAATAATGGGTATTTCTGCAATTAGCTTGTGAGCTCTTTGGGTCAAAGAAAGTCTTTTTATTTTTACTTGTCACCGCAGAGCTTAGCTCATAGTTTTGTTTGTTTGTCAGATAGCATGGTTTTCCTTAAATTAAACAAACAAACAAACTTACAGTTAAGCACAGCAATATTAAAAGACCTTTAAATATTAATAAGACAGAGTACAAGATTCATAGAAATATACACAGAGGCATCATTTGTATCTTGTATTGCTAGTTTGGACCATCAAAGCTTAATCTAACCTTGATCTTATTTTTCAACTTCTTAATAAAAATAAATAAAAATATATTCAGAATCCCTACTCTAGAATCAGAACTAATTTCTAGGGTTAGAGTTTTTCCTCATCCTTCCTCCACCCCTTTCAGCTTTTGGCTTTTGATCTCGGGTACTCTGGGCATGAAGATATCTAAAGATCGCATTTTCTAGTCTTGCAACTTCTCTGCTTGGTAAAGTTCTCATATTTACAGTGCTTTCCATACTACTCAGTCTGCTGTATCAGCCTTTCTCTACCAGCTATGAACGTACTGAAGACTGCCTTCCTTTCTACTTCTCCTTCCTGAGTTGTGCTTCTCATCCTTCCATGGGGCAGAAAGGAGGATGGAAGTTATGGTGAGAGGTAGGTACAGCACAGGTACCTGTGGGGATCTTTTCCAATCAGAGTGTCTCTTAGTTACTAGTCTCTTCTTCCTTTTGAGAAGATACTACTTTTGCCTCCTCCTCTCAGAAATTGGTTTCGGTTCCCCCCATTCTAGATCTTCTCTTCCTCACTTGTGCGTCTTTTCATAAGGTTCTATATAAATGTGATGAGTATCCCCTTCTAATCTGTGTAATCCATTTATTAATTCATCTTGGCCAGTGAAGAACAGTCATGTAGAGCCCTTCCTGCAGGGCATGTAGTCATTCTAAGCACCCATCAATATTGATGGAGAGAGGTTCTTTCAAAACAATGGAACCGATTTTGAAAATTACTGAGGGTAATCAGTGGGACAGAGCCCTGGTTCGAAATGGCTTTTTATGCCTGAAGGAGATGAGAAAATCTTCCTGAGAGCTGTCAGATGATGGATAATTTGAAACCCCTTGAAATTATTTATTGGAAACAGCTACTAAAACCTCTGCCACAGTTTTCAGCTTGACAAGACGAGGTTGTTTCATATTTTAAACATTCAAAGGAAACAGCAGGAAAGCTGTCATTAAGAGATCAGTGAATCAAGCCAATGAGTGAGATAATTGTTCACTAAGAAGAGGCAGTTGAATTTTTAATGCTTCCTCAGTGATAGAGTATAAGGAGGGGATATATTGTTGGCTCATTCAAAGTAAGCTGCCTGATGAAAGCAGGGCTTGGGTGATATAAAGCAGAAGAAAAATATCTTGGGGAATCTGGAAAAATTAAAACAGAACAACCCTGGATCACTTTTCTGATGGTAGTGCCAGATACAGCTGTGATAATCTGTTGGTGTTTATTTTCCTGTTCCAATCAAAATGAAGAGCTATTTGGGAGAGAGTCTGTTTAAGTGGCTGCCTTGGAGAGGCAGCCAGTGTTGAACTGCACTCATTGAAGGAGCTATGGTCTTTTGAGCGGAGATGGAGGCAACTCGGAATGGTAAAATCATAAATGTAACCTCAGCAGCAAAAACTACCGTTGAGAAGTAATAACAGGAGGAGATTCACGGGCTGCTGATCCAGTGCTGCTAAACCTACCACAGAAAAGTGACCCATCCTTGTATCTGCTGAGGCTGTGAAGGCAGTGGAGTGGTGTTGGAGTTTCAAGGGGGCTCTCAGAGGAACAATCCTGTTTTCCCCACTGGGGTTTAGAACCAATTGAGAAAGAGAACAGGAGTCAGCAGATACACATTTTATCTTTAATCCAGGTAAATCTCTTTGGATAATTTGCCTCACCCAGATGACAGAGGGCCGGCTTATAGGGAGTCCCAGAAGGAAATTTATCTAGCTGGTCTCAGGAGGAGGGGAAATGTACAGGCCTGATTTCCAGGGACCGGGCCTTTAATGCTGAGCTTACTGCAGGCCAGCACAGACCCAGGTCCCCAAGGAAGGCAGATTTCCATCAAAGATAGGGGAGGTTTCGCTGAGTTCTGCTGTTCCTGCAAAGCAATCAGCGTAGTCACCACGTGAAGGGTCACTGAGAGGCCAGAAGTGCTCCTCGAAGGGAGGTCACTACATGCAGGAATACAAGGGGGCGGGGGGAGTCATGTTGCCACCCCAAAAGTAATTCAGGCCATCATACCACACAGTGTGTCATTTAGAAGAATTGAATGTTCTCCACTTTTATTCCATATGTTTTTTGTTTTGTTTTAAGAGCAGCCATCACACAGTGTTCAAGAAATCATTGTGGATTGATTTCACATGTACTTGTTGTTTTTGCACTTGAGGATTTCTGTAACTATTACGCAACTTTGGGATACAGCATAGTACACCACAGCTTGAGGTGCATGGCGACCTCTCAGTAAACACTTAGCTGGACACAGGTCAGGGGCTCAGTCTCTGCAGGCAGGCGGCTTCCTCTTATCAGTTCCACTGGCATTTAGAATGTGGGCACTGCTGCCAGGTGAGCACATGGGCTGTGTAAGTGCGTGCCCTTCTCTCCATGTCTATTTGGAGTCACAAATTGACCTAAGTATCCCAGGAGAGGCTTCTGGGAGAAAGAGACTAGGTCAGAAGTCTCCTTTCGAGGTTCAACATGTGTCTGATTGGGGCAGTAGCATGCTGGGAACTTGTTCTGGAGAGAAACCTAATGTCAGGAAAGGGGACGCCTTCAATTCTCCTGACAAATCCCATGAAATAGGTATTATTACCATCTTTCATATAAAAAGAAGCTGCAAAGAGGGATCCCATACCTTGCCACAGAAAACAAGAGGAAGGGGAATTAACCCAGGCAAGACTGCCTGGCTTCAGATTCTGTATTTTCAGCTACTGCATTATGCTGCCTCCAAAAGGGGAAAGAAGTGGTACATAGTTTCTTCACATTGTGTCACTTGCTGGTGGCCTGGTAACCCATATAGATTTGTGCAACATGCTTTTGAATGTTATAACAACGGAATGGAATAGTCCGTTTGCTCTGGTGTCTAACGTCTGTGGTTCATAATCACATTCCTTTGTGTTGTCACATCTAGTGGTACTTTCCTCATTTCATTGCTGCCTCAACAGATTGTATGAATGGCGCACAATTTTTCAGCTCTGCTGCCGATCCCAGTTTGGGGCGACTATGGGTGATGCTTCTCTGATCATCCTTGTGCATACATTTTGATGCGCATGTGTTTGCATTCCTGTTGGGTATAGGTTAGAAATGTCATTGCTGAGTCACAGGGCAAGCATAAGTTCAGTCTCAGTAGAATCTGCAAGTTTTCCAAAGTGGATGTAACAATATATACGTCCCCAAAGGGTATGTGAGAATCCCACTTGTTCCACGTGCTGGCCATCACATGATTCTGTCAGTTTCTCCTCAGTTTTATTTCAAATTTTAGCTATTCTAATGCCAGTGGTTCTTACCCAAGTCCGTCTCCAGATGACTAGTTATTGATACATGCAAAGTCAGTGAGATATTACACTTGCAGTTGTTTCTCTCAGAGGAGAACTTTAGACGTCTCAGTCATGTCTTTAGCATGGAGTTGCCTAAGCAGAACTGATGAAATATTCTCATCTAGCAGAGCTCTTAATTGTGATTTGTTCTTTTTAGTATGCCCATTGTTAATTCACACTAGTGTATAAACCAGCGAAGCCTGTGTCAGATGGCTTGGAGGGCTGTTGCCCTGAACCCACTGAGCTGAAATCTCTGCTGGTGCTTTTTAAATTATAATGTTTTAATTCAATGTTAGTTACTACTACTTTGACTAATGTTTTGTCATCATTGATTTTAAACATAGATAATACCGTACCTATTTCCTTGGGAAATTGGATCTTTCATTGGAAAATTTTGGGACAAAACACCTGTTAACTGAAAAGAATAATACCCAAGAGTTGAGGGAGATTCAAGTGAGAAGGAGGGACCCTGACGTTGAGTTGTCCTCTTAGGGCTGGGACACCGAGTCCCTTAAAGGTACTGTAAATCATTCTCCATCATGACCATGCTCCGTGTCACACATCGCTTCTAGTATATGGCAATTTCTGTCAAATAATAACATTATGGTGTGTCCTCATCCACATTATTTACTGGATCTGGCACCGTGTGGCTTCTGACTCTTCCCCAAAGTCAAAATGATTCAGGACACCGAGGCTGCCATGTCAGTGCAACTAAAGACACTCACAAAAGAGGACTTCCAGAACTGCCTCAGAAAGTGGCAAGAACAGTGGGGTAAGTGTATTCAAAGTGAGGGGGAGTAAGTATTTTGAGGGGGATTAATGGCAATATGCCTTTGACTGTAATATTTTTTTTTTAAGTTAAGCATTCACTGTATTGTTTGATCTACTTCCCCTTGTAATATGGTTCCCTATCTTTCCATCAGACAGTAGCTCAGCTAGTAGCTAAAGGGAATATGGGGAGCCTTTTAGAAATGTATCCTAGGGTGGAAATTTGTTTCCTGCAAAACACCCTAATGTCTTATCTACTACTTTGCTCTTTGGTTATGAAGCTTCTGCCAAGGCAGCATGCCTCGGGAAGGCTATTTTACCTTTTAATATGGGGCATCCTTGGGTTGGAATCAGCTATTCTAACTTCCCTGTAATCCTTTGTGATCCCAACTTCCTTAAGGGGCTGGAACTAGAAAGAATGTTTTAGATTCATTAAGGAAGAAACCAAATGGCCACTTTTGGGGAGATGGGGCATTATTTTACATTTGTCTCCTCTTAACCAGAAGGTGTAGTCAGGATGCTGACACTCGCCTTGTTTCCCTTTCTAAGTACTTGAATCTCAGAGTTGTGAAACTGGTTGCCTCGGGTGAAGAATTTTTTCCCCTTTATATTTTCCAGTTATGCAATCTCCATTTGTATCGTATAGAATTTAACCTTGCCTGGTCCTTTGTCTTCTGCTTCTGAAAGGTAATCTCTAAACACTGTAATGTCTTTAGTTGTCTGAGAACCTTGCATCACACTAAATAATCTAAAAATGTGATTCAGGGTGGGGATCTTGGGTCATGTAGTATCAGCGTGACTTCTAGAGGGTCTGGAAACTGAGATTGGGTATATGGGCAGTCATCTATGCCTATGTGATGGAGCCTCAATAAAAACTCTGGAAACCAAGCTTCTCTGATGTCACTTGTCATTGCTGGGAAAAGTAATGCTGTCTATGACTCCACCGAGAGTGGACAACTGGTAGCTTTGTGCTTAGAGCTTTCCTGGACTCTGCCCTATGTATCTTTTCCTTTGGCTGATAAAATCTATATCCTTTCATTGTAATAAACCATAACTGCAAGTATAAAACCTTTCAGTGAGTACTATGTGTCTTTTTAGCAAATTATTGAATTTCATGGTGGTCCTAGGGACCCTTGAGCTTGCAATTGGTGTCAGAAGTAAAGGTTTTGTGGACTCTTCTAACTTTGCATCATTATGTTTTTGGCCAAAGAAAGTCTCATTTTTATTTAGGGGCTCATTTGCTTATTCTGGAGTCACCTCATAGCCATTTACTTGAAGTTTCCCAAATTGTGGAAGCGTAAGGAAGGCCCTCCTTGATCTCTGATGCATTCTGGGATTGCCCCAAAGTTGCATTACATCCAATTTAGTTAAATAAATCAGTTATTATGTTGAAGGTTCTTTTCTACCAGATGGATTAACAAAGTCCCCGGCTTCAAGGAGCTTCTCAGTTTGTCCCAGGATAGAAAGTGAAAACTACCATGTAATTAATAACTTCTAGGTAGTCTGGGGAGTTAAATAAAGAGAAAGGAGATTATAGCACATTAGAAGATTCAGCACTGGGATATTGTATTTGAGTCTTGAAAGTATAGTAGTTATGTAGATTCTTGTATATTAGAGATTATATGTATTAATAAAATCATAGATTATGAAAACCAGAAGAAAATCATAGAATATAAAAACCCAGACCTTTCCAAAATGTATTCTATAGACATGACTCATGTTTTCCTTGAAAGGTTTGTGGGGCTGGAGGCCCCCAGTGGAAGTCTAGTTAGGAAGAGTTCATGCTACTCCTCCTGGCTTTGTTATGAATGCTCTGTTCTTTATAATCTATTTTATATATAACTTCATTTTTATAAAATAAGTCACCGTTAGCACATGCGCGCGCGCGCACACACACACACACACACACACACACACACATCTAGCAATCCCTTTATAATACCGACTTTGTAAGTAACATGAAACCACTAAAGACTTTTGAAAATGGAGTGACATTTTCAAGGCTGTACCTGAGATTTATCAGTGATACATACAACCATTTATAAGGGGAAAGGAGTGACAGCATACTTGACAGCCACCAAAGACTCAATGAGCATTGGGAATGGAGAGGCAGGGAGTGATGTGTGAGACATCTTGGAAGTAAGATGGACTTGTTGGAGAGAGGGAGCTAGAGAATGGAAAGCAGACTCAAAGATCACTGTGAGTTGGTTGGATAGCTCTCTTCAGAGACATTGAGAGGGCAAGAGGCTGCTCTTCATGAGAAATGACAAAGTTAGCTTTATATAGGTTGAGGGAAAGAAGCCAAAAGCACCAGTAGGCAACTGGAAATGTGGAATCAAAGAGCTATCCACTGACGTGTACTCCAAAATCCACTAGGAAGACCAATGTCATTGAAGAAATGAGAAAAATTCCACCCAGGAGACATATGCTTTAAATGAATTAAATGCTTGAAAGATGTGTTTTAAATGCATTGGAATTGTATTGCATACGAAAGATGACTTCCTGACACCGACACACTTCAAAATCTCATAATTTACTAGGAATGTTAACACTTTTGGCTTTTTCTTACCTAAGGGAGATGAATACAAAATATTGATTATGTCATTCCCTCATCAAAACGTTTCTCTCATAGTTGCTGTTTTCAAATCTGCCCAAATTAGGGAAGCCTCCTTTCCAGGATCAGATTTTATTTCAATTATTTGAACTGCAATGAGCATAAATCTCAGGAAACCAAGGCAAAGACTGGTCAGAAGGGTTCCAGATCGCCTTACTCTGTATCCATTGTCATGTGAAACAATGTCAAGAAGCCATATACACTGCTTCCGTCTTTCCACAGGGAGTATAAATCTTCAGTTGTTTTAGTGGTGCTAAGCCCTTCCCCCACTCCCACTCTTCTCTCCTCAGCCAGGAATATTTGTTTGTTTACTGGGAGTGAGGAGCTGTACTAATCACTCCCAGTTTTCTGTAGTGTGTGTGTGAATACTGGACAATGTCACCAGAAAGGGTCCTTAGTTTTCCTGAGACAAATAAGTAAATAAATAAATAAATACTACAGCCTGTACCCAAGATCACAACTTATTCTAACTCCCCTTTTTGTTTTGGGGGGGCAGGGTCCAAAATTTACAAAACAGGTATATCAAAAGCAGGCCTTTCCCTGGTTATTCATCCTCTCCCAGTATTGCATGGAAAAGGAATGGTGACCTAGGATTTAAACAAAGTACTCCAATCTGTTCTCACCAAGTTAGTTCTCCATTAACTTCAGGAAAAATCCCAGACTCTGGTTTGTTGTGAGAGCTGAAGGATACATATTAAAATCAACTAATGTGTTCCCCCATCACAACTCCCTTTCAGCAAACGTGAAGCCGCTGGAGACTTCTCATAGCTTTAGGGCAAGGATATCTGAGAAAGGAACAAAGGTATCAATGCTCAGTTTCAGTGTGTCAAAATGGATTCCTTAAATGTGCTATAAAGACAAGAGATGTGGAGCCAAGGTTTTTAATGACAACAGCCCGACTTCTGTATATCAAAAGCTAGGCTGTGAGGGTCTCAAGAGTATAAAGTATTATGTTAATTAATATTTGGGAAGTTTTGATGAATTGCTAGTCTGTCTTAAATGAGTTCTAGATACAAATGTAAGAATACACATGTTAAGAATAAGAGGCATTACAAGGAAAACCTTGCAGATGGAGTCATAAGAAGGCGAGGCCTTATGGAGACATTTCTGGAGGTTAGTTCTACATTAAAGAGAGTTCTAGGACTCACAGTGACATAAGTTCATGTCATATTGGCACTGAGGTTGCATAAACAAAGAAAAAAGAAGATAAGGAAGTCACATTTATTCAATAAAGTCACGAATTATCACATACAAGTTCTGACAATTAAGTTTGAGAACTTTTTGCAATGATGTTGCTAACCTTTTTTTGATATCAGAGGGATTATTCATTATGCATTTGTACCAACTAGACAAACAGTTAACCAAGTTTACTATTTGGAAGTGCTGAAAAGGCTGCATGAAAAAATTAGACGACCTGAACTTCTCGCCGACAATTCATGGCTCTTGCATCATGATAATGAACCAGCTCACACAGCACTGTCTGTGAGGGAGGTTTTAGCCAGTAAACAAATAACTGTATTGGAACATCCTCCCTACTCACCTGATCTGGCCCCTGGTGACTTCTCCTTTCCCCGAAGATAAAGGAAATACTGAAAGGAAGACATTTTGATGACATTCAGGACATCAAGGGTAATACGATGACAGCTCTGATGGCCATTCCAGAAAAAGAGTTCCAAAATTGCTTTGAAGGGTGGACTAGGTGCTTGCATCAGTGCATAGCTTCCCAAGGGGAGTACTTTGAAGGTGACCATAGTGATATTCAACAATGAGGGATGTAGCACTTTTGCTAGGATGAGTTCGTGAACTTAATTGTCAAACTTGTACTGCTTTTTAGCTGTCTATTCTAGGATGTAGTCAGAAGTTCTTTAAATTAGCTATCATAATAAAAAATATTTTACCTTTGGAACATTTAGCACTGTCACGTCAAAACAGATTTTTCTCTTTGCAACTCCCTCATATGAATGTTGAGAGATCCCAGAACCGTAGCAGGGAGCGAACTTTGTAGAGTAATGTTCTGGAGCCTGGTTAGATGAGCCTCCGCTCCTTCCAGCCTTGATGATGGGTAGTCAGAGGATGTGGTGGCCCTTTGAGAGCTACTTTTGTTGACAGGTGCTGTTTATTAGAGTTCTGGATGCAGTGTTTGAGGATGTGGCATCATTTATGGTTTAGCATGTTGTGCGGGAGCTGAAAGACGGACTGTGTATGGACATCCATTGGTAGGGGCTGTTCTTAGGTCTTTGGACAGCCTCAGGATTTAGGACCTGAATCTTTGGCTAAATGAATAATACCCTTGCAATTTAATAATATCAGAATCTGTCTGTACACGCCATGTTTTCTCATCTCTTACTAATGTAGAGGGAACATGCCAAAGAGAGAAACAAACTAGGGAAAACACAACAGCAGTAAGAATTCCCCTGTGTCTGTCAAGGCTGTTTAATGTTGTTGTTTACTTAACTTTCATTTCCTGAAGTCAATGACTTTAATTTAACTTATTGAAATGTCCCATAGGACCCAGAGTGTGCCATATTGGACGGGGTAGCTCATAAATTTGCGGTCTCTTATGAGAATGGTTTTCAGCACAGCCGTATGCCTCTGACATTTCAATCTCAGTGTGAATAGGGTAGAGAGTCTAGTTCCTCCACAGAAATGAAAAGTTCCAAAGCTGCCTGTTGTTAAAGGTGCGAAGGTAAAAATATGAAAGACTCATTTGCAAATATTTAGCTGCACTTTTTTACATTTTTGTCATCCCTTAATTTTAAAACCCAAAGTAGATTACTTGAAGCACATTGTCCAGCCACCAGGGAGAAATTATTTATATCTTGATGTAAATTCTTATGGCATTTTAAACTTAGTCATTTTAACAATACCTTTAAATATTTATTGGCAGTTTTCCTTAACTTCCTGTTCGGGGATCGGGAAAACTCAACAAGTCATTTTTTATGACCTTTATTTGAATATGATCTCGTCAAGTTTCTGGTTCTATAAACCTAGAATTTGGCTGTTTTGCATGGATATGGTAAAATAGATAGCAATATGTATATTGCTGTATCTTAAAGAGAAATTGATCGCTTAACGAATATTCTATAAGAAGTTTAGAGATCATGATTTACTGGAGGCTTGATCTTCCCCTCACCGTTTTACTGCCTTGAAAACTTCCCCAGTTTTGATTAAATATGATCAAATGCAAGCATTTATCGCTATACCTTCTGAGAATCTTACTAAAAACAATTAAAGGATAAAAAAATTAAAAATAATTGAAACCCTGAAAAGACAAAGAGAAGATGAAAACGACAGGCATCGAAATACTGGAAGCAGAGTGGTTTATGGACATGTGGTAAATGACTTAGCAGGTCTTGGAGTAACGTAAGCCAGTGAGGAGAAAAGCTGAGAAGAGTTTGATTTGTATAGCAAACCATAAAATATACAGCCATTGTATATGGTACCTGATCATATACAGCATGATCTGGTACATCTGAAAGGAAGGTTGGAAACAGGAGTGTCATGGAAAGTCTGAGGAAGAAGTTTAGGTCTAGAATCCCATCATTACTCTTTCCATGTGGAAGACTTTCCTCCTAACCTCAGGTAAAAGGGTGGAGGTTTCTCCTCAGGAGAGTGGACACCTTGACTCTTATGGGAATGTATCACATCTGAGGACAGGGGTAACATGTTGATAAATAGATGATGTGGAATTTGTTAGGAACCTTGAAATTCCCAAATCCCTTCCTTTTCTAGGCTCCCTCACTGCAGTTAGGTGAATTCCCTTCATGCAGAAATTAAAATATTCTTCTTGGGTTTTTGACTAATACAAGAGAGAATAATTAATGGAAGATTCAATTATTTAGTTTCCCAGTGACCCACTCTTTCATATGAAACGATTGCTGTGGGTCATCAGTCACGTTTCTAGCAAAGCCAACCTCACATATGGCAGATGGCAAACACACACACACAACAAGCAAACACACAGAAAAACACAATTTTATTAGCATTCTCAAAGAGTTAGAAGACACATTTTCTATGACCCCAAACAAGATGTTATTAGATTCTTTCAGAGGAAAAAATATGATTTTGAAAATTAAAAATAGCAGGAGTGAAAAAAAATCAATAGAAGCATAAGAAGATAAAGTTAAATATCTCTCAGGAAGCACAACAATGACACTAACAGAGGTATCTAAAAAGGAGAGAAATGGTGAGAAAAAGAGGCTCATTCAAACAGGTCCACCATCTGGCTAACAGATCTCAGACAGGGAGAAGAGGGTAGAGGGAGCAAATTATCAAACAAATAATTAAAATTTCCAGATCCAAGGAACATAAGTTTCTGTATTTAAAAAGCTTGCCACGTGTCCAGCAAAATTATGTGAAAATGAATAGATAATGAGGCACATCATAGTATAATTTCTGAACATGGAGGTTTATGCTAAAATCTTAACATTTTCAAGACATTAAAGAATAACTACAAATACAACAACTCAGCAAAAGCAATTATCTACAAAAGGTCAGCAATTAGAATCAAATTGAACTTCTCCATCACAACAATTGAGGCCAGAAGACCTAGACTTCTATATCCTCAAATCCTCAAGCAAGAGGGTAGAAAGAGACATTTTTCAAACATGTGAGGTCTTCAAACATTGTCTATCATATTCTAATTAGGACGATACTTGTATGATTAATTCCGATGATATACACAGTAAGCCCAGAATAAAATATAGTATGAAATAGAATAAGTGCACAATAAATGAGTGAAACCCAAGCCAGATCTCGTTAATTCTAGGCCAATGAATTTGGGTTGTTTTCTCAGGTGCAAGCAAAGACTTGTAGAGGTGCCGGTTGAGTTAATTGCAATAGGGCTTTTGACTAATTCTAAAATGACCTTTTTGGGGTTTCAAGAGAGCACCATGTTGTATGTGGGAGAGTTCTCTTCATACCCTTCTCAGAGGGACACTAACAACTAAGGGCTGAAGACTATAGACTGTTTCAATCAGGGAAGTCACATAGCCAGGCAGTCAACTGAGAGCATCCAGGGTTGCTTGACAAGGTCAAAGCATTTACTGAGCTCACTTTGCAGCCTGCTGCCTTTGGGCTATTATCCTCAGTACCGTAGGCAACCAAACAGTCTTCCCTTGGTTTGTATTCTGTGTATCTACTTTTTATGGAAACCTTTTGGTGCCTCTTTGTGTGGTATACAAGGCTGCTTAGGAAAGGCAACATGTAACTGGAAGAGAAACCTAACCATTGACAGTATCTTACATTTGAATAAAATTTTCACTTTTGTAAAGTATTTTTATGCTGTTTTATTTGACCTTCAAAACAGGACTGTGGAGTAGAAAGGTCAGCTCTTTTCCAGGTAAGTGGCTAAGAAAATTCTGAAGCTGAGAATTGAGAAAGAGTGAGGTCCTGGAATTTGAGTCTCATTCCAGTGCCCTTTACCCGTTTTCATGGGGGTTCTAAAGAAGACAAGCAGTAGACACAGAGACACGCCTTTGTGGAATCAGTCCCATCGTCTTTACTCATTCCCACCTCACAAGGAGCACTTCCTTTGGGCTACCAAGGTCAATTTGTTCATACTTGGTAACCATTATCATTTCAGAACTATACAGTACTTATTGGGGACATGTATTTCATGGGTCCCAGCTTCCCCACAAATAAGTTATCTCTATTTTCCAGAATCTTCTTCTAAACATCTCCCCCACCCAGAATCACTAACAATATTTCATTGGTGTATATTCTGGTTCTACCTAACCTTAGAAAGCCAGGTCCTTCATTCAGCAAATCACTTCCCATCCCTGGAAACTGGGATAACCATTGTATTTACTTTTAGAAAGAACAAAAGAGTTGAACTGATCCTCTAAGATTCTTCTAGAACTGGTGTCTATTTCTTAATTCCATTCACCTCTTAATTTTGATAGGGTTGCATTGCTTAGATAATGGAAATGAGGACATAGTATGTTTTTGCTAAATGGTCACTTAAGAAAGATGATAGTAAAGAAGGAACTGGGGGGTTGGGAAAGAGTTAGACATTTTTATTTTTCTTTTCCCAAAGTAAAATATGTATTAAAAATCATATTTTTTTTGAAGTTTTACTATGTGCTAATCAATGTTCTGGGCATATTACACATATCATTATTAATTTTCATAACATCTCTTTAAAGTAGGTGCAATTGTCACCTACTTTTTCATTAACCATTTTTAAAAGTAGCAGCACATTTATGTTTACAAATGACAGAAATGCACATACACAAACAAAAGAAGAAAACAACCCAGCCATGGTGAATATACAATGTAATATATAGATGACGTATTACAGAATTGTATACCTGAAATCTATGTCACTTTACTAACAATTGTCACCCCAATAAACTTTAATTAAAAACAAAAACAACCCAACCAAATGATACAGAACATTATAAGTTTGAAAGGTAAATTGTCCAAAAGTAAATACTATCCATCCCTAGACCAACATATAAGAGCTCAAAATTTCCTATCTGTCCCTCCCAATACTGGGGGAGTAAATGTCTAGATGTTGAATTGATAGGATGAAGAATAAACACATTTCAATGTTGATAAATAGGATCAAAGTATGCTCCTAAAACGTTGTACTAATTTATATTTCCACCAATATGCAAAACATATTTTCTAACAACCCACTTTCCCTCTATGGCTTATGACTTACAATCTAGGCAATACTAGACATCTTTTAACCTTTAAATCTATAGCAAGTTAATAGTTAGAAAATGTATGTCATTTCATTTTAAAAAAATTTGGTGAACATGTTTTTCTTAGATTTATTGGCCAATTGCATTTCTTTTTGTGAGATGCATCGCTGTATACTTTGTTTTGTTTCTATTGAGTTATGCGTCTTTGTTTTCTTGATTTATGAAAGCTCTTTATGCATTAATACTTTAGGCCTTTTTCTGTCATGCATTAGAAATGTCTCTCAAATGTCATATATATGTTTTGTGTGTTTTTTCCAGTACTTTAAACACTTCTTATGGCATCTGTTTGAATTATTTTTAAAAATCTTCCCTTCACCAAAATGGCAGAATTTCAATCAAGGTTTCATATACTTTTATTGTTACTTTGCGTATGTTTGCAGCTCTGAAATATTTTTTTAAATTTAGGTGTTTTCATATAAGGAATGATATTGGGATCCAACTGCAGTTTTCCGAATCCCATTTCTCCTTACTGTTAGTGTTTTAACATCATGCATTTAGTGTCTTTTTCTCTCTGATTTCAAAGCCACCTTTATGATAAATTCCTGCATACATTTTGGATAATTTCTGGATTATTTATAATCAAATATGCAATGAAATTCTGTTCAATTTATCTGTCTTTCTAAGTCAGCATTAAATTCTTTTTAATTTAACTTTTAAAATATTAAAAAATAATAAAATTAGTCCCACTCATTCATATTGTTTTCTCACCATTTTCTGGTTTGTATCACCTTTACTGTATCAAATGAATGTGGTCTTGTGTGTTATACTTCTGATGTGCTATAGAACTCACGTTTTTAATTTCTGTGTAAAAATAGTAGGTAAGGTTTTTTGTTTTGTTTTGTTTTTTGGTTTCTTTGAAATTGTCTGGTTTGGGTATCAATCTTATGCTGTCTTCACAGATTGAATTTCAACATTTCCCAAAGTAGGAATAATTAATTCCCGCTTTAAAGATGATGCAACTGAAACTACAAGAAGTTAAGTAACTTGTGCCAGGTGATATATCTCTTAAAGAACAGAGCTGAGATTTTTGCCCACTGAACATAGAAATACTTATCCTGATTAGGTAAGTAGAGACTGGAACATTTGCTCTGGAATAAGACACTAGATATTAATAATCATTATTTAAATTTATAAAATTTGCATCATGTGTAACTTTATTACTTATATGAATAATCACAATACATATATAAAATCACATCATGTTTTTCAAATAATGCTTATGCCCATCACAACATTTTTTTTTCTTCCTAATACAGTTTCTAATACAGGCAGCAAACTAAAACCCATAGAGGTTTCAGAACTTGATCAAAGTTCATATAGCACCCTGGGAATCAGACCAGCGCTAGAAACCAAGAATGGTAACGATTCAGGCAAGTCCACTTTCTGTGACTCTGTGTAGTCTTCTCCTAGGAGTCTTCCCCTAAGAGTTAGCAATCGTCTTTCCTCACTCAGAGGAATAAGAGGCATATGACAAGTTTTTCCACAAAGAGAGTCAACATATTTTGGTTAAAACTTCACCCTGTCAGAGAGGCTGCTTTGCTACCATTAGAGCTTTTAAGCAAGGATGAGATAATCACAATAATTACCTTCCATTAGCGAAGTGATCTGGCACTAGATTCTTCCTCCGGTTCTCGCAGCCTCCTTCTGGAGCGGAGAGCGTCTAAAATGGGCTTCAAGAGCATTACAGTGGAAAATAATCAGAAGTATAAAAATGAGCTGGAAGAGGGCAAGTTAATCAAAGAATCATGAGTGATTCAGAGGCTAAGATCAGAGAACTTTGATACTTTGAGCTAATATAATTTAGTTTTTGTCTTTCCAATAGATGCACTGTAGAGCAGCTTTCCAATTAATATGCTTGCATCACAGCATCAATAAGGCAAAAAACATTTGAACATATCAATTCAGCATTTATCCATCTAATTCATTCTCCATTAAGGGCAGTAAATAAAGCTTAAAAAATTATACTTACTGCTTTAATTCAAAGTTTAACGTAAATCTGGAGAATCTGTATTTACAAAGGGACTTCAAAACGAAGTTGTCTGGGTCTTTTCCCTTTTTAATCCAGATCCAATTAGATGCCAACATTTAAATAATTTTTCGACTTGGTAACTTTTATTGTTATTTTTTTAAATTACCACTTCTACTACCACCACAGTCATAATCCACATCATCATCATTTTTATCATCATGGTAATTATCATTATTTTCTACTGTGTGTGTGTGTGTGTGTGTGTGTGTGTGTGTGTGCACACGCGCGCGTAATGCTATTCTGTGTTCTTTGAAGATGTTGCTAAGAACGTCAGAGTCCATGCTTGCCCAGATAGTGTTTGTAACAAAAGGGGAAAGTACATTATTCCACTAATAAAACTGTCAGTAAATGCAAATGCACACTCGAAAACCATCACCTAGGACATGAACACACTAACAGAGAGCTCGTGACAGATAAGGCTGCATGTGGGTGTGACTCACCAGGATGTGTGTCCCATGAATGCAGGAGCCATGTCTGCTTTGTTTCCCACCATACACCCACCACCTAATGCACTGTCTAGCACTTTGTTGGGGTCTCCCCGAATTTGTTGAAATGAAAGTTGGGGCACAATGAAATGGAAGGTCTACCTCTAGTTGTTGAAGTTAAAATACTTGTTCCCAAACTTTAGTGCACCTCGAAGTCCCATGGGATCTTTCAAAAATACTTATGTCTGGCTCTCATTCGCAGACTTGCAGATTTAATTCGTGTTGGATGCTAACTTCTCAACTGAATTTTTAAAAGTTTCTCAAGAGATGTTAATGTTCAATGACTTTTGGGAATCACTGTGTTAATACAATTAAAAGGAACACAACTTTGCACATGAGGCATTCCTAGCTTATGATCTCGTTAAGCAATCAATCAAGTTTGCAAACATTTACTTAGCACCTGTTACGTATGAAGCATTCTACGTGGCTGTAGGGAATATGGAGAACGTAAGACACGGCTCTTGGAGTTTCTTATTGACCTGGGAGACAAACAAAACACTAAAACATAATGCAAGTTAAATAATATAAGAGACATGGCTAAATATTGGTATATGACTTATAAATGAGCCAACAAAGATTTAGGGCCTAAGGAAGGACAGAGCCTTCCTTCTGAAGTTGTCAAGCAAGGCTCGCTGGAAACAGTCACTTTCAAGCTGAGTCTGGAACAAAGTGTATGAGAAGAAATGACAGTTTGGGCTAGAGGACAACTCAGAGTAAGGGCACCATACGAATCCAAGAAGTGATGTAATCTCAGAAATGATAGTTTCAAAACATTGCTAGATAGGCAATTCAAGAATCTCATTCTTTGCTAAGGGTTGCTAAAGTTGCTAAGGGTTATTGGATGCTTTCTAGAGCGATGTCAGTGTCAATGACAACCAATGTTGTGTCTCTCATAGAGTCAGAATACTTAATTGGGAACTATCATTCATTTCTGTCATTCAGACCCAGCTTAAAAGTCTTAGTTGAGAATTAATAAGGCAGTGAAGAAAAGAAGAGTTCAACAGAACGCAGGAAATAGGCTATTTCTAGCAGAGGTAAGGGTATGAGCAAGGGGAGAATGGCTGGGAAGAGATCGGGAGACATGGAAACAGATTTCCATGGTGGGAAAGAAATGGGGTGGGGTGGCGCCAACTGGGTTAGCTTAATAACTTTGGTCTTGTCTTGTATCCTCTGTCTTTTCAGATGGCCATTTGTTGTCAGGCAAAATTTAACCCAAGGGTTAATGCGGCCTAATTATTACCTTTGTTACAGTCTTGATGCCTTGCTATTTATTTTTTAATAAGGTTGTCATTCATTATGTTTCTTACTTAAATGTTAAGATGGTGAGAAAAGGAGGGGAAGCTTGCGTTAGTTCTCTTTCCTGTCATCACTGTCAACCAGACAGTCCTTGGAACCTGTTCCTTGTTCACTGCTTTTGACAATCTGTTCCTGGGGAAATAAAGGAAATGCATTCTGAAGGAAAAGAAAGGACACTAATTTCAGCAGTTTTCACCCCCAGTTTAGTAAAGAATAAATCGAAAAACATTTAAAAAAAATGATGCAGAGCTATTCCTAGGTTCTGCTAATTTAGATACTTGCCTTCAGGGGGTCCTGAGTTTATAAGCAGAAGGGAAGAAAGAGATGGATTAGCTAATTAGTACTAAAAAAGATTCCAGTCTTTACGTAGAAAAAGTTTAGTGAAAATCTTCGGTTATTCTCCCTATAAATAAGAAGATGGGACCGCCTTCTCGTCTGCTTCACTCTTTGCTTAGGAAAGTTGTTTTTTGCTTTTGTGTTTTTTCGTATTTGTGGATTTCATTAGCTTGGTAGACTGACAATGGGGAGAGTAGATGATTGGGAAGTGGAGAGGTGATATGGAATCCCAAGCCCTCCCTTAGTTCCTTTAGGATGAGCTGAGCTGGGGGTTGGGATTAGGATGTTCACAATACAGTGGAATCAGCAAACTTTCTATAAAGGACCATATGATAAACATTTGCGGTTTTGTGGGACACATAGTCTCTCTCGTGCAATCTTCTCTATGTTGCCAGTTTTTGCTTTTTTACAGAGCTTCAGAAACATAATTTTTTGTCTGTTTGTTTTTTTGTTTTTGCTTGTGGACTGTGCAAAAAAAACAGGCCACATGCGTCCATTAGGGACTATATCATCTTCATTGTTTTCTTTGGAGTAGAGAAAGGCTCTTCATTTGCAACACTCTACAACTCTGAGAAAGGAGAGAAAAACAAACAAGCAAGCAAACAAACAGTTGTCAAGAGAGAAAGAAGACTCTTCCTTTGCTCTGTGAACTGTTCATTCTCTTTCCTTTTCCTACAGAGATATGAAGAGCTCCTTAGTGATTTTTTTCACTCCCTTTATTTTTATATTATTTTTAAAATAGTTAGACATTTATCATTTATATCCCTCACACAGTGACAACCACTCTGCCCCACCCACTACCCCTCTGACATCGCACACAGCCATTACATTTCCACTGTCTCTATTCCTAATGCTGTACTCCGCTTCTTGTAACTATATATACATATATAAAATTATAGTTGACATTCATTATTGTTCAACTTCAGCTTCAGGTGTACAGTACAGTGATCAGGCGTCTACATCATCCCTGAGGTGGTCTCCCTAATGAGACAAGTGTCCATCAGATACCCTACAAAATCTTTACTACATTATTGATTACATTCCCCAAATTGACTTTCCTTTCCCCGTGGCAATCCTGTGGTTACTGACTGTGCTTTCTAATCGCCTCACCTTCCCTTTTATCCCCACCCCCCTCCCATCTAGCAATCCTCACTTATATGTGGAATCTAAAGAAAAGAATAAATGAAGGAACTAATCAGAAACAGTCTCAGAGACACAGAGGAAAAACTGAGGGTTCCTTAGTGATTTTTGTTGGAGGGTAGACATGTAAGAATTTTTTCTGTAGACTGGTTTTGGTTGACCTTCTGTGCTACATGGAATTAAAGTCAATTCAGTATGGAGTAAAAATAATGACAGCTAATATTCATTAAATGCTTCTATATGTCTTGTTCTAAATACTATACATGTGTTAACACGTTTAGTTCCCTTCAAGCCCAATGAAGTAATGTTATTCCCATTTGACAGACAAGGAACCTGAGGCACAATGATGTTAAATTACTTGCCAAGGTCATAAAGCTTAGGAATGGCAGGACTTGGATTGGAATCCATGTATTCTAGCTCCACATCCCACACTCTTAATTACAATGCCCTCTTATCTCACTCACCACATATTGAATGTTGCCGTGTACCAACAATTTTCCTTAAATTTATGGCGTTTATGTCAGTCAAGATAAGCCAGATGGATGTTGCAATAACAAATCACTCCCAAGTCTTTATGGCTTAACACAACAAAAGTTTACTTCTATAATCATGCAGTACTTCATATGGTAGAAAATTCTGCTATTATTCCTCAGGAGTTAGGCTGATGGAGTGTCTAACATCTTGTATCTACACCTTCTAGAACACACAGCCTCCTCAGTCTTTGTAGCACTGTAAGAGAGACTGAAAATCTCATTCGAAATTTTCACTGCCTCTGCCCAGCAGTGATCTATGTCACTTCTCACATTTATTGTTCACACTACTTCCTTTTTGTCACCTAACTGAATAGGGGCTGGGAAATGTCGAGAAACAAGGGGGCTATGTGGTGTGCACTAATTTCTCTGCTATCGCTGTTCACAATATTCATTGTATCTTCATATACAATAGCTTAGTCAACCTTTATAACCCTTTCAAGCAGACAAAGCAGGCATTCTTATATCTACCTTATAGATGAGGAGGCTGAGGTTAAAACAGGGTCAGTGCTCTGCCCTAGAAGAATGAACAACAGAAGGATTAGGACTTTGTGTTTAAAACAAATTTGGGTTTAAAATTGACTTCCATTGCTAGTTTGGAGCAAATTACTTAACCTCTTTGGACCTCACTTTACTAATCTCTGTAGCAGGAGGACTTATCCCTGCCTTCTAGAATTGTCAAAAAGATGAAACAAGAGGTACAGAAAATGCTTTGCCTTATGCCTGACCCATAGACCAGGTTCCATTAAATGATAACCTACTTTGACATTTTTCTCAAGGTGGCATATCTTGTTGGGGCTGAATTGGAAAAGGCATTTGGGGCTCTAGGCTCTGTGTATTTTGCCACACGACCACTCACTGTGCTATGTATAAAAGACCATCTAAAGGAAGCATGGCATAGAGTGTCTACATAGGGCAGAAGTGAGATTTTCATGCATGAAACAATAGGAGAATTATATAATTGTTTTTATGAAGTAAGGTAGTCACTACCATGGCATTGTAGAAAGGAGTCTATGTGGTTTTAAATAATAAAGACAGAATTACAGAGTAGTTCAATTGACCTCGCCTGCTCTGTCATAGGTTCTGCTATTTGTCCTCTAAAACATGGTATTGCCCAGGGCAACCATCGTCCATCCTGTCTCCTTCTATTCTGTATGCAATCCCATGATCGTTATGCCCAAATGCCCAGCATCGATTACTGTCTATGCGATGGTTCCGCCAGCCTACATCTTTTCACTGAGATCCCAGCCCATATATGTCTACCTTATATTTTTGCCTAATTGTCCCACAGATATATGGAAGTTACCATCTGTAGACCTGAACCATCTTCCTCACCTACTTATTCTGTTCTATAATAGTCTGAGTGATTTGTACAACCATCCTTCCAGAGGTCAAGTTGGAACTACTGGATTCATTCTAGGGTTCTCCCTTGCACGTATTTCAATATGTCACCAAATTCTGAAAATTTTACTTCCTCTTTAATATATTTCCCCTTATTTACCTGCTGCTTTCTATTCTAAAGTACTCACTAGTTTCAACGTGGAGGACAGCATTTATTTTTTAACTTCTTCCATTCTGGCCATACTTTAGTCCATTCTCACAATCCAGACAGAAGGAACTTTCTGAAATATAAATTTGACTGTGTCCTTTATTGAAAGTCCTTCAATAGTTCCCAATAGGTTTTGGGATAAAAAACAAACAAACAACCAAAACACCTTACCTTAGTCACCAGGCTGTTTTTCAGCCCCTAACCTCATCTCTGGGTTTGCCCACAAGTCCAGCATTCACTCCAGCCAGATTAAAAAACTTGTAGTTTCTTGATCCCAACAGACTGTTATGTGCTACAGCACCTTCACACCCAATAATTTTTGCCTCAAATGTTCTTTCTCCATGTCTCTAGCTCCTATTTGACCTTCAAGACTTGGCCCAAGAAAGAATTTATCTCTGGTTTGTTTTAAGGTCCTCTGTGCTCCTGTAACACCCACTTATGACCTGTACTATAATTATTGCTATATTTGTGTTTCCCCCCATTGACTGCTATATAGGTTCTCTCTCCTGGTTAAGAGTAGAAGAGACACACTCAGATTTCCTTAGGATCATAAGAACACCAAGAGAATAATGAAGGACAGAAAAATACTTCAGTGGTTGTGTACACAGTCCTGCTGGAGAACCTGAATGCCATTTATCATCATTTAGGTTACAATAGCTCTGGATGTGCAGTAGCTGCTCTTGTGAATTAATAATAAATTTCTACACTGCCTGGCTTGTGACTCAGCAGCAGCCCAATCTTTGCTTCTCTTTCTTCCCTGCCTCTTTACTCTGCTAACAACTCTATATCATGGCTTTTGCTTAGGCAAAGCTTCTGTTAGGTTATGGCTTCTAATGTCTTATGGCTTCTGATTAGTATCTTCTCTTGGTGTGTCTCTCTAATTTTGTTTTTAATTTTTGTACACATATCTGTGTCTCTTACATTAACAGTCCCTTTTCTTGGCGTTACACATTGCTCTCCAATATTGAGTCTCACTGTCTCGTGCCAGCTAATTGCAGGGTTCTCTCTGGTTCAATTAGCTGAAGTCAAGGTGATGAATTTCTAATACATAAGCCACAACCACCCTTACATAAGACGTTCTTCAGCATGAGGCTAGGGGCATGGCAAGGACCCTAAGACATGTCAGAAGGAGGTGTTTTAAGCTAATTAAGGGCGCCATAGCTCAACTGATTAGAAATATGCCTGGTACCTGGTGCACATTCAATACATATTTGATGAATAAATTAATTAACACTGAAGAATAATAGGACTTGGCTGAAGGGAAGGGAGAGGAGAAGGCTGCTAATTGGTAGTGAGAGGGGGGTAACCGTAAGTGAACTCACATATCTAAGTCTTTAATCAGAAGGATTTCAAAGCTACCAATTTTACATAGTCTTGTGAGAGTAGGTGTCTTTCCAGTGATTCTGATTCGTTGATAGAGCATTTTGATTGCTTCTGAATAGAAGCCCATATAAGATTTAATTTTGTCCTCCCTGATGCCCTTAATTTAGAAAATTATATGGCCTACTATATACATAAACATACATATACATATATACATTACATCTATACATCTATACAGACACACATACATACACTTTGTGTTAGATAAGCTCTCCATCTGAGGATTATGGTGTTAGCAGCAATAATATTAATCTAGCAATTTCGTTGTCATTATCTGGGTCTAATTCTTGGCTGAGTAGCTCAAATCCCTGGGTTGTTTAAACCTAGTGTCAATCTGAGCATAGAAAATGGCGGCTGATTTACAGGCGTGTAGGCTGCTGCTGCAGATGGGAAAAGGCTGTGTGAGTCCGCCATTGCTAATGGGCTGCCTGTTTGGGATATCTAGGATTTTAAGGTCTCTAAAACAGATTGACGTAATTGGACAATTGAGGCAATTAGCTGGGATTTGGGTTAAAAATAACTTCCCTGCCTCAAGTTTCTAGACATTTCAGATAAAAACAAGATTTTTTTTCTAATTGGGTACAGCTAATTAATAGGCAAAGGTTGTTGCCCACAAGATGCAGAATGAACTGAGTTCTAAGTGGAAACCTTTTGAGCCACTGATTTTGTTTTAGGATGTACTCTGTAATTCTTGTCTGTATGAACCCAGATACCCGGAACTTCTGGGTGTGTGGTTAGGAGTTCCCTTTGTTTTCCTGAAGCCCTGGCCTTGTTGAGGTATTTCCTAGGGGGAGAATGGGAGGGTTGTGTTGATGGAGGTCTCCTAGAAACACTGAACCCCAAATTCTACCTGAGATAATGCTGAGGCCTGTAAGCAGAGCATATAGGACCCTGGCGCTGTCCCGTGAGCAAGTACTGCAGGCATGTTAGAGAAAGGAACTGCGTCTGGTGGAGGAAAGCAGAGCATTAGGAATTGGGAGAGTCAGACTTATCAGTGTTTAGCTGTGTGATCTTGAGAAAGTTACCTAATAAATCTGGACCTTTATTTCTTATCTGTAGAAGAGGAGGTCTGGGTTAGTTGGTCTGGCAGGAGGCTTGTACCTTCAAATGCTTGTCACTAACTTAAGTTGGCATAACAGTTTATTTTTGGGCTACAGAGAATAGCCCTCTCTGCACCAACATCTGTTTCTCTTCTGCATTCACTTTCTTGGGAGTTTCCTTTTGTAATAGGGTAAGAATTTTGGTGGAAAGAAGGGAAGATAAAGGTGTGGAACTTTGTCCCCCACCCAGGCCCCTCAGACGAGCTTTGCACTCCTATGGAATGAAAAATTAAGGAAATAAGATGTTTCTATTTATCATGGACTGAATTGTGTCCTCCCCAGCCCCCAACCCTAATTCATATGTTCAAGTTCCAATCCCCAGTATCTCAGAATGAAACTGCGTTTGGAGATAAAATCTTTAAAGACAAAGTTAAGTTAAAATGAGGCCATTCGTATGAGGCCCTAATTCAGTATGACTGGTGTCCTTAAAGAAGAGACCCAGGGGTGCCCATACACAAAGAAAAGACCGTGTGAGCACAAAGCAGGAACGCAGCCATCTGCAAGACAAAAAGGAGGAGCCTTAGAAGAAACCAAACGTGCCAACACTTTCATCTTGGACTTCTAGCCTCTCGAACTGTGAGACAGTCAATCTCTGTTGCCTATGCCACCCGGTCTGTGGTATTTTGTTATGGAAGCCCTAGCAAACTCATATGCTATTGTTCAAGAGAACTGCTGTGATGCTCTAGGCTAATCAAAGTAGATGCAGAAAGGGTCACAGAGTGGAGAAAACAACCCTAATTCCTGATGCCCACAGCACCTGGAGCCCGAGCCCCAAAGATTGGGCTTTGGGGGCTTCCAGAGGCAGCATGACGTATGTGAACACTGAGATTTTTCTTATTATGGTCTGTGTCCATAGCTCATTATCTCAAGGGGCTTTGGAGGAGGCACCATTGTGGACAAGTGGGAGACACAGATAGAGTGGGAAAACGAAGCAAGACATTAATGAAGGGCTAGGTACATGCCTTGTGGGACTCCAGAAACATCTGACAGTTGTGTATGTGGAACGATAGCCTACTCTCACTTGGGTATTGGCTCTTAAACCCATGGACATTTGGATCACACAAGTATTACAAAGAACACACTATCGGATCATTTCTTTGATGTACATCCATAGAAGAAACATGCAAGCCCATATTAGGAAAAACTTGCATAATCCCTTGGGATGTGGCACCTCTTCTTTTGGTGAAGGTCTCTCCCAAAATAGCCCAGATAAACATCTTCCAAATGACTGATCTTCGAGCTATCATAATCTGTTCACATAGCATAATTGTTCTGTACTTCAACCACATCTTGTGTGCTGTAATGATTAGATCTTTTCACCCCCTTCAATTTATAAGCAGAATTGATTCTTCAGATCAATATTCCCAGGGGCACAAGAGCCTGGGCTGATGGTGGAGAATGAGGGGGTCTGTCTGAATGTTAATTGTTGCTTCCGATGTCTCCGGGAGCACGGACGCTGCTCTCAGTTTCACAGCCAAACTCTGGCGACATGTCAAAATCTATAGGAAAACGCCAGAGTCATTTTTCTCCAGACCCCCAAATAAAAGGAGATTAATCACATTTGTCTCCCTTACTACTTTTACAAGAGTGTTGTTTTTAGTTTCAAAAGCTGCTTGTTGACTCAACTTCGAGGGCCACAGAGCACAGTAAATGATGATGGAAAGATTTGAAAAGGCCTGGAACATGCTCTGTGCTTAAGACGCTCTCTGCTCAGTGGCCCTTCTCCCGTATTCAAATCAAATTGGGAAACTGAGGCAGATAACCGAGAGCAGCGATAGTCACCAGACTAGGAGCAGCAGCAACAGCACCGAGGAACTTGTTAGACATTCAAGGCCTCGGACTCCATCCCAGACGTACTGAATCTGAAACTTTGGGAGAGGGACTAAGCAATCTGTGTTTTAACAAGCCACCTAGGTGACTCTGATTTAATCAGAGAAACACTGCTCTGGACAATTCAGCTATGAAAACAATTTTCTTGAAATTTCTGGGGAAAAAAAATAGTTTCCATGGTTCTTTCTCCACGTTTCCCACCCACACATAAAAGATTCAGATCATCACAGCCTACCTCCTGCTCACAGGATCTCTCCAAGAAACGAGATTGTTTCCCCCATGGATTTATTACATTTAGATCACACCAGTTCTTCATTTACCTCCCGCCCTTCTGATGTTCAAAAGAACTCAGATTGCACATCACATAAGTTCCACAATTAAGTCTCTACTTTCCTCTGTGATTTTTGTTTATTTTTATTTGAACTCCACAATGCTGACAGATACAGTTGAACACACAGCCTAAAGACTTTCCATATAAATAATCATTATTTTAAAGGGCCTGCATGTGCTAGGCACTATGCTAACCACTTTACAAACTTTGTTTCATTAGAGATGAGGAAACAAAGTCATAGAGAAGTTAAATAACTTTGGCAAAGTGGTACAGGGGCCAAGGTTAGTGCTCACCTAGACCCTCTCCTTGGGATAATGAGTCTGGACGTGATGATGACATTAGAGGGAGTTGCTCAGCTTGCATGGTCTGTACACATATGTCTCTGTTTTGTAACTGAAAGTAGAAATGTGAGATCTTTGGCATAGTTTTACTTTCCATCACTTTGTTTCTCTAGGCGAGGTACTGGACTGGCAATAAGAGATCCATAGTCTCCTTCCTGCCTGATGGTTTTGGTGAAGAAGGCCCACAGTCAGATAACCAAACTTGAAATTTTAGTTTCTTGCAGGAAAAAAAAAAAAAAAGGATCTGTTCCTTATTTAAAGAGCTTGAATTTGTGACGGGGCTTCAACAATAATGTTGTGTAAACCAGCTAACTCACGTCAACTGAGTCTGTTCTTTTATCAAGGGGTGAGAGAATGACTTTAAATATTTTGATTTCAGCTTTCATTATTCATGTAGGAATAGTAAACAATTGTTGGATGTGTGAAAAATACTGATTCTGAGTTAGAAAATTAATTGGCTTTGAGTTTTGGAACATGAGCATTTGCACAAAAGTTTATGTGTAAGGGTACCAGGTAGGTACGTAAAGCTTCGGCTGGGGCATGCCTCGTGTATGTCAATGGGCAGAGTTCTGGGAGACGCTGTGATCCACGTCTGGTCTGGTGCAAGAATTCATAGTAAGATGACATAATTCTTTCTTCAACAAGAAAATGCCTCCATCTAGGAAGGCAAGGCGTTTCTACTCCCTTGCTTTCGTTTCTTCCCTGCATGCTGGTATGGTCCTGAAAGAACTCTTCCAAATCCTGGACGGCAGGGACCTTGTAGAATAATAGGGAACAGGGCTGAGTGTTGCAGGAAATCCTGGAGAAGGGAGTAGCTTCCGGGACTATTTCTGCACTGTTGAGTTCTCTAACTAGGGAAAATTACTTAAAACCTGCTTAGACCTTCATTTCCTCATCTGATAAATGAGAAGCCTGGACCGGATATTGTCTAGGCCAAGGTTATCTGTTATGAGGGGTAGACCCAGTTTTTGAGATTGACATTAGAAAAAGCCCATCCAAGGCTATCAAGATTGTCACTATCAAGATTCATAGTGACAAAATGGAATTCCATCTGATCTGAGGTAACCTGCCTCATCATTTAAGTAGAGCCATTCTATCTGTATTTCTGGTAACTGCTATGCTGTCAGGGTGGGGAAAGGTACCAGGATTTCAGTTTTTTTCTTACTTCCAGTTTAAATTTAGCTTTCAATTTAATTTTATTCACATATATAAACTAAATTTGTAAATGTAATCAATTTATAAATGTAATCATATTTATGGTTTTTATTTTCACCTTTATTTTTAAAGTTTGTTCCTTTCTCTGATCCGCTAATATCACTGTCCTCCTCATTTCCCAGTAACCCCCCAAAACAATCTGATATATGTCCTTTCATGTTTTCCCTCTATCGCCATAAGGAGCCTATACACATACACATACTGGCTTTTTCTTTTCTTTAATCTTTGTTTGGAATTAAACAATATAAAATTTTTTTTTTTATATCTTCTTTTTCAGTAGTTCACAAGATCTCTCATTTGGTGGCTTTAATTCATTTTTTAAATGACTGCCTAATAGTTCATGGTGTGACTGTACTGTTATATTATTTAGCCATTCCTCTAACTAACAGGCAAATAATTTATTTCCAGTTACTGTCCATTCCTAACAGTTTCGCAGGAGCTTCCCAGAAATATTTTGGAATTTCTGAGTTAAAAACTTTATTACCTTTTAACAACTGTTGTTGGATTGTTTTCCCAAAGGGCCATAGCACTTTATATCGTACCAACATTTTCTGAGTCCCTTTTCCCCATATTCCACCTTTTACTTTGAATCATGTAATCAGTCTGATGCAAAATAATACCTTATTAATTATTTTGGTTAAATGCAAAATAAAGTTTCATCAGTATAAGAATCTTCTCACATATTTGTTGGCCATTTTTATTTTTGTTCATAAACTGTCCATTTACATCCTTTATCCATAGCTTTTCTTCCTGAATTATCTTTTTTCTTAGAAATTTGTAAGAATTCTGGGTATATTAAGTGAACCGTCCCTCTATTTTATATCTGTTACTTTTCCCCCCTCAAATATATAGTATTGACTGTATTTATGGTATCTTTCTTTATACACACTTTTTTAATTTTTAATTTTCCCCAAATTTTCCAGTATTTTTAATTCTCTGTGTCTGAATTTTCAGCCCTAGGAAAGTTTCCCTCACCCCTATGTTATACACTGATAGCCTTCTTTATTTTCTTTCACATTGCTTATTATAAATTTAGTTTTAAAATTTAAGTCTTTAATGCACATAAAATTTTAAATTTAAGATTGGAGCTCATTTTTGTTTTCTTTTGAACAGATGACCAGCTGCACCATCATCACTAATTGTAGAACTACTGATTTTGCCACATACATATTATACTGGAACCTGATTCTGGATTCTATGTTCTGTTTGAAAATCTAATTGTTTAATTTTTCTTTTCTATCTGCAAAGGCAAATTACCCTTCCTGCTTCTCCCATTTTTCATAGCTTACTTGTCTATTCACAGGCATTTGTTCTTTCAGGTTAACATTTTTCCTAATTTGAATTGAATTCACTGCCTACTAATTTTGGGAGAAATTATATTTCCATTATATTGAAACTTCCATATATAAACATGCTATGTTATGTTTTGTCTTATTTATTTTAACAATATTTTTTATTCTTTAGTTTTATTCTTTAGTTTTATTCATGTCCTAACTCCTATGCCTTTCATTTAAAATCTGCTCCTAAGTATTTATTGATTTTTCTTATATTGTAAATATAATTTTTTTTCCATTTGTGGTTACTTATTGCTAGAATAGAAAAAAGCTATTGATTTTTTATGTTTGTCCTGCATTAATCCATTCTATCAAACTCTCTTAGTCTGATGAGGTTTAAAATCTTTTTACTAGCATCTCACCTGTTTTCTAGCATAAAGTTATACAAATTTTATCTTATTTAATGTTTATAAAAGTTATCTAATTTTTTTCCTTTTATTGCATTTACCAAAAGTGCCAAGTTAATTTTTAAAATAGTAATAGTGATTGTGGATTTCTTTTTCTAGTTCTCAATTTTAATTGAAATAATTTTTGTTTCTGTTTCATATAATGTGGTTAGTTTTTGATAAGTAAACTTAATTAAATATAAGTCATTTGTTTATAATATTATACTTAATTTTTTATTAGGCATGTCTGATAAGTTTTATGAACTGTTTTTCCAGTACCCATAGGTATAATCATTTTTCCACTTTTATCTTTTGATGTGATGGTTTATAGTAATACATTTCCTGATATTGAAACACTGTTGCATCCCTGGAATAAATTCAGCTTCTTCATAATGTACTGTCTTTCCTATATTGTCAGACTCTGTTTTATGAAGTTGTATTTAGAATTTTTATTATTATATTAATAAGTGAAACTGGTCCATAGTTTTATTTTTTATCTTTTCAACTTTTGATGATAAAGTTACTCTGATTTCAAAACTGAATTATAGAGACTTCCATTTTTTCTATTACTTAGAACAGTTTGTTTTCTACTTTCTAAAGTTGACAGATATCTCATGACTTTGTAATGCTTTCTATGATTATTGATATATTCTCACTTTTTATTACTCTTAATAAATTTTGGTAGTTTGTATTTGACCAAGAAATAATTCATTTTCTCTAGACCCCCAAAACTTGCTGCCCCAGAATTGCAAGTAGAATTCCTTTCCTTTGTATCTCTGTTTTGTGACCTCTGCCTTATGTCTAAGTTTTTTATTCATGATCAGGAATGGAAGAAGCTTTTCATATTGTGTTAGGTATTCAAAGATCTAGGTTTGCATCTATTTATTTTTTTCTAATTTTTTGTTTCATATGTTAGAAATTTCTGCTTTTACTTTCTTATTTCCCTGTGTTTTGAGTCAACTTCTCCCTCCCCAAATTTCTTAGATAGATTCTTAGTTCTAGTTTTGTTTTTCTTCTTTAACTACGAAGATTTTTTAAGGTAATATATTTTTTCCTAGATACTGTTTTCTATATTCTGTAAGTTTTGCTATGATATATTTTCTTTTAAATTAATTGTTTTATAAATAGACCATTTTAATTTTAGTCAGAGCTATGTGGGTAGTTTTTGAAAAAAAATTTTAAAGCAGCTAAAATAATTTGTCACTTGAAATTTTTTTTTTCTAACTTAATTGCTTTATGATCAGAGACTATGGCCTATAAATATCTACTGTGAATTTTAAGGTTTTCTTTGTGGTCAAATATTTATTTTTGTATACATTACAAGAATTTACAAAAATATGTCCTCTAAAAGATTTAAAGCTCTATTGTAAAGTTTAATTCCTCCATATTTTTACTTTTGTTTGTTTTTTTGATTTATGAACTAGTAGAACTGACTAATCTGGAGAGAGTTTTATTTAATTTTCTCACTTGAATTATATGGCTTATCAAATTCTTCCTGCTTTTCTAATAATTTTTGGTTTATATATTTAACTGATGTACTATGTGCTTTACTCAGCTGAATTTTAGGACCATTGTGTCTTAAATTTTTTTTTTTTTACTCTTCAAATCAGCTATCTTTATCTTAGGGTTTTTGATTTTTAGAACCAAGTTATATGTTATTAATTTTGCCTTTTTTGCTTTCATATTGATTGTACTGGACTGCTGTCTCTTAGTCCATTTATTCACATCAAACTTCTTTATCACTTTATTTTTTGGATGTTTCCTCCAAATAGCCTATAGTTAGGATTTACTTTTAATCTAGTCTGACAGTTTCTGTCTAATGGGATAATTGACTACATTTCCATTTAATGTTATAACGTTTATGCTTGATTTTGGTTTTTTAGACCAAGCTTTCTCAACTTGGTCACTACTGATATTTTGGGCCAGATGAAACTTTGTCGTGTGTGTTGTAGGATGTTTAGCAGTATACCTGGCTTCTACCCACTAAACGTGTCACATCTCCCCTACAGCTGTGACAACCAAAAATGTCTCCAAACTTCAATAAATGTCCTTGGGATATGTGTGGGGAGGGAATTCCCCCACTAACCCCAGCTCAGATATGCTTTCGACCTCTGAAGAACCTCAGTTGTTTCATTCCAGGCCTTGGATTTCTACACATAAGTTGTTTTTGAAATTTGTTGAGGGCAACTTCATGTGGATTACATGCACTTAGGGTGACCAACAGTCTGGTTTCTTTGGACTGAATGAATTCCTGGGACGTCAGACTTTCAGTACTAAAATCAGGAAAGTTTTGGGAAAACTGGGATGCATTGGTCACCCTGGATGCAACTCTTCAATTCTATTGTTGTACAATATAGATTTGTCCAGAGAGAACAGTACAGTACGGTCCATTCATCCACTAGCACAGTTCTCATTTTTCACTTTCAGGTTCCCCAATCAGTGCATCCTTGCTCCAAGTATATTCTGAACTCAAGAGTTGTGAATTGATATTAAAAATCTTTACACATGTGTTTCTGGGAGTCATATGCATACTAATAAGCTCCTAGACAGTTATAAGGTCTGTCCTGTATCCTTTTAGATGTAGTCATATCTATATATTAAAATATTTGTTCTTTACCATCATTTTCTCTATTCTTTTTTCTTCCCTCAAATAATTTTAAAATTGTACAAATGACTTTATGAAAAACATAGGATTAAAAAACCAAAACACTCTCCAATCTACTTCTTTGATCTCCAATCAAACAGATCAGTCACTTATATTTTCCATCCCCCTTAATCTTGTTTGCATGCATAACCAATTTTATATAGTTGCAATTACAGTGTAGATTCAATTTTGCATTCTGCTTTTTTTCACTTAGCATTATTCTTCCATAATAATTTAAAGAGAGTTTTATTTACATTTCCTCTACTCTTATTAATCTTTCATTAATCTTGAAATCCCTTTTGGATTATTGGTTGTTTCATTAGTCTCCCACCCCTCCCCACCCAGCTATTTTCCTCAGGTAGGATACTTGGGTAAAATATGTGTGCTTTCCGGTTTTGCTTATTCTTGAGTAACTTTATTTGACCCTCAGAGGTGAATGGTAACTTCACTAGGTATAGAGTTCTTGCATTTCAGTTCTTTTTCCCATGAGTTTTTTTCCCACATAGTCTTCAAGGTTCTAGGATTGCATATGAGCAGACTGATGCCAATTTGATTCTTTTAGGTTTGTGCTTATGTGATTTTTCTCTTGTTCTTGTTTTATTTTTTAAAAGAGCAATGTCTATTATCTCTTTCCTACTAGGACCAAAGACTTAGTCTTGTGATGTTGGAGAGACAGAGTATTAGGGGATGGAAAGAACTGACTTTCACCTTCTTTAATCTAAATCTAAGTATATATTTATCAACAAATATTTTGTCTGACTTTAAGGAATTTGTTATTTTTTTATTAACAAAATTCCGTTTAGCATTTTTCTGGGGGCTCTCAGCTTCCACTGTGCATTTCAGCTACTCTGAGTCCCTTCCCATAGGAAATGAGTATGAGGAGGGTGTAGGACGTGGGGTGTCTTTCTGTCACCCATACTCTGACAGTTCTGAAGAGTATGAGGAGCTCTGCTTGTAGTCTGGAGCCTCTTCTGGGTCAGAATGTCACCTGGATAGTGTTTTCATGAGAATGTGACACCTGAAGAAATTATTCAGGAATTTCCGATTCTGGGTCTAGTGTCTGAGACTCATTGGTGTACACACACTTAAATGCAGGTGAGATCCCTTTTCTCTGAGATCAGCTCTTCTTCCTGTCTGTAAAAGCACTTTTGAAAACCACATTTTGTAATAATCCCATCTTCTGAAGAAACTAGAGAGGGTGGGAAAGAAATCAGGTGAAAACCTTTTGAAACCGATGTGACCTCATAGCTGGAAATGGAAGAGAAACAAGTCAATGATGACACTTTCAGAGTATTAGGAGCCATCAAGAATGCACCAACAGCTTTTATTTCCTGCTCTGGGGGCCCCTATTTTTGGATGAGTGGCTTTAAAAGTGAACTCATCCCATAAGGTCCCGTTTCCATGCTACATTCACTGTGAAGTTCTGAGCAGGAAATGGTTTCTCCTTGCTCCCAAGAACACTTAGGTCACTCATGACACTCACGCTGTCATGGGTTTGAGTTACTTTTGTTCACATCTTTTTCCTTCTAGGGGGTAGTTGTTATAGACATGGGGCTGTCCGATCCATGGCCGTATGCTCTTCAGCCTTCAGTCCCACGTCTGAAGCATAATACGTGGTCAGTACAGAAAATGAGAGGTGGATGAATGGATAACTAAAAGAAAGAAACCTGAATCCTATTTGGTATTTATATTGTCTTGTGATCAACTCACTTCATCTATATGGTTAATATTACTTTTTTAGGTCTGCATTTGATTTCATTGCTATATACCTTCAAGCCATCCATACTTTTTCTTTTGCTAATTTAGTTTGGTGCTTATTTAAATCCAGATCAGAAAGATCTTGCATTAAATAAGCCTCCAGGGTGTCAGTAAACATCAGGTAGCTATAAAGTATATGTAAGCATTAATTTGCATTCCAAAAGTTTTCCAATTTCTCTTTCTCCTTTCTCCCTTTCTTATCCTTCCTATCCTGGTGTCATCTTTAACAACCTTGGCCATCCCTTCTTGCCTACTGCATATACAAATACAAACTCTGTTAGTTTGTTTATGGACAAATGCTGGTATTGTGTTCCATTTCTTTTGTGAATTTCCTTAGGGTTTTTCTTTTTTCTTTTGTCGTTGTTATTGTTGTTATTAAGATTAAAGATACGACTCCCTTAGTAAGAAAAACATCTAAATAGGATATGGATTTTAACGTGGGCTAGAAAATAGGAGAGAATTGGGATTTCATATGATTTCACTACATCACAGGCTTTGAATATACATGTGAGTTACAACAGAAAACATTGACTGAAGTATCAGTCTTTATTTTCAAACTATTTCTAAAACTCCTTTATTCTGATCTACATTTAAAAACCAATAAAAAGTATTTTTCAAGTTCTTACAATTTCTACCAAGAATATTCCTTTAGCTACAGGACTTAGTTTCTGAGTTTACATTATGATTGGATCTACATATTGACAGGGTTTTCCATGAACCTTCGGAAAAGGATGACCAAACGATGGGGCGTTGGGTATTGTACTACACGACTTTAACTACTAGGTATTTTATATGCTCTGTTGGTTAGTGTAACTCTTTTTGACTGAAGGAAAGAAAAATCAGCTTAAAGGAAGACACAAAAAGGAACCTACTGGATTTTCTGTACCTAACCAGTGTTAGGACAAAAGTATAGTTATGCCTCACTGCAACTGAATACCGGGTCCACTTACTACCAGCTCGTCTTCCTCTGCTTTCTCTGCATGGTTTCATTGATGCAAATTACCTTTTCTACAAGGCTGGAAGCCTGACCATCAGCAGCTCTGTCGCCCTATATCTCTCACCTTTGCTTCTGCAGAGAATGTCAATTTCTTGATCCAAACTTAGAAACCATTGAGCAATACCTTAATCTGACTCCTCTGGGATGAGGAAACAGGCCTGGATGCATTGGTGGTCACACCACGACACTGTCAGCAAACCCCGAGGACACCTAAACATTTGAACCCCATGTTTAAGACAGGGGAGGGACTGTTCCCAGAAAATTAGAGCTGTTGTTCTGAGCAGACTGAATATTAGTGTCTATTTTTCTTTTGAAGGATAAGGAGCAGACTATTGAGGAAAATCTTTGAGGTAGAATTCGTAAGGCACGAGTATTACTTCTTGCTGCTTGGTGAGGAAGTCTCCTGAGAGTGAGAATTCTAGGGATGAGTATCAAGTAATTTCATTTGTTTCCCTGAGGGTTGATTCAACTGTCTCTTTTCCTTTGAATTCTAAAATTACAACACCAGGTGCAAAGTGCATACTCAGTAAACCGTTGTGAACTTCACTTCTAGCCCTTAGCATCTGAACTCTCTAGTCCCACAGATCATAATACAGATGGATTTAACATTCATGGGGTATGACCTGTGGTGTCTCGGGTCTGTCAACTCATTCTGTGTATAAGATTTGTGACAGGAGCAAATGGATGAAGGGGATGCCAGGCTCATATTTTGCAGGGACTTACAATGTCTTGACTGAAAAGACCCCTTGACTTGGTCAGGATGTGCCAGATCCTCCCAGGGCTTTAACTGAGGGCTTCTCCACAGGTCTATAACATAGTCAAATTTGATATTTTCCAGTTTTAAATTTCTGTTTCAAGGTCCAAGAAAGCAAATAGGCACCTGCCAACAGTGGTGATACTTGATGATTTTTGTTTTGAATAGGGCTGAGCATGTGTCTGTGTAAGGTGAGAGCGTCCCAGCTTGTCATAGTTACCCCTGGAAATCATGTCAAAGGAACTGGCATTGGAGAAAGTGGGCTGTTCTGTATAAAGAAGCAAATCCTTCGTTGAATATTAAACTTTATTTGGAATTATTGTGCTCCTGAAGCTTACAGATGGCTATCACTTAAAATATCTTTATAGCACTGAATCGAATTCATTCTTGTGGGGAAACTGAGAATATATCCTACTATTCTCTCTCAGAGCCTCTTAGCATCAGAAAGACCTTCATGTTCATCTAGTTCAATGCTTCCCAAACTTTAATGTGCATCAGAATAATCTAAGGAATCCATTGAAATTGTTGATTCCTGAAGCCATTCCAGACATTCTGGTCCAGGAGGTTGGTGGTGGAGAGGAATAAGGAATCTGCATTTTTTTTTGACAATCAAATCACATAATCTGAGGCAGACAGCTTGCAACCATGCTGGAGGAAATACAAGCCTGCCGCCATCTTCCTCCCAAAGGGTTGGCTTTTCTTTCTTTCTTTCTTTCTTTCTTTCTTTCTTTCTTTCTTTCTTTCTTTCTTTCTTTCTTTCTTTCTTTCTTTCTTTCTTTCTTTCTTTCTTTTTTAAAGGTGGGGTTGGCTTTTCTGTCAGTGGACATGTACTCTCATCAGATGACTGACCACCTGGCAGGGGATTTAAGGAGCAGATTCAAAGATAAGTGAAGCTGAACTACAAGAAACTTTTTTGTTGAGTGCTGAGATCTGTTTTAATCTTTTCTATAACATCAATGATTGATGGTTATCCACACTCTGTTGGAATGTTTCTGGTGAGATGATGCCTACTACATTGCAAAATAATCTTATTTTATTATTAGATAATTCTAGTTATTCACTATGTTAAACCAAAGTTGTCTCCACACTGACCCTCATTCTACTTTCTATACTAGGAGAGCAAATCTGCTTTGTCTGCAAAATGGCCTTTCGGATATTTAAAGACCCCCATCACATCCCACTAAGGCTTTTCTTTTCCAAGATGAATTTGCTAGTTGCTTTAGTTATTCTACAACACGGCTTCCAGGTTTTCACCCCCGGGTTAATCTTGTAGACTTGTTTTAATAATTTAAACATGCATTTAATTCAACACAATAATCTAGATACACTAGTCTCACTACTGGGGAAAACTAGGGGCTGGGTTTTGAGGATGGTATATGTGGAGGTAGGGAATGGGGTCAGATTACAGCCATTGCCCCCTCAAACTGGAGACCATACTTCTATTGACTTTGTATAAAATGGTATTTACCTTAAGGAAAAAATAGTGGCTTTTTTTTTTCCTCCTTCAAAGTCAGTGGTAAACAAAAAACTCACAGATTATTATTATTTTTTTCTATGAATTTCTGTCAAGCCAGTTCTCTTATATCTGACTTGTGTATTTGTTTTCCTGAACCTACATTAAGTCACGTAAATGAAAGAATGGATTCATTTTGCCAGTAAGGCATCCTTTAGCCCACTCATTCCTTCCCCAGCAACAGATTTCTTGATGTGACCTAGGCAGAATAACTGTTAGTCCATACAATATTTTGAAATTTGCTAACCTGTGATATAGGGCCCCTTTAAAATTGGTCTTTTGGCACACAGACATACAAAATGGCAGCTGTGTTAGATGATGGATGTGTTCACCTGATGGTGGTAACCATTTCACAACATATACGAGTATGTCCTCATGTATCAAATCATCACATTGTACACTTTAAACAGATACAATTTTGTTTGTCAATTATAGCTCAGTAATCGAGAGCCAGCTTGCTTACGAATGTGTTTACAGACCAGCCGAGTTGTGCTGGCTGAGTGCGTGCCTTCTTCCCAGGCCTTTTAGAGTCAATCTGTTCAGAAGAGAGATGGGGAGTACCTGTCGCTCTGTGGAAACCTCCATCAGATGAGATGATTAAATCCACACCAGCGCTCAGAACCCCCAGACTTTTGACTGCTCAGGTGCAACACCTCCCCTAGGTACCTCATCTCAAAAATAAAATGAATTGTTTTTTGTTTTCCAAAAGATAAAGTCAAATTGATCTGGTATATGGAAATTCTTTCTCTTAATTTTCTGAAATATTTGAACCCTAACAAGCTAGGGAACAGTTAGGTCATTTTTTCCTCCAATTCCCACCTTTCTCATGTCAGCTCAACGTAAGGTTTTTTCACATTTTTATTTTATGGTAGTTTAAACAAAACTGGTGTTTTCTTCCTCAACACTAAGTTCCAAGTGCCTTGTTATGTATACAGTGTGGGGTGCAAATGTCATTTCATTAGTGTTGTTATTATTTCAAATAGTAGCTGATGGCTTGAAGTTAAATAATAATTCAAAGAAATATAAGAGTACATTAATATAAAAATTGGTTATGCATTTTTTTGTCTAGCTTAATATATTTGTTTCAGATTATTATTTTTAATTAGTAGGGCTGTGTAACATCTGGAAGTTATACCAATATTTCCCCCCATCTGTAACTATATGTAAATTGTTACATCCTATATGTAACAATATATATACTATATATACAATATATATACTATATATACTATATGTACTATATATAATATATATTGCATATATATACAATATATATACATCCTATATGTAACTATATATAAATTGTATATCCTATATGTAGCTTATATATGTAACATATAGCATATATGTATATATCTGTCTTTTCCTATCTTTATGTCTTTATGTCTACTTCATATTGATTTTTCTCTCTATATCTATATCTAATGTATAGATATGTATGTGTAAAAATTTGACTTATGTCAGTTATGCCTGCTTTAAGTTTAACTATGACACCAATGGCTTCAACGAATTTCAGCTGTGCTTAGAATGAGATAATTCACTATAAATTAAGCATCTAAAATTACATAACAAATTTAAGCTCCTCTAAAGTGAGGGTCCCTCTGAGATATGAAAGTGAGAGTGAGAGTGACTAAGTGTCTTTTCTTCAAATTCACCTCCCGGGTCTCTGAACTTCTTTATCTAAGACTCACCCCCAAACCCCAGTTTAGAATGCCATACCTCAGATATGTACTTTCCCATTCTAATACAAATATTAGGGTGTCAATAATTCATTTTTTAGTTTTGGGTTAATAGCCAGCTGAGTATTTTGGCAAGGTCAGGGCATTTTGACAATACAAATGCCTTTCTGAATTTCTCACAGCACCATTCTGAACTTTTTGTAATCAAGAAAGGAGAAAATAATTTCTCTTTTCCATTAAATATTCAGTGGGCAAATACTAATCTGAAAGAAAATTGAAATTCTTTCTGTGGCACACTCAACAAATGACACTTTAGATTATATTAGAAATATTATAATTCTCTTCAGGTCAGTTAACGGGGTGAAAAATGGAAGTTTAAATGAAGCTTAAACACTGTATTAAGTACTATAACGTGCGCCTCCATTCCTCGGCTACATGGGATGGGGGGAGGGCTGCAGGCTTTGGGGGGAGGACAAACTCCAGCGAGAATCTAGCCTCTGACACACGGAGCTAAGTGGCCCTATTTGATGATATTCTTTGCATGTCAGTTTTTTGTTTTTTTTTTTCACCTAAAATCTATCAGGTCTCTGGACCCTCAACCAAATGAAGGCTCTGATCTGACCTTTGCAAGTCCAGATTGAAATGTAGTGGGCTCTGGAGCTGCATGGATTTCCTTGGGGAAACCACAGGCAGACCACCCCCTCAAGGTGCTGAAGGCCCAGCCCCTTTAGTGGACTCTGCTGCTCTGTACCATTTTGGGGGCTGGAATATTTCTCAAAAAAAAAAAAAAAAAAAAAAGGCTGAGATGATTCTCTGAGCAGATTTCTGTTCTCAAATAATTCCTTTCCTTTGTTCATTTCTTTATCCAATTAAGACATCTTTTAGGGCCCTTTAGTATTTCAAAGAGGCATTGGTTCTGCTCATTTTCTTATCTGTTGTTTGCTTGTAAGTGTCTGTTGGAATGGAGTGATACCCGAGTATTGCAAATTGTTTTGTTTCATGTTCATCTTTCTTCTTCTGGCCTGGTGGCCACACGATTGAGTGACTGAGTTCTCTTATCCACCATGACCCCTCCTTTCCAACTCCTGGAGACGTATACTGCATCTGGGCCTATGGCTTCCTTTCCCTTTTGACTTGTATCTAAACAGAACTGAAACAGAGCCACCCAGCTTCCTATTGAAGATGTGAGCCTGAGGGTGACTGGAAGGAAAGTCAGTCAAAGAAGGATGCTTTTTTTCAGACCCATCCACCCACCCTTCTCCACAACCTGCCTCCCCACTCCGCCAGGGATTCTGTTCTTATCTTAAAAGCTCATTGGTTGTCCAAGGACCACCTCCATTTTTAGGGACCCCTTTAAGTCCCTCTTATCTGAAAAAAAGGATTCTGGCCTTCTTCTCTGTGTCTTCTTTAAGACCCCTGATTGTGACGGTTAATCCAGGGGTTGGCAAACTAAAGTTTTATTGGAATACAGCTGAATCAATTCCTTTGCCCAATGCTTAAGGCTGTTTTTGTTCTGCAAAGGCACAGTGGAGTGGCTGAAACAGAGACTATATATCCCATAGAGTCCCAATCATTTATTATCTGGGTCTTTAAGAAAAAGTTTGCTGATCCCTGAGATAATCTAAGGAAAGTATCTGAGCTAAAATGACAATGGGGAATTATGGCTACTGTAGCTATTTATCACAGATAGCTTATTTTCACTCTAGTAGGAAGGACTCTTGCTGTTTAAACCCAAAGGAGTGACTTCAGCCAAAGAACACAGACAATATATGGGGAGTGGTTGTGCTTTCATGGCATCCTGCAATTCCTGGTAGGTAGTTGTCTAGAGACGATACGTCAGGGGTTCTCAAAGTGTGGTCTCCAGCCATTAGGATCTCCTGGAATCCTGTTGGAAATGCAAATTCTCAGGCCCCACCCCAAACCGACTAAATCAGAATCTTTGGGGGTGAGACCCAAATCTGTGTTTTAACAACTCTTCTAGGTGATTCTGAAGAATGCTAACATTTGAGAACCACAGATATATGTAGAAGGAGGTTTGGTAAACTTTAAGGAGTTAGACAAATAAAAGGTTATAATTCTGTTCCGTGTTGAAGCAACTTTGATGATGAAGAAGGAAGACATAGTTGGGATAAAATTCTTATTCCTTTGTGGTATCCAAGCAAATAAAAGAAATGTCCTACAAGCACACAGAACTAGGTTCCTGGGTTCTAGATTGTAGGGGGAGGGGCAGAGAGAAGTTGATCACCGGGGAAATGGTTTGAGCAAAGATTTTTGTATGTAAACCATCTTCATTGATTTTTCAGCCTTTCTACTTGAGATTAGCAGTGTACTGCAAATGGCCTTTGACCAGTGGTTTCAACTGTGGATATTATGATGTGGAATTCCCATTTGATGAAGTAATCAGAAAATGGCAATGAATCTCAGACATTAATTTATCCAAATAAACCCAGCCAGTCAAGTGACAGAACCAGGATAGGACCCCAAGACTGTTTGTTGCCAGAAGCTGTGCTCTTTCTGCCATAGTAGCACGTGCTTCTCCAGGATGGGAGGAATGGAAGGTTCCCTAAGACCCTGATAGTGGCACCTGTTACACCTGCTTCTGTTGAGCTGTTCTGCACGTGCCTGGCTGGGTTTTGACTTCCTGGATGTCTGACTGAGCACAAAGGGATCAGAAGGGCCAGTGTTTGGCAATAAGCATGACAGGTCTCCCGGAGCACAATGTATTCCTCACAGCCTCCGAGGGAGTGCCTGCTAGATTCTCTGTGCTGTGGAGACCAGTGGACATGGTGGCCTGGGGAGAACTGCTTCATGGCACCGTCACTTTAACATACTCATGCCGGCCACAGATTCCCCAGGAGCATGCCCACCTCCCCCAGAGACTGCTCAGCAGAATCACTGCAGGGGTCAGCAGGGTGAAGCTTGTCAACACATTTTTAAAAAATCAGTGTTCTTATTGTGTTTCTAAAAGAAATTGCTGAAATCATCCCCTGGCAAAATATTCTTGGGGATATGCAAACAGTATTATGAAAGCATGGGGCGAGCATGAGTTTAAAAAACAGGAAGCGCTGAAGTGGATTGTGAACTCTTAGAAGATTCTCCAGGTCCTGCCTGTAAACTCCATATCCGAGTGCCTGCCGCAGTACCTTGAACATACTAGAAGGTGCTCAGACTATGTTCAGAGAAGGAGTGAATGATAAATCTGTGTAAAGGCATTAATTATTCTAGTGCTGCTAGAAGGAGATTCCTAAGCACAGCAGGTCTGTTTTCAAGACTATTTTTGATACAGGTCAAGGTCCTAAACTATTACGATGGACTTTAATAAATGGGTATGCTACAGATGTTGACAGGGTCTTAGTCCCTTGCCTATAATCCATCACCTTCTAAATAAGTCTCTTTTCTCCTTTTATGGCATCACAGTGGCCAAGTCATGGTACCCTTAGAAATGCAGATCCGTTTTGCAGTTTGATGGGCATCTTGCCTTTGGCCGTGCTGTCTTCTGCCAGTGCCCTCCAGCCCAGATGCCCTCATAGTGTAAGAGGGGAGGACGGTGTGCGGAGCAGAGTTACCCTGCACTGGCCTCTAGCCCCTGGTTGAGGACCCAAGCCTAGAAAAGAGAACATGATACATTAGGCTTTTATTAATGCTGTGCTCTTGCTGTGGGTCAGAGCTGGACGGAGAATGATGAAGCAGCTTAAATGGAGAGAGAGATGTAATCTAAAACTCTCCTAGACATGAAGAACTTTGGAAAGAGTCCAAGTCGGTTTGGTATAGATTGGGCCGCTGCTGCTGCTAAAATAATTTCAGTGAAAACCCAGACCTGTAGAAAACAAATAAAAGCAAAAGTGAATCCAAATACGGTATTGATCTTATTTTCTACTCACCCCTCTTCTGGTGAAAAATCAACCTCATCCCAAATCACAGCTCCTTCATGATGAGAACTTTATTTATTTTTTAATTAAAGTATAGTTGACATACAATATTATATTAGTTTCAGGTGTCCAACATATTTCTTGACTATGACGTCTAACACTGTGATCTCGTCCGTTGTGTGGAAGGGACGGGCCTCTCCTGTGATTGGGTGGAGATGCTGAAGTCAGAGCAGTGACGTCTCGTAGAGCCCCACAGGGTGTGGGGAGCCTCTGTGAGAACAGCTGGGCTCCCATGAGTAGTCAAAGCCCCAGTATTGCAACAATAGGCGTGACCACTCAGGGCAGAGTGACGAGGCCAGGGGAGGTGCTGAGCTCCGAGGGGACAGATTCTGTTGGCTGCTTACCTAACAGTTGTCAGACCCTGCTCCCTTGTCCACGGTCTTATTTTGACCAGACAACAATGCACTTAGCAAACTTGGCCTGCTCTGGGTTCCAGAGGATGCACTATAATTGAGCTAAGCTAATCAAGGTTATCTTGTTTTCCTTTCCTTGTGATTGAGTTGGCTGTAGGCATGTGACATAATTCTAACCATGGAGACCTGAAGGAGAAATTCACTGGAGATTCCTGGGGAAGCGATCCCTTTCTAGATGTTTGAGGAAGAGGGTTAGTGATGTGTGAAAAGAGGTTTTCTCTCTTCTTTCAGAAATTAGTTGTGGGAGGCAGTTCCTGGATCTGAGGCAGCCATTTTGTAACTGTTTAAGTTTCCTGTGGCTGCTGTAACACATTACCACAAACTTGGGGGCTTAAAACAACTGATTTATTCTTTTGCAATTCTGGTGACCAGAAAGCCAAGATTAGTATCACTAGACTAAAATTAAGTCCCTGGAGGTTTCAGGGGAGAAGCCTTGCCTCTTCCAGTTTCTGGTGGCTATGCGTATTCCTGAGCTTACCTCTGTTTAACGCCAATCTTACCTCTGTATAACTCCAGCATCTTCTTCTCCCCTGTGTGTCATAAAACTTTCCTCTTCCTTTCTCTCATACGGATACATGCAATTCCATTCAGGGCCCACCTGGAACTTGGATAGTCCAGTGATAAACTCCCCATGTCAAGATACTTAATCATATCTACAAAGACCCTTTTGTACTTTTGTACCATATAAGTTAATATTCACAGGTTCCAAGGATTAGGATGTGAATATCTTTTGGGGGGGTTTGTTTCCGTTTACCACAGTGACTGAGAGGAGAGCAAAAAGAAAAAAAATAACTTAGAAGCCTATCTGTAACCATAATGCCACCGAGCTCCTGAGTTAAGGAACCTTGGGTACATGTATCTGTAGACTTCAGGGGTCATGTGGTTGAGGAACCATGAGATGCTAAAGATAAGGCAAGGCCGATTGTCTGTCCTCTCTGCATGGAACATGGTCTGGCTGGAGAGTAGGTAAGTGCAACACCAGACTTGCATGTAAAAACTGAATGCCAATCAGAGGGGCCAGATGACAGCCACACTCTTCCCAAGCCTCTTGCAGGCCACTTCCTCCAGCATAAGCCCGACCTGGTCCACAAGGATGGTGCACAGCTTGACTGTTACCCCCTGCCGCCTGCAGCTCTGGGATCTGTCCTGGTCCTTGGCTGCCAGGGACACTTGGTAGTACAGCCCCACCTCGCCTGCATACACAGTTGGCCGGGACTGTTTCACTAACACCAGGCACCTCTGAGAAACACTGAACAGGAGAATGGTCACACTGTCATGTATTTCTGAAGTCCTATGACTCGGGTACAATTTTGGGAGGGCAGTCAGTGTGGCTGCAGGTAGGGGTGAGTCTGCACAGTGGTCCACGGTCCCCTCCCTGTTCTCCCTGGTGGCACGTGGCAATTGGGGCCTGGGGCCCACATGGGTGTCGTCCACACCAGGCTGAAGCCCTCTGTAGCCTTCCTTTTATGTGAGATAATGTATACTTATTTTTTAAAGCCATATTTTATCTGGTATCTTGTTACTTGGACTTACAAGTACTTGACTGGAAAAAACCACGTGTGACCACTTCTTAGAGATTTCTGAAAATATTTAGGGCAGAGCAAGGAAAGAGGGTTGCATGTTTGAGGGGCATGCAGATTTTTAGCATGTGAACTACTAAGGGATAAGCCGAGTTTCTCAACCTTGGCACTGTTGATATTTGAGGCCAGATCATTCTTTGTGTGTGTGTGTGGGGGGCTGTTGTGTGCATTGTACAATGTTTGGCAACACCCTTGGCCTCTACCCATTAGATTCTAGCCCAGTTGTGATGACCAAAAATGTCTCCAGACATTTCCAAACGTCCCCTGGGGAGCAAAATTCTTTCCAGTTGGAGAACTGTCAGGCTAATGTTCTAATATTGGGGATATTTAACAGAAACGTGAATTTATTTTCTAATAAGAGATGCCTGAGATCAAAACATCCAGATTGTATCTGTCTGGAGAATACAACGTCGAATCCTTCAGTTTCTTAGTGAGGGACCAAAGTTGGGGTATGTGGAGAATGTTTCTGGAGTTATGAATGCCACAAGGCAGTCACATACGGGTATAAATTAGTGGGTTGGGTTTGGGTATACACAACTAAAAGTAACTGTATTTGGTTACATAGAACATGTCCATCCAGGTGTTTTCTTACTTGGCCGCTTGTTGTCTGGGCCTCATACATGCCTGGACATAGGAGATAATATCCAAATACTACCATGTTTTTATGACAACTGTTTTTTAGTTTACTCCAAAGCCTTGCGAACTCCTTCTTGCCAGGATGATAAAGATTCTTCTGGCTGTGGAATAATCTCCATGTCAAATGTTTACACCTCTGTACTTCTCTTGCTTATGGTAAAATGTGTGTGTGTGTGAGCTTGATTATCTACATGTGTCCGCCAAACTCCATCTGTACGTGTCTATTCAGCATCGCAATCTCTGCGATTTGTCCATGTTTCCTTTGAACTGACCTTCTGTGCAACTGAATTCCATGTATCCTTCAGGAGCTGGCTATGTCCACGTTCACCGAAAATGTTTTCTGATAACTCCAGTCAGTACTACACACACAATATTTATTGCGTGGCATTTGTACTGCTGCTTGACATTTGCTTGGAGATTTGCGACTGATCTGTACCTTGTATTTTCCTTTAATTATTTTATATGTCCCAGCCTCGTGTCATCAGCCAAAGCATCTGCTCCTTGAGGGAAGGACTTCTTGTCTTTACTATAATAACCTGTAAACCTCACTCCCAAGCAATTCTCATTTAAAAGATTCCTGGGCACAGGGAAGTTACCCCATAGGCATCGTACTTGTCACATTTCCCTGAATGAAGAATGTCTTAGCAGGCACAGCCTGGATATTCATTTCACCCAGAAAAGGCTGCTTCCCAGGGTGGTGGCCAGCATGGCTCTCAGCCGGGAGTCCTGTTGGAACCAAGCTGGGATGGAGTGCTTCTATGACAATCTGGGATGTACTCAGTCTTCACGGTGGAAAAATTTGACATAAATATTATATGGCACATAAAAAATATGTCTGATACCTTTAAAAGGCTTGGTTTGCTGAGCCCTCTGTGCGTCCAAAGCAGTTGATTAGTTATCTGTGGCAGGGACTAGTGCAGAGACAGCAGTTGGTAAGAGTAGCTTAGGATTTCAAGGTGTGGTTTGCTTCAGCTCAGAAACTCAAAAGGAGAGTTTCCTTCAAAATAAGACTCCCCAAAACAGGGGTTTTAATCCATAAGGGGGCTTTGTTATGTTGAGAAAGGGCACTCTTCCATGAAGTGTGGTTGTTCTTAAACTCAAGGGCAATGCTTCTGTTTGAGCTCTCAGCAATATGAAATGAAATGTTTGTATTTCATCACCACTAAGACATATTTAAGAAATATGTTAACATCTATGAATTCAGAGTACATGCCTCTTGCAATCATAGGAGGCCAGTGGTCATTTTGGGGGCATGGACATCACAACTTGCAGAATGAATGAATGGGGGCTGGAAGAAAATCCTGGTGATAATAGTTCATCAGTTTGTTTGTTTTAATTTGTGTCATTAGTGATGAGCCGAGGCATAGCATGGAGTGAAAGAGGACCTATATTGTGGAGGACTCACGAAGTGATAAGCGTCAGTTGCAAAATATGAAGCAGTAATGGAATTAGCTTATTTTTCCTTTTGACGGAATGCACAAAGTAATATATGGAAACTGGCTAAGTCTAAGTGAGTTTAAAAGAGCTCCTTCTATAAATTTAAAATTCTGCTTTTAGATGATAAAGCATTGGGCCATATTTTTTATTGGCAGAATTATTTCTTAGCGATATATCCTGTAGTGGTATATCTAACATACTATGCAGTCTTAGATTCAGTGAAATCAGCATCAAGGGGGCTTTGATGACATGAACAGATGAGTCAAAAAACATTATTCTCATACAATAAAAAAGACAGTACCTTAAGATTCAGGCAGAGAATTTAATAATTTGGAAGGGATCCGAGCTCTAGTATTCTTAGATACTATTTAGCAAAGATGTTCACCCTTTGAATGACTTTGTTTTTCTTTTGTCCTTGCTTAAGATTTCTGTATTTTAATTACTACTTTTGGTAATTGTGATCCCATTGCTATCACTAGAAAAGGAATTGGTAATATTGCTGACCCTTCTATGTTTAAAAGGTATAATCTTAATACTGAAGCCTCCACTCCCCTGCTTGCCGTGGCTCTGTAACACACTGCTTCCCAACCATGCCATGAATCAGTTCAGGTAGAAGAAAGTATTCATCCTTTTCGCTACAGAGTCGGGGCAGGGGAGTGGAGGAATGTCTTTTCAGGTCACTTTGACAGGCTACCCTTGACAGGCTACTTTGGCCCATGGAGCCTATATTTTCACTCTCGTGTTATACAAACAGTATCCTTTTCTAGGTATGTCCTGACGTGAAAAAGTTTGGGAAGCACTGCTTTAACAGACAGGTTGCTGGTGGCTGCTTTGAAAGAATAGAGAATAGACAAAATTAAGGACCCCATCGTCTCCAAGATCTTGCTACTGTTTGCACAGAGAATGTCCAAAAGGTTCCCAGCAAGAGTCATACCATTACTGCACTTGTCCAGGAATAGGTCTTTCCACATTTGCAATCCCAGGTAAGTCTGATCAAAACTTATACTCCTCTTCCAAAAAGACTAGAAGGAGGTACTAAAGTAAAGAGTTAAAACACTGAAATCAGCATTAGTTCTACAAAGGAGGTCTTTTAGATGTGGTCTCCGGCAGAATCAGCAGCACCGGAGACTGGCTAGAAAGGCAAAACCTCAGGCCCCAATCGAGATCTCCGAATCAGACACTCTGGGGCAGATGTCTGATAGAAGAATCCCCCATTCTTCTATCCTTTAAGAAGCCTCCAGATGATTCTGATGCTTGCTTAGGTTTGAGAAGCCCTAGTCTGTAGAGTTTCCGGAACACAAAAATCACAGAAAAAAATCGAGCTCTTGGTCTCTTGCCCCAAAGACACTGGAATATTGGCCCCAGAATGGGGATCGTGTTTCTCCTATTGTTTTTTTTTTGTGTGTGACTTTGGGTAAGATTACTTAGCTTTGCTGGGCCTCAGTTTCTTCCAGTGTAAAATGAAGGCAAGGGGTGAGCTCTTCTCTTTGTTCTTTATGGCTTTGTTCATGGCCCTCTATGTTTTTAAATGGCATCAGGTACTGGGGAGTGTCTTTTACAGAACTGTGGAGGTAGGGGTTTGAGTGCAAGTTGCCGTGTTTTCAGGATTCTTTCATGATGTTGAAGGAGGGAGGAACCAGTTCCTTTCCACACTGGTGCAGCCAGAGTTAGCCCAACGGGGGCTTTTTCTGCTTGGTGAGTGGGAGATTACTGAGCAAAAGATAAGGGCTCAAGACTTCCTTACTGGTCCCTGGGTTCTAATCCCAGCCCTAGTATTAACCTTTACTGTGATGTCAGGCAAGTCTCAATAATTGTCTGTACCTCAGTTCTGCTGCCTGTGACACAAGGAATCAATTAAAGAAACACTTTTATGTGTATAGTGTAATGATCGGAGAGCAGGTATCCAACACATGCTCCATTTTCTTGCCTTTTCATCTCAAGGGTTCTGTTCTTTGGAATTCTCCCATGTTAAAGGCTGCATTGTAGACACTGAGTCTTGATCCCCACATTATTCTTCAGGTTCCTGTGGTTACCTCCAGAATGAAACATTCGTTGACAGCCAGTTAGTGTTCTTGCTAACTCGTGTGATTGTCATGGTCCAGTGAAGTCTGACGACTTGCCTTCAATCCAATATTTATTGAGAGCTCTAGGCACTTTTGATGACTCATTTCTTATAAATACCAGCAGTCTCAGGATATCCCATAACTCTGGGTTTCCTCTCTAAAGCTGCTGGCCAGATTACGCAACATACCCTTGTTTAAAGGGGGGGAGGGGCAACAGGAATGTGTGGATATCAATAAAATGTTTTATTTTAATTAAAATTGTCCTACCAATGAGAGATTGGAAGCAATTTCTATTAGCATTTACATATTTTATTTATTTGTTTTTTTTATAGAATCTTACGGTTCTTAACATCAATGAGGTACAGACACTTTCCAATAGTTTGTGAGATAGGTGGCATTGCCTTCACTTAAGATGAGGGAACTAAGGCTCCCTTTGAGTAACTTTCCAGCAGTCACGCATTATGTCACAAAACCAGAATATGAGTCCCAACTGTTTTTCTTTCCAAGGTCAATGCTCTTTCACCAGAAGCAAAGATCTCTTAAAAACTTATGCTTGCTTGGTAAATGGTTTTACTGTTTACGTAAGAGTTTCTCTGATTCTGGAAGTTGCTGAGATGGTGTTAACATTCAAGTGTAATCAATCAACCAATTAGTATTTATTGAATGCCTGCTGGGTGCAAGGATCACACTTAGTGCTGTGGGAAATAACAACAAAAAAGAAAAACCTGATTACAGTATAGTGAAAGAAGAGAAATATACACACATGGAATGATGGCTCATTGAATGAGGCCAATGGGGCTGGGCAGGGCTAGGGAGCTGCCTCGGAACCAGGCTGATCAGGAAAGGTGGTCTCTGACTTGGCACATCTATCAAGTTGTACTATATTTCTGGCATTATCTTATTTAATTTTCACAACAGCCCTGTTCCTATTTTACAGTTGTGCAAACCAAATCCCAGAGAGGTAAAATGAAACTCCCCAATATGTACACGTGGCAAGAAATAGGGATGAGAATCAAACCGGGATCTTTCAAATCCAAGTCTCATGCTGCTTCTACGACATCATTTATTAGAACTAATTCTAGAAAAGTCTTAACATTTATGCTTCTCCCCAAAATAGGTCTGTAATCATTTAAATCCCAAGAAACGGGGGTTTAAAGACCATAAAATTTTATTAATGAGAGTTTCAAGTTGTATATGGAAAAGAGTGTCCCTTTGAAGGCAAGGATTTCCCCCCCCCCCTTTTAAAAGCAACCATGCTGGTGTTTGTCCAAATAGCTGCCAAGGATTCAAACCTTAAAAAGAGCAGTTGAGCATTTTGTGTAGCTCTTTAGAGAAACTCCCATCCCCTACTCCCCAATACTTTTCCAAGCACTACATGACCTCCTGGTGGGAAGGAGGCACAGCCTTGGTGTAGTAGAGGCTGCTGAAAGCTGTGGGCAGCCTTAGACAATGAGGCTGGGCGGGCAGGGGGGCTGAGTCTGGTTGGGGCGAGCGGGTGGCCTCCCAGGGATTAGGGTCACTACCTTTGGAGTGAAGGCAAGTCACCCGCAAGGCCATGCAGAGGAGAAAGTTCAGGCAGCTGCTAAGTACCCTTTCCCTAGGGTTGTACGGGGACCCTGGGAAGTGGCATCTGTCTGCTTACTTAACTGCAGTTGTAACTTTCATGGGCATCAGGGCTTGGATGGGAGGAAGGGGGACCTGACAGTGAGTGAGTGAGTGAGTGAGGCTTTCCCACTGCATGAAAAGCAAATGTCAGCACAGTGGGGAGGAATGAAGCTGACCCAAAGGGAAGCACAAGCACAAACTGCTGAAGGAGAAGGCACCCAAGGGAAAATTTGAGGTAGCTGTTTTTATTTTGTTTTGTTTATAAAGAACATTTTTTAAAAAACGAAGACTTCTTTTGAAGCAGGGGTTACTATTTTGGATGAAAATGTCTCATATATTAGCAAAGAGTAACCTAAAGATAAGGGGAAGCTTTCTGCTCATGGTACTTCCTGATGAGGGAGCAAAATATAAGTTGCATAGCAGGCACAGGAACAGTCCAATTTAAAAAGTCGAAATGTATTAAAATGTCTTTTCGAGTTCAAACAGATGAGAAAATTGAAGTCTAATACCTATCACAAAGAGTGGCGTGTAACAATCACTCGAGTGGTTATTAGTAAATCAATATTATTTTTTCTATATTTGAAGGCTTTTATCAGAATCCTAATCTCCCCTTGGATTCTCATGTCTATGTTTCGTCTAGTGTTACTTTTATTCTTATTTATAGAGAACTGCTAATACATACTGTTACTCAATTAATAGAAATACTCAGAGTGACCCATACCTGCAACATTATGGTTAAGTAGATATAACATAACGTGCACAATGAACAAATAAGAGTATCCCCAAACAGACCTGGCTAAGAACCAGTTTTTCCTAATGAATCAGTGATAATGCAAAGTTCTGTTGTCTGTTCTCATTGTAAAATTTGCGTGGACCACTATTTCCTACTTTTTTATTCTACGCTGTTTATTAGCTTAGATACCATGAAAGTTTTCCCCACCCACACCCCTAAGCTATTTTGGCATTATATATACAATGGGAACTTAAATTTCCTCTCTTTCAATCATCTGAAGCACGTAGAAGGTAAGCAACTAAGAAATAATCCAAGTGTTTAAATTTTAGATCCAGAAAGAGCCCTAGTAATGATCAAAACCAGCCAAGCCTCTTTATAGATGGAATCTAAGCCCAGAAAAGGTCAGTGGCTTGTTCAAGCTCATCGAGCAAGTGGAAGACTTGTGGTGACCACCCCAGGCTCCTCAAGGGCATCAGATCAGGGCTTTGCCCACCAGGTAACATATGGCAGCCAGGTCTTCAGACCACTGACTTGGGTTGCACATGCCTTAGTAGCAGCGTTGTTTCCCCTAGAAGACAAAGCAAGTCCCTTTCTAGCTCATTGTGCTGAGACCAGCTGAAAAATCTGAGAAACCATTTTTCCTGCTCACTAGTAAATGAGTAGTGGCTTCTCTTGCAAGCATGCAACACCGGGTTAAAAGATAAATAGAAATGGCAAACTTTAATCAACATAGAAATATCTAGATTACTTCCAGGTTTTAATTACTTGAATATTGCCCCAGCGTCCTTGCAGCCACCAGGCCAGGGCCTGCCTCTGCCTCCTGCACACCATCCTCTCTGACCTGTGCTGTGACTCTCCTTTGAGGAACTTTTGTCATCTTGTCTCGTTGGAGTGTTCTACCTTATCCAAGTTGGAGTAATTTCCATCTCCACTTGGATATGAACAGCATTTTCTATCATATAGTCTCCATTTTTCCTTAGTGCTTCTGTTTTCTTAAAGCAAAAAAAGGAAAAAAAAATCAAGGGAAAAACCTGCCAACAATCAAAATTCACCTAAAGCAAGCAATTCTCTTATTAGTAAATTTACTTAGAATACTACTAATATATGATTTACATTGGCCTTCCTGAAGTTCCTCCAGAGCCGCCCACTAGGGCATGCATTGGGAGCCAGATCAAAGGGACCTTCCCTAAATGCTCCCAGCTTCTCTGTCACTGTGCCCCTTTATTTTTTAAAGTCAGGTTTATTGAGGTATAATTTACATGCAGTGAAGTGTACCCTTTAGGTATACAGCCCATGAGTTCGGAGAAATGCATATATTTGTTTACCCACCATAATCAAGGTAAGAACATGTTCATTGCTAGGACATTTCCCTCCTGCCTTTTTATAGTCAGTCTCCTCCTCACACCTTGAACCCTTGGCAACAACCATCTTTTTGTCTGCCCTAATAGTATTCCTTTTCCTTTAGAATCCTATAAATGGGACAATTCAGCATGTAACCTTTTGATTTTGGCAGTTTTCATTTAGCGTTTGGAACTATTCATGTTGTGCAGTTCGTTCTTTTATTGCTTAGTAGTATTGGACTGTACATTTCATACTTCATTGATAGCTATGTGGCAATACCACAGGGTACTTATCCATTCCCTCGTTGATGGACGTACGGGATGGTAGACAGACTCTAAGGTGGCCTCTCTGATCCCTGCCATCTGTGTTTATGCCTTTGATTTATCTCCTCCTTGTAAGTGTGGGTGGGACCTGTGACGTGTTTCTAACCGATGGAATATGGCAAAGGTAATGCAATATCACACTTAGGATTGTGTTACTTATATAAAGACTCCGTCTTAATAGAAGACTCATTTTTGAGACTTGTGGCTGGCTTGAGAAAGTAAACAGCCCCAGGCTAAGGATGGTCTCTAGGAGCTGAAGACAGTCTCCATCTACAGGCAGCAAAAAGCCGGGGCTGTCAGTCATACTGGAACAAGGAAATTAATTCCGTCAACAATTGAAGTGAGCGGGGCAACTAATTCTTCCCCAGTCAGTCCTCCAAGTGAGATCGCAGCCCAGTTAACACTTGAATGCAGTCTTGCGAGAACCTAAGCCCCTAAACCATGCCTAGCTTCCTGACCCACAAACTATAAGACAAAAAATATTTTGTCATTAAACTTGTGTTGATTTGTTGTATTTGTTACACAGCAACAGAAATCTAATATATTCTAGTTGTTTCCAGTGTTTGTTGATTGCAAATAAAGCTGCTATAAACATTCACATGCAAGTATGGGTATTGACCTATATATTTATTTCTCTTGGGAAAATACCTAAGAGAGGGATTGCAGAGTCATATGGTAAGTTTATGTTGAGCTATTTAAGGAACTGCAGAATTGTTTTCTAGAGTAGCTATACTATTTTACATCCCCACCAGCAATGTAGGAAAGTTTCAGTTGTTCCACATCCACATCAGGAGTTGGAATTATCTGATATTTAAACTTTTAGCTATCTTGACAGGTCTGTAATGGCATCTCATGGTTTTTATTTGCACTTCTCTGATGACTAAATGATGTTGAGCATTTTTTATGTGCTTATTTTTCCATCCATTATCTCTTCTTTGACATAGTGATTCAAATTTTTCACTTATTTAAAAAAATATTGTTTGTTTTCACATTATTGAGTTGTGAGAGTTCTTTACGTATAATGCATATAATCTTTTAACAGATATGTTTTATAAATACTGTCTCCCACTCTGTAGGTTGACTTTTTATTTTCTTAGAATTGTCTTTCAAATAGCATAAATTTTTAGCTTTGAAATTGAGCTTACTAATATTCTTTTATGGATCATGTTTTTGGTGTTATATCTAGGAAGTCTTTGTCTAATCTAAGGACACAAATATCTTCTGGGGTTTTTTTTTTAGTTTTTTTTTTAGAAGTTTTATAGTTTTCAGTTTACTTTTAGGTCTACGAACCATTTTAAGTTAACATTTATACAAGGCACAATGCGTATACTAATTTTTTTTGCATACAAATTTCAATTATTCCAGCAACATTTGTTGAAGAAACTAGTCTTTTCCATTGAATCATCTTTTACCTTTGTCAGCAATCAATTTCTCTCTCTCTCTCTCTCTCTCTCTCTCTCTCTCTCTCTCTCTCTCTCTCTCTCTCTCTCACAGAGTTCTATTTTTAGGTATTGAAATAGATCTGTTTCATTGATCTAGGTATTTATCCTTCACCAATAATACACTGTCTTGATTATGAGAGTTTTAAATAAGGCTTCAAAATCAGGTAGTAGATGTTTTTCAACTTCCTTCTTTTTCAAAATAATTTTGGCTATTCTAGTTCCCTTGCTTTTTTATATAAACTTTGGAGTTTTGTCAATTTTTACAGCAACACCTGCTGGAATTTTGAATGAGATTGCTTTGACCAATATAGAAAATTTGGAAATAATTGACATTATTAATGATACTAAGCATTCTAATCCATGATCATGGTATATCTATTCATTTATTTGGATTTTCTTTGATCTCTGTCATCAATGTTTTGGAGTTTTCAGAATATAAACTTTGTACATTTTTGTTAGGTTTATCCATAAGCATTTTATGTTGTTTGATAATTTTGTAAATGGTACTTTTTTTTAAATTTCAGTTTTTAATATTTTTTGTTTTTTTGCATAAAATACTTCTATTAATTGACAGCTACATGTTTATAATAATTTTGAAATACAATTAAATTTTATGTATTGAGTTCCTGCAACTTTACTAAATTCATTTTGAATTCTAGTAGTTTTTTTTTTTTTTGAGATGCCTTGTGATTTTCCGTATAGATAATTTTGTCATCTATTAATGGAAATGATTTTATTTCATCTTTTCTCTTCTGTGTGCCTTTTCTTTTTCTTATATCTTATTGCACTGACTAGGACCACCAGTATGTTACTGAATAAGAGTGTAGATTACTTTTAAAATGTTGATTAATTTTCCTTTAATCCCTAGTTTACTGAGATTTTTAAAAAATCATGAATGGATACTGAAATTTGTCAAAACACTTTCTCCATCTATGACAATGATCACATGATTTTCTTTTTAGTCTGATAATATGATAAACTACATTAACTTTATAATTATTTTCTTAATTTGAAACCAATCTTACATTCTCAAGATAACCTCCCATGGTCATGATGTATTAGCCTTTTATATAGTCCTGGCTTTGATTTAATAATAATTCGTTGAGGTCAGCTCCTCTTTAATTTCATTTTTCCAATCTGCAATCTCTGCTCGGTCTTTCTGCCATGGTTTTGGTCCCTAAAGTCACATCTTTGCCAGACAACTTCTGGGATGTCTGCTTAGCCCTTATTCATTAAGAGTTATATATTTATATATATAACTCTTGAGGGTTAAGGTCCTTACAAACATGGTTATATTATGTGACTCTGGCTATAGCCAATTGGACTAGGAGCGAGCACCTGACCTAAGCTCGACCAATCATCTCCTCTTTCCCAGGAATTTGGGCTTGATACCAATTTAATGTATGCTGATTGCTAGGAGTGAGAACGTGACAATTCTGGAGCAGTTTGCTTGGGGAACCAAGTTCAGCCACTGTAAGAATAAGAGAAAATATTCTGGCAAGAAAGACAGAGATACAGAGGACACTATTGAAGTTCATAGTTCTTTTCTTTGAGTTTAATGATTTATTCTTATATTTCTCCCCCATCACCCATATATTTCCTTTTTTGTTAAGGTACGTTTGAGTCAATTTTTGTATTGGTAACCAAACTGCCTTGGGCAAGATATGCATTAATGCCCATGCACATTCTGTTGCAATGGCTTGGAATGCCGTACTCTAACCGGTTCGCTACTACTGATTCTTATATACATCTAGGCATTTTCTGTTTGGGTTAAACTTATCCTCACACCCTTCTCAGGTAGAGGCAATGTCTCACAATACCTACTGTTTACCCCTTCCATCACACTTACTATACGTTATTATAGTACTTGAGCTAGATTCTGAGCTCCAGGATTTCAGTCTTTCATATATTGCATTCCTTGGGACTATGTTTGACCCATGCTTATATGCTGGTAAATATTTGGAATGAATAAATTAATCCAGTGACTTAACCCAAACACTTTGATTTTATAACCACCTCAAGGGTCTTTTATATCCCTCATCTTCAGAAGGAAAGGGTTAGAGAGGTAACACCTCCAACATTTGTCTCTGTCCTCTCTAGGAGTGTTTCTCAAATGTGGTTGCACCTTAGAATCACCTGGGGGAGCTTTTAGAAAATCCTGATACTTAGGCTTACACCAATTAAATCAGAATCTCTGGGGAAAGGACCCAAAATTAGATATTCTTAAAAAACAAAACAACAAATCACCTGGTATGATGATGCTTAAACAATATAAACAATACTGATGCCTGGGTCACATTCTCATAAATGCTGAAGTCATGGGTGTGGCAGGATGGCAAGGATTCTTAAAAGCTCCCCTGGTGATGCAGCCACGTGTGAGACCCACAGCCCTGGTGGTGGCCTCATTCTCTGGTTCACAGAACAAGTACTTAGGAACTGAAAAATCCATACCTTCAACACTGCATGAGAAGCAGGTGGGGAAATCTGCAATTCAGATAATATGACCGTATTTTGCAGGCCTTGGAACTTGGTACTAATTACATTTGTCTGATGCAAAAATATCAGTTATACACCTGCCCCAGGTTTTTCCTCTCCTGAACTGTATCATAACCCTGGTTATAGTTCTCACAGATCCGTACGTGGGTAAATATGAAGTGGGCCACAGATGCTACAGGATGGCAACTGCGAAATTACTGATGGAACAGCCTGCAGCGGCTTCATTGCGCTGTCCTTGGTGCTGACTTTGGGAAGGAAAGCAGTGCCTCTCCATCTTGTGGCTTCCTCTCTTTTGACTTCAGGAATTAATGGTGCTTCTTTGCTGAACTTACAGCAATTAATGGTGTTTACACTGGTGGAGAAAATTAATGCTGTTGCATTGTTATGAAACACAAAGCAAGGATAAGAAACATTTAGGTCAGTAATCAAGAACATATCTTCTGATGAGTTTGATGTGCCTCTTTTCGCTAGTTTTATGCATGGCTGCTTCCCAAGACAGCCCAGTGGGTTACAGCTGACAGAAAGGAACCAAAAATTATGACCACTGTACTGAGGCATGGCAAAGCTGCAAACTGGGCAGAATGTAACAGTGAGACAAACCGATGGTGGGATTTCTTTGTTCTCAGCATTCATTCTGGACCTCCCTTTGTAATTTGAATCTTGAGCATCTTAGAATCAGTTCCTTTGTACCTAAACCTACTCTTGTGACTCAGCTACTATGATTTGACTATTTGGTCTCTGTCTAACTGTTGGCCTTTCTTGATTCCACCCTGGTCTCTTTCAGGTACTTGATTTTGCAACATCGAAGCCTCCATTTTTGTTGCTATTGGGCAAACACTTGCAAAGAAATATCATAACATGATCACTTAACAACACAGTATTTGTTCCAAATAATTAGACTATACACTTCTTGCATACTCCTTACTCTGCTCCTTCTAACAACCCCTCCAAATGATAATCCCTTTGAAGTAGAGTTCTGTCAGTCAAATCTCAATGGCTTAACGAAACAAATGTTCCCTTCACACTCATGGTCCATGTCGATTGCTGGTTGGCTGGGGGCTCTGCTCTGCTTTATCTGCTCCTGGACCCAGGGAAATGGAGTGGCCACTGTCTACAGTATTGTCAGTAGCTGTGGTATAGGGGACAATAATGTAGAAAATTATGGGCCAGCTCTGTCATCACTTGTCACATTTCTTTGGCTAAAGCATGTTGTAAGGTCATGCCTGATTCAAGCGTGCAGAAACATGTAATGTTATCTCTGCCCAGAAGGAGAAATGGGGATGTCTGGGGAACATACGAAATCCTGTTTTGGGTATTATGATAACAGTTCACCCAGAAGAACACTGAGGGTTACCCCCCCCACACACACACACACAGCTAAAAGGAGAACGATACGCATTTCTGAAAGCAATACTCTAGAATGAGAGACTAAGCATCCCCAAAGATGACTGTAAGGTTAACTAGGTGAGTTAGGTGAGTGTGCATGTGACCTTGGGGATAGAAATCTAAATGCTGAGGGCCCACATTAGAAGTCTGTCTACATAATTAACACTTAAATTTAGAACCAAAGAATAGTACTGCTGGGTGTAGTAAAAAAGACAACTTTGAAACTCTCATGCAATAGATGAAGTAATTGGGGCCCACAGATTGGAAGTGTTTCCACCACCCCCGCCCCCGCCAGTATCACACAGTGAGTAAGAGGCAGAGCCAAAAACAAAATCCAGTTCTGAATCTGGTCCAGTGGTCTTTGTTGTGTAGTATTATTTGTCTTAATTTATTGATTCAAGGGAAGTTTGAAAAAGTAGATTCTCCTCTTTTCCAACTATAACAGCTGTGGACTCAGAATATGTGAACTTTGAACAGATTTGCTTCCAACTGTTCTTTCTGACTCTGCTCTTTGGCTAAAGACACTATTTATTTCTAATAGGATTTAGAATTCATTGTTTGTCACTTCTAAGTGTTGATATATGGTGTAGATATTTTCCTCCATTTTGTTTAATGGTTGAGTTAGGTTTGATCAACATCCTAGTAATGTCTTATAAAAAGTATGTTTAGAGTACATAATCCAGTGACTTGTGGGAATTACGTTCAGGAGAAATGAATTCACCCCAATCAGAAGATAGGATTAGCCAGGATTGATCTGCTAAATTGACTCAGACAGTTATTTAGCATCACATGTTCCTGGCATTGACCTTTTTAATGAGAAATGGGTCTGTAAGATCTCTCTTAGTCCTCTGTAAAATATTTTATCAACTTGAACAAAGCTTTCCATCATTTAGATACAAATCAGGATCTGGAGATGGGTCAGGTGGAGACCAGGTAAAATCAGCTTTTAATGGCCTGGCTGGGGGAACACGTCTAATTTGTGAACTTGTTGACCCTGTTTCCTCCCTAAGCCAAAAGGTTCAAAAGACCAGACACTAGTGAACACCTTTTATGAAGAGAAGAATAAAACCAAAGCAATGTAGCAGAAGGTTGTTGGAGAAATCTCATAAAGTATGCAGTCTGTCGTGCTGGGGGGAACAAAGCATCTGGGCCTTTTTGCTTTCCTGTCACATCCACAACTCCTGTCCTTAAATGCAGCTTCGGGGCCTAACAACTGGAATTGACTAGTTAAATGGGTCTTAAGTTCCATCTTTAAAATCACCCAGCTGTTCTCTTTTCTCAAAAATAAAACTAACCCAGCTGGTGGGTGGGAGTTTCCTACTGTGCCCCAGGAAGCGGAGGCCCAGGAGACAGGTGTGGAGGGGAAGAGGAAACAGGGAGGGCGAGGTGGGGGTTACCATCTCCCAGAATCAATCTCCTCCTGGTCTATTGAAGTGCTGTGGGTGGGGCTGCCCGTGGCAAAGGGGCTGAGTGGTTAGGGGGAAAGGAGGCTTATTTCTTGCTGTACTCTGCAGACGGGTAGGACTAGAGGTACAAGGTATAATGGGATCATTGAATGTTGGACCTGGAAGGGGTACTACAGACTGAGTCTAGTGAGTTTAGAGATGATGAAGCTGAGGTCCACAGGTGGATGTATTGGCTTGTAGAGACATAACTAATTGGAGTCCAGTTATTCCAATTCCACTGAGCTCTTCTTTGTCCTATAACTCCCAAGGCAACATGGGACAGACATATATGATGTAGAACCTGGTGTTAAAAGCCCTGTAGTAACACTGGGGAGACAGCAGAGTAATATAGACAATGTAACATCAATAATGTTTATAAGCATCAAAGTCCTTATCTGAAACACCACTGAATGTGCTGAATGCACCTGCACAAGTTACGAGGACTTAAGCTCTCTGTTACTTTGGTACGACTCTTCTAAGATGTTAAACACATGCAAATGTGGTAGCAAACAATACAATTAAATATGAAACTTACTATTTAGAGAAGCCATGCTCCAGCCCCAGGAGTAGCGGAGAGGGAAGGACGAGGTTGTGCTCTGATCCTTTTCCCAACATGGCTGCTCCCAGATGAGCCATGCTCCTCCTGCTTCCTCTCCCTCCAAATAGGATCCTTCCCTGACTGCCCATCTTTGGGGGCTTTTATTTTCGATGGAGCCCCAATGTATTCCCTTGGAATGTAGCCCCATTCTGACTTTACCCAAGACCTTGATAAAGAAGTATGTTTCTGTCACTCTTGGAGCTATCTATGGTGACAGTGTAATACTCTTAACAGAGCGGTCAGCTTGGAAGGAGAGGGCCACAGAGGAGATGGTTGCTCTGCTTTGTTTACCCTTTTCCAAGGTGACAGTGATTCGGCCGGTACCTTCATGGTCTAAGTAAAAAAATGACGCACATGACAGTATCTGGGATCTATGTCCTGAGCACTTTGATAATCTTTTGTGGACTCCTGCAGAGACCCAGTGAGCTCCCCTGTCTGAATATAAACATTGTCCAGACTGGCCCAGCCTGGAATCAGGAGACCTGGGTTTGATTCCTCACTCTGCCAAAGCCGTGTGACCTTGGGTGAGAACTTATCTCAGACTTCCAGGTTCCTCTTCTTTGAAGAGGGAGATAAGTTTTTCTTACTGTGTTACCTAAAAGGTTGTTAAGGGGATGTAATGAAATAATGGATGTGAAAGCTATAACCATAAAGAATAACACATCTCTAGTGTCTATTCTCATGAATGTTAGTGAGAGAGGCAAGGCTCACCCAGGCGTTAAAATGCAGATGCTGAATGGGAGAATTAAAGAGTAAGCCTTATTATGACTCGGTAGTTATTTTCCCCAGGCCAATTTTTAGGTGGGGCATGTGGCCCTAGAGCCTCAAGTGCGGATGGGGGGGGGAGAACGAGACGAGAAGGTTGATGAGTGTTGAGAACTCCTCTTTTTTGTCTCTCGATTCCTCATCTCTTACTTCCCCTCTGCTACTCACCCCAACTTCTCTCTCACATTTTCCCTCTTCTTTCTTCCGTGTGAGGCTGTTAGTTTCTCCCATCAATGTCAGTGATTGCCAGTGTGAAGCTGCCCAGCAGGGCTGGAAAGGAAACCTCAGGTGAGTGTACATTTCTCTCCTGCACACTTGCCAGGAGGGAGTTGCACGTGACTGGGCGGGAGGCAGAATGTAATTAACCTGCCACCTGGTGCTCAGGAGTCGAATCCCCTCTGTTTCTCGTACACACTGTCCGCCTCTGATCCCAGCAGATGAACTGGGGCCATGAGCCAGCTGTGCATTTGAAGGAACAGCTGGCCAAGCCTGCCTGTGTGTGCTGTGATCCTGTGACAGTGACCGTGAGTCTGGACTGCCTTTTCCCATGGAGAGCTCGACCCATGCATGGTTTTTCTGGCCAGAGCATCTTCTGACCAAAGCTATCAAAAAATGCCAAAGTCTAAAATGGCTATTTTGAGGACTTTGCCAGTGAACCCTGGCCTCAGGCTGTATAAATGGTGGCACAGAACCACTGAAGTTAAAGTTAGAGGAATATGGTCCCCTGGCATTTAAAGAAGGGACACAGAAACAATCCTTCCTAGGAGGAGCATCGTGGCTAGTCGTGGTATTTGGGTGAAAACAGCTACAGGGGCATCTGGGGCTCTGCAGGCCCCTTGCAGAGTACCTGCTTTTAGGTGTATCTTCAGGTGGAGGGAAGCATAGGAGAATATGAGCATATCGTTGATCTCTGCTCTGGCAGGTGAACTCTGGCTGTCGTTAGGTGGGCCCCAGTTCTACAGCCTTCTTCTCTCCCAAACTTGAAGAACTTCCATTACAGTCCAGTTTTGCCCTGGGATCACCTCTGCAAACCAAAAGAAACCCCCAAACAAAAACAAAACAGACAGACAACAGACAGCCAAAGTCTAACTTTGCATTTCAACCTGGAGTTACCAGGCTATTCTTTATTTGTTAATGCATTTATTCTTTATCACATCTTTGAGTGCTAATGTGTGCTAGATACTCATAAGCCAATACCTTTCTTCCCTGATCTCGGGAAGCTCATACATAGCGCAGTGGATGACTAAATGAGACTCTACCCCTCAACATCTTGGGAAAAGTCTCTGATTTGGGGGCAGAGATCAGACAGGAAGCACATTTGAAGTATTGTGTTTTACACTCAAATCTTATGGCTAAAAGTTTTTACCCCGGGAAGGAGGATCTCTGAATGCACTTTAATAAATGGATAAAACAATTGTAACTAGTTCATCGAGGTATAGTGTACGTTACAGGAATGAAAGTCCTGGGGCCTTGACAAAGCACACTCATTTTCCTTTGAACCGAAAGGTTAGAGTTTGAATGTCTGGGGGCTGTTTTCAGCTGAAGATCTCTGTGAAAGGGGGAGAAGTGTGGCATTTGGCCCCAGCTATAGTAAAGCACGAGGCAAACGTGTATATCTGGGTTTGCCCATCAAGCAAAATGCAGAGGCCCTGAGGGGTCCTGTCCAATGAGGCTCTGAGCAGCTTGCAGACCTGAGTAAACCTCTGTGCTTCCGAGGATGGCTCCTGCAGCTTTGGTTTCCCCAGCCTCAGTACTGGGGTCTGGGCAGGAGTGCCCGTGAATTATTTATCACTCAGGAAAACTTTGCTCATCATCTGCCTCGTGCATAGGTCTGGTCACATACATTTCCCTAAAATCTAAGGGCTGCAGCGGTCTGGGGGTAAATCAAGCTCTGTTAGGAGCTTTAGACCAGAGAGGGTGAGCTACGACAAAGAAGTTACTGACGCCCGGGGAAGTGGTCACCAGCCCCTCCCTACCACATAAGAGATTTTTGTCATCTTCCTCTTGCCCATGTTCTAGCCCTGGGAGTAGCAGCCCCGTCCTCTGCATTGCCCACTGGGGTGCCATGTCCCCACGTGTCTGTATTAGACTGAGGTGTGTGAGGTCTGGATGGTGGCCAACTGCCTATAGATTCTCACATCTGGACTGCTGCCCTTGCCTCTGACAGCAGCATGTTGGGTAGGATGCAAGGCTTCTTACCATGTATTTCTTTGCCCAGTGCTTATACAGTGAAATCCGACTTAAGGGATGATCAGACCATCTTTACACAGAAAAATCGTTGCAGTCTATGGAGCTGAGGAGATACATTTCTCTTTCTGCTTTGGAAAGCGGAGAGAAGCTGATTATCAGTGTATGCATGGGCTTCTCATGGTTGAGCTCACTGAGTAAAGAACTATTCATGCTGCCAGGCCCAGGGCAATCCCCCAGTTGGCTGAGTCCTGGGGATGGAGGCTTTTGCTGGCTACAGACAGCCCATCTGGTCTCTGGAGCAATTTCAAGAGCATTGCTTAGTAGTTATGCTTAATAGGATATGGCAAGGAAGGATTTCTGCTAGTTAGAGCCCTGGCTGCAGTAAGGCGCCGCGCCCTAAGGCCATGCCTTTCACTGCACACGATGCTGCAGAGCTGTAGCTCTGAGAAGGAACAGCAGGAACCCAAACAGCTGCTCAGTGTGATCCCAAGTGTAGGGACCAGAAGCAGATCGTTTAAAGACCTATGAATAAGCAATGTGACTATATGCCATCCTGCTGCAAACGCCCACGGCAGCCGGCCTAGCCTCACTCCAGCACAAGGGCAGATGAGATGCTCTTTCTGAGCCAAGTGGTCAGGCATTGGTTAGAGTCAACATTGGTGGGTGCCTTGTCTCATGTCTCACTTTCTGTCCACTCTCATAGGTACTCATTTCAATTTAAGAAACAGTTATTTAGGACCAGCGATGTCCTAAGAACTGTGCTGGTGTGATGAACAGAGCATACACCCTGCTTCTACTTAAAAAGACCATATTCTGAGGGTGGTATCTATCCTAGAAAGATGTTCCTGATGATTTCCTCACTGGGCGGTCATGGTTGTTTCAACGCTCATATAGGTTCTTTCTTCTCTTGTCTATATTTTCTGCCCAACCAGTTTCTGTGACTTTTTTTTCCTGCCCAACTGGAATTCTAACCACAAACTTTGCCTTGACTCTTAATACTTATATCCCAATTCATATGGGTGTACTTGTTTCCATTGCTGTTCTTAAAATTTTACTTAGACCTGACTTATTGGGGGATCACATCATAGATTATATAAATGCCTGACCACTGTGCTGTACACCTGAAACTAATATAAAATAATATTGAATGTCAGCTATAACTATATATATGTATAACTATATAACTATATATAACTATATATAATTATATAACTATATATATATATATAATCTCGTCACGGGATATAAAGTACAGAATAGGCAATATAGTCAACGGCACTGTAATAGATAGCTGTACGATGTTAGAGGGGTAGTAGACTTGGTGAGGTTATCACTTTGTAAGGGGTAGAAATGTCTAATCATTATGTTGTTTGATACACTTGAAACTAATAAAAAATGTACTTAGATCATTATTTCAAATAATAAAGGTGTCTATAGGATGGACACCTATGCTATCAAATATTAATGTTTACTATCTTTGCTTCTGTTATTTTAAAGAAGAGATTTAAATATTGCAGGGTTGAACCTCTCTGCATCCACCTAAATTTTGAACTACTGCTTGCCTTGAAAACTGACATATAATTTACAGAGGAATAGCAGAGTAGCCCTTTGCCTCCTGGATAAGAGGGCAGAGGGCCTTATTTAGCAACCTGGAGATTCTTGTTCTTGCTCTCAGTTTCTCCCTTATTTGCATCCTTTAATGGCCTTGCTTTGAGAGGAACGAAGAGGAGGGTTCTACTTCTTAAAGGAAAAAATACATTTTTGTAATGTTTCACTTCAAATAATGTGGTTCTAGAGAACGAACAAGTAGTTGAAAGGTCAGTGCCTCACCCTGTGAATAAAAAATTAGCTGATACTTATTGAGTGCTTAGTATGTGCTAGTCACTGTTCTAAGAGTTTAACTTGAAATCTCTCATTTAATTCTTAAAAATGTATTTTTAAGAGAGGCAGAGTAGTAACCTCATTTTACAGATGACAAAGCCCCACTTTTAGGAAGCTTTACTTTCCCAAAGTAAAGCTTTACTTTCCCAAAGCCCCACATTTAGGAAGTGGTGGGTTGAGATTCAATGCAGACACTACGCCAACCGACACTAGCCTATTAACTAGAGATTTCAGTGGGTCTCAGTGTAGGCATAGGGGTAGTTCCCTACACAATGGTGGGATTTGATGGGCTCAGTGAATGTCACCTGCCTATCACTTTCATCCCTTCTGCAAGTTTCCTGATGACTCATATCCCATTGTATTGGTTTCCTAGGGCTCCCATACCAAATTACCACAACCTGTGTGGCTTAAAACAACACATTTAGGAAGATAGACATCCAAAATCAAGAAGTCAGGAGAGCCATACTTCCTCTACCTTCTGGATGGCCCCTGGTGCTCTTTGACTTATAGCAGCATAACTCAATCTCTGCTCCCATCTTCACATGACCTTTTTCTCTGTGGCCTCTCCTCTTCTTATAAGGACACAATATGTTGGATTTAGGGCCAACCCTGTATTTATGATGATTTTGTCTCAAGATCTTTAACTAATTGCATCTGCAAAGACACTATTTCCAAATAAGGTCACAGGACACTACACTCACCATTTAAGATTTATTCTTTTTGAATAATAATCAAATTCTCCTAGGAAAGACTGTGGATGTGTTTTGGGTTGTTTATGCTGGGACTATGGCAACCCAGGAATCCTGGAAAAGGCAGGAAGTGAAGATAAGACACGGATAGGAGGGAAGATAAGACACAGATGGGAATTGAACACAAATTTCAATTAATTTGTAGTTTGGATAAAGGTTTCACTGAGAGTATGTTCTCCTGAGAAGCTTTCACAGAACTTCTATGAAATAGAAGTTCTATTTCACAGAAGAAGCAGTCCACCACCCAGTGAAAAACCCCACCTACCAGTTCACTAACATGAACTTTAATTGCAGTGGGGCCTGCATCATTTTTTTGAAATGGTATTCAAAGCTACAGATTGTAAATCTCACTTGTGACAATATAAACAATTTCTAATTACACAGAAAGCAAACTGCCACCAGCAAAGCGTTTTACAATCGTTAAGTACAATGCCCCCTCATTTTATGGAACATGTAAATTGTCTCTCCGTTACTTTAAAACCCAAAAATGTCAACCTTGCAGAATCCATCTGGCTCTCCTCGTGACTGTTTTTTTTTTTTTGGGGGGGGGCATTTTAGGAGAAGCGCTGCTGAATGACTAAGAAAGCGTGGTACTGAACATATAAATGAAACCCTTCCCACCGAGATCTCAGTGATCCTAGACCAGTCTTTCATGTCTCATTGCCTCCGTCTCTCCATGAGCCAATTTACCTCCCAGGGATCCTCTGAGTCTTATAGACACACATTTAGACAAAAGCAGGCCATCTCAATGCCATGAACCTGTAGAGAGGTGTGTGTGTAGTTGTGTGCCTCTAAGTGCATATGTGTGCCGTGGTGGGAGGTGCTACCTTCTTTGTAAATAAACAGGGATTTATAAATCTCTAAGAAGTAGGATTTGTGTACCAAAATAGTCCCAGTGCCCTTATCCCTACACAACATAAGAAGATCTTCCAGAGCTAGCACTTAAATAGGTTAAACTGGAAAAAGTACTGCACTATGTTTGCAAATGTTATAAGCATCTCAATTTTGAGTTGATGAAGATGATGCCCTGAGTTAAATGACTTGCTCAAGGTCAATGATTGCATTATGCAACTTAGGTTAGGACAGAATGACTTATGTTATAACAGTGATTCATGTAGCATTCACTATACTGTTCTATCTTCACGGTAAATCCAAGATCCAATCACTTCCCACCTTCTCCACCACTAGTGGTCTGTTCCAAGACATCGTTCTTCTCCTTAGCCTTTTTGCTATTGCCTTCTAGCAGTTCTCACTTTTCTACCCTTGTTCATCCTCCAGCTGATAATCTACCTACCAATCTGAGTTAATCTTTTAAACTGTTAGGTTGCTAAGACTTCAGTGGCTTTTCACCTCCCCCAGAGCAAAAGCCAAAGTCGGTTAAGTGGTCTGCAATGCCCTATACCATCTGATCTACTCTTCTGCCTGTCTCTGCCCTGTTTACTCCAGTCCAGCCATACTCGCCTCCTTTCCATTCTTTGAAAATGCCAAAATGGCCTCTTGTCAGGGCCTTTGCCCTTACCATTCCCTTTGCCTATAATGCTCTTCTTTTAGACAGCATCAAGTCTTGCTCCACCATTTCCTAAAGGTCTCAGGTCTTCCCTTGCCATCTTTATAAAATATGTCATATCATCCCTCATGCATTTAGTCCCCCTCCCCCTTACCCTGAATCATTTTTATCTATAGCATTTATGTCCTCAGGACATAATATGTATTTTTTTTTCATTGTCTGTTTCTCTCCACAAGAATGTAAGCTTCAAGAGGGAGGGTCTAAGACTGTTTTTCCACCTCTCTATCTCCAGTGCCTTGAAAAGTGCCTACAATGGAATAGGGATTTAATAACCCCTTAGCTAGTTGAATGACCGCCATTTCCTTGTATCTAAAGGGAAATAATTGTAATGCTTCTGCCTTCCCTTAGGGTTCTGTGGGGGGTCACATGAGGTCCTAGAAGTAAAAGTGCTGCACAAATTTTAAAGTACTGTAGACAAATGTGAGAGGTATAATTCCCTCTAGCCTATGGCCTCTAGAGTACAACTCGGCCTTGGACTCAAGAGAGCAGGTGGCATTCCCTGGATAACTTTGGGATACACTTTGTAGTATGAGCTGATTTACAATATTAGAATCGGTGGATTTGAAAATAATCTAAAAGTTATATAATCTAACAACTTGTTTTATATTAAAATTTGTTTCAGCACATTCCTGCCATCCAGCCTCTGCTTGGATGCTTCAAGTGGCTAGGGAATCATTCAGCTCTTCTTTTAGACAATCCCTTCTGATGATGGATATTTTAGTTGCTAGAACTTCTTAACATCCATATGGGTGGTTCCCTCCCCACCACCCCCAAGTCCAGAATCCATGTTGAAATTTTCTATTCTGACCCTTCAAGGTTTCTCAGCCATCTTTTTTTGGTTCAATCTTGCTTAGGACGTGCCCCACCCAGGACACTAGAAATCTAGGGACTGTTGCTGTCTGAATACACTGGGCCATTCTGACAGGAATGGCAATCAATGATCATCTAAGCTATAGTTCAGGGTAAATATGTGCCAGCTGCTTCCCACTAGAGTTCCTATTAACTTGTCATTTCTTTGTGCTACTTTATACATTCCATGACAGGGACTTGCCAGCTATCAACCATTTCCTTCAGGTCTCCATTTTGTCTTTCCTCAAATGTTCCCAGTTATAACCAGTTATTTTCTTGCTTCTTTTCCCTAATGCTCTCCCAACTCTCCTTTCATTATCTGAAGGAAGAGAAATTGTTGTTCACCTCCTGCTAAAGTGGCCTGAACCCCCCTTAATATTCATGGTTTTGCCACTAACTGGCTTTGTGACTTTGAGCAAGTCATGTCTTCTTTTTGTGATTAGCTATTCTTTTAGGTATTTCACAGATCTGAAATGTTGACTCTAAATGAGTGAGTTCTAGTTATAAAAATTAGAATTAGAAAAAAATACTTAGACTCTAAGTTGGTTAAGAATTTAATTGAACAAATATTTATTGAGCTCAGGAGCCATAAATGGTTTTGGATACCAATGAGAATTCAGAACAATCCTGGATCTGCTTTCAAACTAATTAGTTTTCATAGAGAAATAGATAACACATGTGTAAAACAGTAAACTCATTAACCTTGGAATTATTTGACTAGTCAAAATAGGGAAAAGTAGTTATTTATATTGGAAACTTGAATTTTGCATTGCTTCTTTATGGCAAGGCGTACTGGTAAAGGGAATAGAATTTAGAATCAGATTGCCTGTTTCTGAAACTTAGCCCCTTTTTCACTAGATTTTTTTAAAAGTGTATGTCATTTACTCACTATTTCTCAGTTTCTTTATTTGAAAATGGGTATGATAAGACTATTTTGTATATTTGGTGTGAGGATAAGTGAAATAATGCATACAGAGTCCTGGACAAAGAGCCTGGTATGTAGTATGTCCTTAATTCTTTCATGTCTTACAGAGTCTATGTTGTATATCCTTTCGTATTTGTTCTCCTCTACTAGTGTTTCTAGTTTTTCACACATTGTCTATCTCGATGCCTGCAAGTTCTAAGACACTTACAGAATAGGAGAAAGGTCAATACTTGATTTGCAATCTTAGAAAACTTACGGTACAGTTGGTAGATTCATGAGCTTAGGGCTGAGGATGGTTTGAATGGTATAAAAAAAATAAAAAAATAGTGTCCTCATAAAAGATATGATATTATCCCTTTTTTGTTTGAATGCCTTTTAATTAAATAACAGCAACATGGACTTCCTTTGTATTTCAGGCAGAGGAACTGCGTTGCCTAAATAAGGTCATGACTCTTTGGTGAGGGGTGTCAAGAATTGCTTTCATTTTATGATTGAAGGCGTATTACCAATGATATAAGGAAAATGTCTTAATGCTACAGTCATGTTACTCAAGGCCCTGAGTATGGTAGCATAGGACTTTTCCTGGAGAAACGAAAGGGGAACTTAACAATAAAATGCATGTTTTGGCACACATAATGTTCTTGTGCTCAAAATAGTGTGTATCCCAGAAATGACATATTCTGTGTCCTGGTCTTTCTTGTTTGAAGATTATCCTGCCTTCATCCAGTGTGCGGTCTCTTTGTCTCGGGGTGAAAGGAAAAAAAAAGTCACATTGTTCAGTTAGTCTTCCTCCCTCTCTTACATATCCCCAGTTGCATGGGGTGGGTGGATTGACAACAGTGCAAAAACCTTCCTGCAGACTTCCAGACTTCCACTCATGTGAAGTGTGTGTGTGTGTGTGTGTGTGTGTGTGTGTGTGTGTGTGTGTTCCCATCTCTTCCATGTATCCCTAAGTTCCTAATGATAATGATAATTATCAGTACTGCAGGCAAGATATAGATTTCAGCACTAAGGAGAGCTCCCAGTGAGTGCGCTGCAGTGAAGCAAAGTATTGTTCTTATCTTGGGCATTGTAGGTCTATCCTATTGGAATCAGCTTCCTGGGTCAATGTACTTACTCATTTATTCACTAAAATATTTCCTTAGTGCCTACTAACTGCCAGTTATAATGCTAAACCGTAGGGATATGATGGAGAACATGGCATGTACCATCTTGTCCTATGAAGCTTTAGAACTCAAAGAACCAGGATTCTCAAATTTGTTCATAATCTTTTAGGGTCAAGTGTCAAATAGTCCCTTAACTGTGAAATCACTTCAATACTTAACACCTATTCATTTGAAATCTTGTAGAGAGGGTTTCTGTATCTTTTGGCCACTTATCCAAAATATAACCATTGAGTCTCTCATACCTTCAAACAGCTATGGTGGTGAATATGAGGAAACGCGAAGTAATACAAACCCAGTCAGAGGCTACTGTACAGTGTCACTTTCACCATATTCTATTTGTCCAAGAAGCTCACAATTCTGCTCAAAATCAAGCGGGGACAAAGACTTTACATATTGATGGTGTGATATTGAGTGGAAAGATCACTTTGTAGACGAGCATGTAGCATGGAATATATTATGGCCATATTTTGAATATGTGTACTCTTCTAGTTCATTTTATCTTTCTGTAATAGGACCTAATACATTTCATTTTATGTACAATAAAACTGAGGCTGAGGTTACTTAAATATTTAACTTTCATATATGGAATTTGACAGAGAAGAGGAAAAAAGTCTTATATCTATGACAAATTGTTCAAATGGTTCACAGGGATTCTCAGTAAATATTTGTTGAGTGAGAGAATGAATGAATGAGTGAATTAATATGAATTGAGGTGCCTGGGTCTTTCCAGCTTTTGTAGACCTATATAAAATATTGCTTTTAATGTTTAATGACAACAGTTTCTAAATTTTATGGTTTAATTTATACTGATAAGGTCATATGAGAAGTCGAGTCAGGACCAGTTGTGTTCTAGAGATGTCTGTGTCAGCTTGGAAAAGACAATTGTTAAATATTTAGGAATTTTGTGATCTGGTAGTGAAACTATTGGTAACTTTACATGGGAAGTATATACACCACAAACCTTCATAAATACTACAAGTACAAGCTCATTTTTGTTTGTTTGTTTTGGTGTTAGTTTACCAGAATACCACTGAACCATTGTGGTAAGATTATTTGCTTCACTGGGGTGACATGACTACCACCCTCTATAGAAGTATAAATACAAATGATAAAGTACAATTGTATATATAGGAAAACTACAAATGGAACAATCATAATTGGTTTTTAAGGTGTTTGAGATATTGTTATATTTTTTGGATCAATGATATGCTTGGGTTTTCATATACAAGTTAGTTACAGCTGTGAGTAAGTTGGAAAATATACAATGAAGAAATAATTATGCCCTGGAAAATATCAGAAAAGATTGAATGTTCCTAGTGGGGCATAGACGGATATCAACACAAGATGATGTTGGCATTTTGTGAATCCATTTAGACACCCTGAAAGAAGACGAAGTGTCTCAGTATTCTATCTGGCTTAGATCAAATAAACATTTCTCAAGTTTGGCATAGAGTTAGCATTCTTGGGGGTAGGCCAATACCAACTGTACATGAGCAATATTTTGTTCAGGGTCTCAGGATACATCAAAACGTCTTCTAGATTCACACTTACCTAGTAGTCTAAAAGATCAAAGAATGTATCATTCATGAAATGCTGAAATACCTGTATTGTATTATTGAAACTGAATGCACTGTGGTATATTTTAAGGGACTATAATGTATATAAATTTCAATCTTCTTCTAAGTTCTCTCCCATTTCTGAAGCAGATTATATACATTTTTAAGAAATCTAGTTAGGTGAAAATGATAGCTGGTTTTAAAATAATTTTCCCCCCTAATAAGTTAGGTACTACTAGCCTGTTGAGTAGTTTGAATATCCAGAAGTTGTTAGAAAGGATGGAGCTCTACAACTTTAACAAATAAATGTAGATGTCTATGAAGAGGAATTATTGATTGAACCTATATTTAACATTTTGCCTATGAAGTCTCAACATGCTCTGATCTTGAATCTTAGCAGTGAATGCATATATTTCTTTACAATTCACATTTTGGGATATAAAGTCCCTCTTCTTACCTGCAGTGCACAGGCTGTGGGTTGTAGGTTTATAGCCTAAATGTGGCTAAACATAATCTTAAAGTCATGATATTTTTTGGGAAAGATTTTGTGCACTTTTATATAATTGTTTCTTGTGTACTCCACTATAGAGGTTTAAAAAATTGTTAACATCAACAATTGTTAACATTTTGTTACTCTGTTTCTCTATACCCCTCCCCCATTTCCTCCATCTCCCCCATCTTCCACCCACCTACCATTTATTCTTCTGTTGAACCATTAACACATATATTGCAAACATTGTGATACTTTATTCCTAAATATGTCTGATACCTGTGCTAAAAATAGGGACGTTACCCTGACTAACTATAGTACCATTATTACACCTTAAGAAAATTAAAAATAATATCTCACCATTATCTAATATCAAGTCCATATTCAAATTTCCCTCGTCTCCCACCCCTTGAGAGTCTTTCAAGATTTTTAAAAAAATCTAATTAAAACTCGCAGATTGTGTGCCCTTGTTTTATATTACAGTTGAGAAAACAGGTTAAAAAAAGTTAAGGTCACACAATCAGTGATATGTTGTGTTTTGGATTTAAATCAGGGATGATTGGCTCCAAGTCCTTTGTTCACTTAATGGTATTGCAGAAGATTCCCAATGCTTACAAGACAGAGAGTGGTCAACTATACCTGGAGAGCACACCTTAGTGGATTATATTTTGGGTAAGCTTTGGGCAAGAAAGAATTAGATGGGCATGATCCTCCATTGCCTCAGGTAGAATATAGGCTAAAGGTTTAGCCATATTGAAGCAAGACAAAAAGAAGGTAAAAAAAGAAAGTGCACAAATGAGAATTCCCAGTTTACTTAAGGTTTTGGAGACTTGAAGAAAACGCAAGCATTTGCTTTAAGTACTTCAGGAGTTTTTTGGTTCTGTTTCTAGAAGGGGGGCCCCTTTTAGACCTTAAATGGCTAGTTTTAGTGCCATATAATCTTGGAGAAGGAGGTTTTAGTGTTTTCTACCTGCAAGACCCTGGTTTATGCCTAATTTGCCAATGGGGTCCCACTGGATAATTTGGGGCTTTCATCAGCTTTGTGGTGAAGAATTTTTCTAATGTCACAGGGTTCTAGTTGTTGATGTCTGTTTCTCCATAAGTGGAGAGCCCTTAGGAATACTTTTCAAATCCTAACAAATAAGCTATTTCGCAGAGTCCTCTCATCTCTTAGGATATTCTTGTTGTGTTTCTTTTGTTTAAATGAGAGGTATGTGATCTTCTCAGTAGAATTTATCCATTATTTGTCCCAAGGCAGTTCTTGGTTATACACCACAAGTCAAAGGTGCCCTGGAATTTGACAGCAACCTTAGAGCAGCTCAAACTCTCCCGTTGAAGCCATGCTTCTGCCTACAGCTTTTCAAAGCATGTGAGTTAATTCTTCTGGAAATAAGCCTGCTACCAAGCCCCACAGCCGTGTCTCAATACTTATCTCTCAGTAGACCCTCAAAATCTCTCTAAAAGACAACCTGATTCCTGAAACTGTCCATGAGAAATTATGGTATTTCACTATTATTTACACTTAGTGAAGGTAAACTTATTAGGACTGCTTAAGGGATAATACCTTCACCCGTGGCCTGTGATATTTAACACTGATTTTTACGTCCTGGAAACTCCCCTGTGATTAGATGAAGATTCAGAAACCCCTTTGTCTGAAGAGGTGCTTTTGAATAAATAGGACTTTGGGGATTCTGTCTCCTTTGTGAAGTGAGAATTTACTGTCTTTGTGAGTAGCCTGCTATACTTCCCAATATTTCACACACAAGTGAGAGGAATTGTTATTAATAAAAATAATTGCAAAAATAAATAGTATTTCATTTAAGCCTTCTTAAACCAATATATCAAGCTCCCAAGACAATGCAGATGTAAAATCATGCCATAATTACTAAATAATGGATATTGAAATTAGTATCTTCTTATACTAAAAACAAAAATGTCGGGCTTCCTATTAGTTGGTATAATAGAACTCCATGGTAATCTTGACTCCTGTAGGGTATATATGTCTCTGTTATTTGGTAATCCCTTTGGTCCATGTTGAAAAGAGCTCTCAGCATTCAGATAATTGCAATGATGGAGGAGTTAACTGAACCGGAAGCTGATGAAGTGAGATGCTAGCAGCAGATGGTGTTGTCAAATAGAGGCAAAATTGCATTTAAAAAAAAAAAATCCCTTCAAAATAGTTTCTCAAGCTTTAGGTAACTTCGATGACATTTAGCAGGCTCTGGAAATCACTTAAATGGGTACAGAAACAAAAGAATTACAGAGGAAAATGTCACCATCTGAATTTGTCTTGAGTCTTTTTGAGTCAAGACATCTGAGACGCTTGTTAATACTTAGCAACTATTTACAGCTCATAGAAAAGAATGTGTCGTTGTTAAGTTTAGCTCATTTTTGTGGGAACGGTCTTTTGTTGCTGTCTAGAGAATGTAATGGATTTAGTGCCCTAAAATATGAAGTCTATGGGAAAAGAAAAAGTATAAATTATTTTAAATTCAGAAAAAAACTCAGTGGAGCTTTTAGAGAAAGGCAAACAATGCAATTGAAAACTACAGGGAAAATAGTCCTTTTTTAAAATTCTGTAGTTTGTCATTGTTACTGAATCCAGCACAGCAAGAATTAAACGTAAAGTGATTCCATAACATTTAGAAGCATTGTAAATATTGATGGGGGACCTAAGAATTTTTTTTTATTTTTTGGTGGGGTGTATATCATATATATATGAAGGACGCAGAAGTATACTCATAAAAATTCAGTGCTAGAACAAAGGTGCAATTTTACATTTAACTTCTTGTTTTATGGGTGAGGAAAGTGAAGCCCACATGAGCCAACGCTATAACTCTTATAAGGCGTCAAGATTGTAAACCTCTTGCAATTATCCAAAATATAAAAGATTTCATAGGCAAATATTCTGTATCCACCAGGTATCTTACTACAACCGTGAGATTAGCCAAGATCAGCATGAAAATCCTAGCAGGCAGGAGATGGTCCTGATGAGGGCACAGGTTTGGGATCCAGCCCTGGGTCTACTCCTTATTAAGTTAAATGAAGTGACTTTACTTGTCTGGCCTTGGTTCTTTTTTTTTGTCAAGTGTACAGTTATTACCAGGGCCCAAGAGTTTTCTTGCAATGGAATAATTATTAAATGCTGAAGATGGCATGATTGTCTCTTCAAAACTTTTGGGACCGGCTCTTCGATTCCTCAATTGTGGCTTGCCATAGGTCCTATACAACATTCTAAGTTGCCACAAATATTTTTTTAGCATCATTGGATCTGCTAGATCATAAGTAGCAAAGCTCTTACATCGAGGCTCTTACATTAGAGCCTCAACAAGCGGAAGAACTCTTTCTTATTTGGGGACCGTGGTTCCCAAACTGAGATTCCTGGACCAGCGGCATCAATAGAACATGAAAACCTGTTAGAAATGCATATCATTAAGCCCCAATCCAGACTTACTGAATCAGAAACTCTTTCAACCCAGAAATCTGTTTAAACAAATTCTTCCGGTGTTAAAGTTTGAAAATCACTGGTCTAGAGCACACTCAAAGTTGTCAGCTTTTTGTATCATCTGGTAAATGGGTCAGAAAAGAATGTGTCCAGGTATGGTATATTTTGTCACCATAATTCAAAGAGATGTGTTAAGATTGTGGAGTGTGCTAGGTATAGCTACCTGTCCTTCTCTTCAGAGCATATTTCTTGACAATGAGCAGATCTTTCCCCCAAAGCATCTGCTAAAATGTCAGTCCCTTGTATTTTCATGGGATCATCTCCTCCCTGCTGCCAGGTCTGTATCGTACCAAGGCACTTAGGGGACTGTTAGTTCCTGTTTATGTCATGTACCTTGGCAAACTTAGTGTAGTGTACCAACAAACTATCACCTTATTGGACAACCGAGATGTCTTGTTTGGCTCATAAGATGGTCAGGATACCTGCAAACTAACGTGTAGTGAAGAATCTGATAGCTGACATAACCCTGAAAGATGGTGAAGGGTAGTACTCCCTTCAGTCTTTTCTATGGGAAATCACCTATGGTTACTTCTCAGGTCCTGTCACTGATGATATTATCCAGTTTATCTTATCTCTAGAAGATAAGTGATGGTAGCCGGCCTTGGCCACACAGGGATTCTTGCATGTTCTCTGAAGTAAGGAAGCCAACGTTAATTGTGATGACTATTTCCAGCATCACTGGGATACAGGAAATAATAATTTCCAGAATCCTGATGTTCTCCACAGTAGTGTATTTTCAGTGCATTGTTGAAAAGAAAATGTCTTCTGAGGCTTCTTGAGGAAGATTAAGAGAAGGATGCATGTCTTACACAAGATAAATTCACTCCAACATTCTTATCTGTCTGAATTCTGAATTCCTTTTTGCATGATGTGTATTAAGGAATTTATGGCATCTCAACTTTAGGTACCCTAGGCCAGTATCAAATCCAGGTTTTGGCCAAGCAACTGAGCAAATACTAGTAATTGGAATGACTCTTAGTTGTTTATGCCAACACAATGCATCCAGCATCTATGTGCACCAGTATTGATGTATTCACCCTAATTTCAAACAACTTCCTACTTCTTTGTCTCATGTCCTCAGAATCCATTCCCATACATGTTCTCCAGATGTTTAAATTATGAATATTCTACAACTTTTGCCTAAGCCTTTCCTCCAGGACCTGACTTTTTATAAAAAAAAAAAAAAAAGATTTTATTGGGGAAGGGGAACAGGACTTTATTGGGGAACAGTGTGTACTTCTAGGACTTTTTCTAAGTCAAGTTGTTGTCCTTTCAATCTTAGTTGTGGAGGGTGCAGCTCAGCTCCAGATCCAGTTGCCATTGTTAGTTGCAGGGGACGCAGCCCATCCTCTCTTCCGGGAGTTGAGGAATCAAACCAGCAACCTTGTGGTTGAAATCCCACTGGCCCATGTGGGAATCGAATCAACAGCCTTCAGCGTTAGGAGCACGGAGCTCCAACCGCCTGAGCCACTAGGCCAGCACCCAGGGCCTGATTTTTGTTTTATCCTTGTGTCATCCTAATTATGTGTTTGAAGCTATTTCTGGGGCATTTGGGTAGACCATGATGAGAATTGAGTACCTTTTAAAAGTTAGAGGCCACAACCTGGATCACTACAGGGTCTTCAAGCATAGAAGAAAGTGCTGTAATGGCAGGAAAAAAATGGTCTCCTGCCAGAGGAGTCATGGTAGATGTGGAGTATCCAGACATTATTGTGTGGCTCATTTATATCCTCCAATATCCCCCCAGTCCAATTTCCTATATTCTGTTCTTTTTATCAATACTTTAACTTCCATAAAGATACCTGATGAATTCATCTGACATTTCAGCAACTTGCTGGATCAAACACTGAGTTTGATTTTTCAACTATCTTAACCCTGCAGCTGTAAGAAGTAAGAGATTATTTTAGTACAGCCATAGAGAATTCCTGATTTTTTTTACCTGTGCCTTGAGCCAATAATTTAGTATTTTGAGCTTGTCATACTATTCCTTTAAGTTGTCTATTACCATTAGAAGCATACCCACAATTCCACAGTCCTTGAATTTCTCAAGTTCTTCATTTAAAAACAAAACAGAAGCCATGTGGTTCTCTCAACCCTTGTCTTCAATGGGTACATCATTCCAAGTGACCATAGGAGATAATTTCTATGTCTACGCTCCATGCCATAGGCTGTTAGATTTACAAATCATCTTTTCCCTGAGGCCCTATTTTCCTTTATACCTGATGCCTTATTACTTGTATTAATCTGATTTCTTAACTGCGAGTACCATAAATCAATATAAGTTAACTTAATCTCCCAAAGAATTAACTAAAATATACTAGACAATCCATAGGATTTCTAGAAAGTTCAGGGAGCCAGGCTTAGCTGCTACAGTTACGAACAAGGTAAAAACTGTATTATTGACCTTGACATGCCACTTGCCCCACTGACATAGAACACTGTTTCTATAGCCACTGTCACTACAGTCTTGGGAAAGTGGGTCCTGCTGTCTCCACTGCCCTGGCAGCATTCAGTGCTTTGTCTGTCACTGGCTTCCCATTAAAGGTGGACATGGGTGCATATGGTTGATAAAGCCTGGCTTCTCTGCCCATCCTCTAGCTATAGGAAAATAGAAAATGAATATTTAGCATTTTCATCTTTCAAAGTAGGAGGTGGTCCAGAGATTTATTCAGAAATATTACATTAGAACACTTAACACAGTGTCTGGACGTACAGCAAGCTCTTAAAAATGTAAAATATATACTACATATATTTTATGTATTATGAGTGACTGTTGTACTATGAAAAATGGGTAACAGACAAAGATGCTAAATGTTGTCTTTAGAAAAAGCTTTCAACATGGTTGCCTTTTGTTTTGGGAGTATAAGATTGCCACCTTTTTGGTTCATGAAGGCAAAGTTTGCTACCTTTCATGACACTGTGCTATTTACACTCATTCAACAAATAGGTATTTGCTAGTTCCCATCTGTTTCTTCTTTCGATTGTCATAAGTAATTGTGGGAGAAACATAAAGGGAGAATACTCACTACTTGCCCTCAGACTGGGTATCCTCCAAAGAGCAGAGAAAAAAAAGATACCAGTATTTATGGAACATGCATTATGCATTTGGGGGAATTACCCACATTCTCTTATTTACTCTCAACAGTTCTATTGGATAGGCATGATCTCCATTTGACAAGAAATAGAATCTCAAAGGGTTTAATTAACTTCCCCGAGGTCATGCAGGTAGAAAAGGAAAAGTCTAGTTCATACCAGGCCTGGGTCAGGATTTGAGGAAGAAGCCAAGATCTCAAGAGCTAGAAGACCGAGGACAAAGGAAAAAATGCGTATCTGAGGATTTGATTCCAATTCAAAAGATTCTGACTTTAGCAATGAGGAAACTTCCCAGAAGATACTGGCAGAAAAACTGAGTCAATTTTCCTTAAATTGCCAAGACTAGAGTGGATCCATGCCTGGAGCACTGGATGCCCCTCTTGTCACTGGACTCCCTAAAAGATGAAGAGAAGCCAAATCAAGGCTCAGGATAAAAGGCCAGGTAGGTGGACTGGACACATCCTCTTGTTAAATGAGCCAGCCATTGAATCATGTCCTTACCAGTACCATGTGGACCTTCCCAGCACACAGAGGCTCATAGTAACTAACCATCCCATTGACTATTTCTGGACCCAAATTGCTATTGGGTTGATTGGTCTGGCTCACACTGATTGCCTCAGGGCTCCAGGATGGACCTTGCATGTGACTTAAAGCCCAGTGGCCCACTGGGATTGGGCCCGAAAAAGCCAGGGGCTGGCAGAAGGCAGCAACCACTATTTCTTATTAAAGAAACACAGGTGCTCTGGCCACAGGTATACAATTGCACTAGATGGACTGGAATAATTTGTGGGGTAAGCATTGAGGGGTGGTTGTGGTGATGGTAGCAGCAGTTTCAATTGTGTTGGTGGTCATGGCAGGGGCAGTGGTGGCATCTGGGGAGCATGTGTGAGAAGTCTTATCCTGTGTGATGACTATGAAGCTCTTAGAAAGTCCCGGGAAAAACTTTTTTTTAAATAATGGCATCAGAGTGACTCAGCATTTACTAGTAGAAATATCTCTTCTCTGTGGATTTCAGTTGTACAGGTATGAGGCCAAACTTCTTTCTAGGACAGTTATGAGTAGAAAAAAAGTCCTGCTGTCGGTTCATAATAAATCAGCTGAACAGCTTGAAAATGCTTGCACTTTGCCAGTCAATCGGTATCTTCTAACCTATCTTTTGTTCATTATAAGAGACACTAAAACTCTTCATTGCTTTCTATTTTCTATTTTTAGCTATGCATGTGTATACATATACTATAATATACACATGCATATATATTTATATTCATATTGACATATTTATATTTAGCCATAGGACTTCAACTTTACACCCAGATTCTGGATTCTTGGTGTAGGGTACCATTGCATTTACATTCTAATTTGCCTGTGAAACATTGTATCATATCTACACATAGTGTAGTGAGTGCATCTTCTAGGAGGTATTATTTCTGTTTTATGCCTATATGACAGGTATATATAGAATTCTAAAGAGAACATTCGTAGTCTCTGATTTCCCCTCTCCCCCCCCATTTCTGGGAATCTCATGACAATGTCACTGTCTATTTTGAGATTAGAAAGGAATTGGGAAGCATTGTAGTTTATAGTCAAGCCATCCCGGCTTAAATCTTGGCTCTGCTGTGTACTAGTTACATAACCTTGGGTAAAAAAGGCAACCATGTGGCTCAACCTCTTCATCAGTAAGATGGGTTAATAATTCTTCCTCTTTAGGTGATTGAGAAGACTTAATGAGTATCAATATTGCCTCATATGGTATCTGGAATATAGAAAATATTCTAATAAATATTCTAATTAAAAAATGTCTGAGCTGCAAGGAATCTCAGAGTTAATGATGTAGACCAACTTTTTCATTTTGCATATGAAGAGTCTGAGGCACAGAGAGATGAAATAACTTACCCAGAGTTTTTACCTAACGAGTGATAGTGTTGAAACTGGCCAGGTAACTAGATTTTCATGAAATTCCAAGGGAAAGAAGTCAACGTCTTATTGTCTAGGAGCAGACGAATCACGCAATAGTGCAAAATGGAAAGCATTTCTCTTTACATTTCCTGAGTTGGAAGAAAATTCTGTAGTATTAGCAAAGCTTCCCACATCAGGCATCTCCTTTTGTTTTGGGTTTTGGAGTATACGTATATTTACTACTTGATATCTGAGCTCCGTTTCTAGAATTTCCAGTTAGTAATCAACATAGGAAGTTTAGAAAGCCTGAGTTGGCTTTAAAAAAAAACAAAACAAAACAAAAAACAACAAGTTTATTGAGGTATAATTTACATATCATAAAATGCACCTCTTTCAAACATAGTTAATTGATTTTTCAGTAAACATATTAAGTCGGTCATCACAATCCAGTTTTAGGACATTTTTGTCAACCCATTAAGATCCCTTGTACCTGTTTATGGTTTATATTTCTTAACCCGAGTCCCAGGCAATCACCTCTATAGAGACTTTCTGTCTCTGTAGTTTTGCTTTTCTGGGCATTTCATGTAAATACATTTATATAATATGTGGCCTTTTGTGTCAGGCTTCTTTCAGTAGCATATTTTTGAGGTCTTTCCTGTTGTAGCATGGACAGTGTTTTGCTTCTCTTTACTGCGGAATCTGTGTTGACTTTCAATACAGGTTCTATTTATGTAACAGAGAAGTGGTAGTGGGGACAAGAAAAGGTTTCAGCCTCTCCAAATGTGTCACCTGATAAGCCTGCTTCTACAGAGTTGCCCAAAGTACCGCTTCCCACAGGGAATACACCAAGGTTGTGTCCTCTGGCCCTTTGCCCAGGCTGCGGGGAAGAAATGTTTACATGCTTGTCTCTGATGATTATGCCACTAAATGGTTGGAAAATTGCCCAACTAGGAGGCGGCAACTCAGATTCCAGCCGGTTAATAACAGCCTTGAAGTGCACATTAGTGAGGGGACAGTGCTGCACCTGCCGTTGAACTTGGGAGTTGGGGAAAGGAGTGAGTTCTCCTGGGGAGGCCAAGGAATGGTTGTGTAAGTGCCACAGCTGGGGGGGACCCTGGCAGGGGGCAGGTGTGTTTTCTGGCTTTTCTGGCTGTAAGAGAAAAGTACTATTGTGTAGTAGTTAAGCACACAGACTTGGAAGTCAGACAGGATTGGGTTGACCGCGTGACTTTGGGCGGATTGTGAAGCCTCTTGGGAGCTTTTGTTTCCTCGGATATGATGGAGTATATAGTCCAAAACTCGCAGGACTGTGAGAATTAAATGAGATGATGCAGACAAAATGCTTAGTAGGATTCTAGCACCTGGAAAATATTAAGTAGACATTTAATTTTTAACTCCTTGGCACTAGAGAGTCAAATCTACTGTTTGTGGTTTTTTTGTTTGTTTGTTTTTCTTGCTTTATAAGTGTCTTTAAACTAAAATTAATTGTCTTGAGTTAATAAAGCACTACATTTCTAAAATAAAAAATATTCAAAGGGTTAACAGTTTTAACTCAGAACTTACAAATTAATTTGCTTTCTCTTTTCCCTTCCTTTTCCTTGCCCTCGTTCATTTTCTTCCCTCCCTCCCTCCCTCCTTCCCTTCCTTCTTTCCTCATAGATGAAATAATAATATAACTATAATCCCAACAGCTAATATTTATGGTGCTCGTTTTATTTATTTTCTATTTTTATTTTTTATTTTTTTAAAGATTTTATTGGGGAAGGGGAACAGGATTTTATTGGGGAACAGTGTGTACTTCCAGGACTTTTTCCAAGTCAAGTTGTTTTTCTTTCAATCTTAGTTGTGGAGGGCGCAGCTCAGCTCCAGGTCCAGTTGCCATTGCTAGTTGCAGGGGGCACAGCCCACCATCCCTTGCGGGAGTTGAACTGGCAACCTTGTAGTTGAGAGGACGTGCCCCAACCAACTGAGCCATCCAGGAGCTCAGCGGCAGCTCAGCTCAAGGTGCCGTGTTCACTCGTAGTTGCAGGGGGTGCAGCCCACCAGGGGCCTCGTCCAACTGGCAAACTTGTGGTTGAGAGGATGCACTCCAACAAACTGAGCCATCCAGGAGCTCAAGGTGCCATGTTCAATCTTAGTTGCAGGGGGTGCTGACCACCATCCCTTGCGGGAGTCAAGGAATCAAACCGGCAACCTTATGGTGCAGAGCCCACTGGCCCATGTGGGAATCGAACTGGCAGCCTTCAGCTTTAGGAAGGCATGGAGGTCTAACTGCCTGAGCCACCGGGCTGGCCCTATGGTGCTCATTTTAGATTATAAAGCATTTTTCATGATTTTACCGCATTTGATCCCCACAGCAGTCCTGGAGAGAGCTATTATTATTATTATGTCCATTTTAGTATTGGAGATAATGTGATCTGCCCAATGTCACACTGCTCATAAGTGGTGGATCCCACCCGCATCATTAGATATTGGGAAATAGGTATTGTATTAGTTTCCTAGGGCTACAGTAATAAATTACTATAAAGCAGGTACCTTAAAACCACAGAAATTTATTCTCACATTTCTTGGAGGCTAGAGGTCTACACTGAAGATGGTGGCAGGGTTGACTCCTCCTGGAGGCTCTGTGGAAGAATCTGGTCCAGGTCTTTCTCCTGGTTTCTTACGGTGGCTGGCAATCCTGGTGTCCCTTGTCTTGTAGCCGTGTCATTCCAACCTCTGCTTCGGACGTCACATGGCATTCTTCCCTGTGTGCGCGTCTTCTGTGTCTCTGGTTCTGACTCATCTTTTCCTCTCTCTCTTCTAAAAACAGGAGTCATTAGATTTAGGGCCCACCCCAATCCAGGGCCCTATCTTAACGAATCATGCCTGTAAAGACCTTGTTTCCCAACAAGGACGCATTCTGAGGTTCTAGGTGGACATGAATTTTGGGGGACGCTATCCAATCCCCTACAGATCTGGAAACACAATTCTTAGTCTAATCTGAGAGATGGGAATTTAAATAATTATTCTTAATGTAAAGTTTAATCAGTATGTTGGAGAATGAGAATGGCAAGGAAGGGATTCTGGGCAGAGGTCACTGCCAGAGCAGAGGGTTGCTATGTCCTGAATAGCTTTTGTTGAGTGGTTATGTCCTTCAGGCCCAACAGAAAAGGAGCAAAGGGAATACCAGATGTATTTCCAGAAATGGAGGGCCTTATATATTCACCTAAGGAGTAGAAAATAGCAGAGCCGCTGAGCATTTTGGAAGCTTTCAGTGACTTGGCTTATCAACCATTGAGAGACGACCTTCTTTGATTTTGTCCATTTAGTCAAGAGCTGGGTGGAGTCAGGAAGAAAGGAGATTAAGTGAGCTCAGCTGGTATACCCAGCAGAGCTGAAAGGAGAGGTGGGGGAGGCATAGGTAGGGAGGGCTGGCAAGAACAGGTGGCTACATGGAGCTCCTTGTACCTGCCCTCCTTGAATGGGAAAATGTGACCTTCCCAAACTGAATTAAAACAGAGGAGGCAGCAGCTGTCTTATGGAGTGAAGGGCATATGATAAAGGCCCAAACAGCCATATTATATAAAGGTAAAACTCCAACCAAATGTCATCCAAAGAAGGGTGTTTGAAACTAATAGGCCAAGAATAACAACAGTAGCCTTTTACGGATTGCCTAGCAGTAAAATCTTAAAGAGCAAAGAGGCTGAGTTCATGGGGGAGGTGGGTGAGGAGTCAGATTCCTATCCTATTGTTGGATGGGAAACTCAGGGAAAAAGATGGATACAGGCAGCTTTATGGAGGAATGTACTGCTGGGCTGATGCTTCATGCCTGTGAGAAGAACACAAAGGGTTCAGTGGATCCCAAGGAATCTGAGAGAGCACCGACTATGTCTGCTGTGGTCACTGCTGTGGCCTCAGTGTGGGATAGTATCAGAATTAGCCAGTGCTCAGTGAAGGTTGTAAGCACAGGGCATGAAGGCGATTCAGAGCTTCCAGCACAGCCTGGACGTGCGAAAGAGCAGAGTGGGTTAGTGGGCAGATGGGCCTCTAGCACAGGTGGCTTGGAAGATGCTCCTCATCTGGGCCTAAATTCCTAATCAGCATACTCCAATCTGCCAGGTGTGCTCTGAACACGGGCTGGCCTGGCTCACCCTGCTTGGCCATGGCAAAATTCTAGATCTGCTCCATGTGACTTGTTCTTAGCATATAGCCCTGCTGCACTTGACACTCTCCGATGCCGAGTCTGCTCTTCTCTTTTCTATGTCTACATGTTGCCTTTGGATTAGACTCACCATTTCTTCCAGCTGGAACTTTGTCTCCCTCTGCTCTGTTCCCGCCATCTACACCAGGAATCTTGAGTCCACTCATTGTGGGCACCGCTCCTGGATAGTGTCTTTACCTGGATATCCCTGGCCTCCTGAGTGGGGCCGAGAATAATGGGATACAAAGACAGGCCCGTGTAATAGATGGTTAGATAAAGGAGCTTGTTCTTAAAGGAAGAGAAAAAAGGAAGCTGTTGAATTCGTTTTGGGAAAATTAGTCTGTATGTTTGAGCACACTCTTGATTAATGGGGGTTTCTATCCACTAATCTTCATTTTGAAATAATGAAGTATCAACAGTCCCCAAAATGTAACCCTTGAAGGCACCACAGGGTTTCAGTTTTATGAAAAATATGACTGCTCCGTTGCAGTCTGTTCGTTCAAGAACCATCTCTTCAACACCTGCCATGTGCAATGTGCTAGGCTTCATATAGGTGGAAACAGGGAAGAGGAGACACATTGGGTCCTCTCCCTCTCTACAAAATTCAATAGGTTGTGGGGACTCATGACCTGTGTGCACTTGACTAAAATACAAGGCAAAAAATAAAAAGAAAAAAGAAAAAAAGAAAGGAAAGGGAGGAAGAGCGATCACGCCCTGTGGGGGATTCAAAAGCTGAGTTTGAATCCAGCTGCATTGTGGTTTCTGTCTGGTTGACCCCAAAGGGTGGCTGGGTGGGGAAGGCAGGTTTTCCTGTCTAGAGTTTTAGATCAAAGCCTGCTTTCTGCCTGGCCCAGGAGTGCTGCTCACAGGGGGTGTGCCGCCTGCCTGCACCTCAGACAACTGCTCTTCAAACTGATGCAGACGATTGGCTGAAGCCTGCAGTTGGCTGCTCTATAATTCACCCTGCTGGTGGCTCCCCAGGTCCTCTGCCTGGCAAGAGGCTTCATCAACAGCAGCTCAACAGGATGTCCTCCGGCTCCACTCCCTTTCAGTGCAGGAGGTCTTATTTATAAACGCTGATATGTCCCTGAAGGCGATTTCTTCCTCCCAAAAGCAAGGAGGGAAAAGGGCCTTTTGCAGGATTTCAATCACTGAAACCACAAAATGAGAGTGCGAAGACACTCATTAACCTGCATAATGTGTCCCTTGGGGCCCAGCTGGGGTGTTTTCTTCTGTACATATGTCCATTCTCTGCTTGCTGAGCCCCGAGAGGTCAACCTCAGAGCTCTTTCTGTTTTTAGTGTTTTGTCCTGACCTTTTCCTTTTTCCTTGGGCCCTTTGGCATTTAATTTATTTCTACAGTACAGGTGGAATATCTATTATTTACTCAGCCCTTAGGAAGGTGATCTAAGACAGTGCCTGGTCTCAGATTGTTCACTTCATTTGACGGGAGGCAGACATATCTCTTGCCTTTTGGTGCTGTTGGTAGATATTTGGAAGATCAGGAAAAATTGCTTCCATTAACGGCCTACACCACCCAAACGCCATTGCACTTACATGGGTTTTTATTATAGTATTTGCACATGTGTCTTGTTTTGATATTTTAAAACAGTAAATCTGATGTAATAAAAATGAGATTTGGAGTCAGAGAAATCTCGTCATGCTATAGACTCAGTATTTGTTAGCTGTGTGACCTTGACCTCTTTGATTATCATTTCCCTTAAGTATAAGATAGGGGCTGTTCTGAAGATTAGACTAACACAGCATAACACAGCAGCAAAACAGGTGCTCAGGAAATGTTTCTTCTCCATCCCTTCCTCTTTGTCCTCCTAGAGAGAGGGATGACATTTGCCCCATTTGACTTCCCTTTCAGTGCCTTCCCTTGCACACAAAAGGAAGGGAGTAAAAAAAGTCCTCATTGATTAAAACAAATGAGTACATTGATGAATGAGTAAATTAAAGTCTATCTTCCTTCTTCAGAGGCAGGACAAATGAAGGAATGTGGTCAGCTTAGGCACATAGGTAGAAAGCAGAGCTACAGGAGGGCTGATAACCCTGCTGCTCCTGAGCTTGAAGGATAATGAACCCAGGAGAGAGATCTAGATCTGGAAAGGTGACTTAGCGCTGCCCATCTGGCAACAAAAGGGCCATTCCCAGAGCCTTCTGGGACAAGGTTTAGTGAACAGTGAGCTAGGCATTTTGTCTGACCTTGAGCACTTGTCTAGGGATCAACCTCCTTTTGATGACTTTGTGGAAGGCTGGTTAGGCCATCTGTTCTTTATTCACACCAATATCTTCTTCTAGTACTTGAACTCAGGCAAGAGAAGCCCCTGCCTTGGGTCCTGCACATAAGAGAGCACCACATAAAAAATTAAAAAAAAAAATTAAAGATACTTTATTACATCTATCATTCAAGATCCAGCATGACCTGTAATTCTAAGTATCTATTATTTGACTATTACAGTTCAAGCCCCAGGAGAAAAGTTTCTCCACATTTTTTTGCAACTTCAAACCAAAAGGTGATTGTGAAGGATTATTTAAAGGTTTTTCAGTTGTGATCTGGCTGGTGTCATAGATAGATTCCATTTTGGCCTACAGGAAGGATTTGAGCAGAGGTGCTTAGGTAAGAGAAAAGACTAATTAAGTTGTCAAGCCTTCCTCTCAGACAGCATGAATACAATAAATTCTTGCATAATGAACCATCATTTTCCAGGAGTACCATGTCCATTTTCTTCTCTTCATGTTCAGTTCAGATTTATATATCGAGAAGTACTCAAGTATCAACACAATATCTTCGACAGTTACCCATGAAGGAGAAAGAACACTTTACAATATTGAACAATTTATATTTTAAAGTTGTTTTAAACATAATGTGCATAAAGCATGATACTGATTCTTTACTCTGAGCTTAGATATTGCTTTAAATGATAACGACAATCATGGCATAAGTCATAGTGAATTGTATATTGAAATTAAAATAGAACATTTTTGCTATATGATGATTTATCCCTGTGACCCATACAATTCTAAACATGGTATGTACATTCATTTCTGAGTCTACATATTGTTTTGAAATGGGCAATTCCAGTCACCAAGTACAAATGCCGAGTTAGTACTTGCACGGCTGAGAGTGAGTGCTTCCTTAAATTTTGCACCCCTGGTGTTTTACTCTCCTCACCCTACTCCTAGCCCTGCTTCAAAGGGCAAGCTGGTAAATATATCCTGCTTTGCAGGCCATACAGTTTTGCCGCAACTATTCAACTCTGCCAAAATAGCATCAAAGTGCCCATAGACAATATAGAAATTAATGGACATGGCCCCGTTTCAATAAAATTTTATTTACGAAAATAGGCAACTGACATAATAGGGTCATAGTTTGCTAACCCCTGGTTTAAACAACAAACCTACTTTCTTTTCATGCCACCTATCCATTTTGGGTCACTATGGTTTCTTCCCCATATTTCTTTCTGAAACCCAGGTGGATAGAGCCTTGAATATTGGTTGTTGCTGTGTCAGAGGGAAGGAAAGGGATTTTAACTTGCCTTAGCAATTAAGTGCTCAAATCAGAAGGAACACATATTATTTCAGCTCACAATCCATTGGCTAGAATTAGTCATAGATCCCACCTTACCACAAAGGAGTCATATGAGCTATGATGAAGATTCTAATTAGGTGTCGTGAGAGAAAAGAGCAGGGCAACATAAAATCTAATTAGAGTTTAGGGAAAGACTCACGGAGGTTACATTTGTTCTGGGTTTCCAAGTATAGGTATTTTACAATAGAATTTAATTAGTATATGTGTTTCAATTAGAGTTAACATGGTATATATGTGTATGTGTGTATATATGTATATGTGTACCATATTAACTCTAATATATGATGTCAGATGAAGTTCACGAATTCATCCTAGAAAAAGTGATGCATACTGTGTTTCCCCGAAAATAAGACCTCGCTGGACCATCAGCTCTAATGCGTCTTTTGGAGAAAAAAAAAAAAAATAATGTAATGTAATATAATATAATATAAATTACATATTTTATATATTTATATATTATATATATAATATATATTTATATATGTTATATTTAAATATATATAATATATATTATATATATTTATATATATATATATATATTATAATATGTATAATATAATATAAGACCGGGTCTTATATTAATTTTTGCCCCAAAAGATGCATTAGAGCTGATGGTCCGGCTAGGTCTTATTTTCAGGGAAACACAGTACCTCATTGCTGAATGTCACTATGGTCACCTTCCAAGTACATCCGTTGGGAAGCTGTGCACTGATAACAGCGCCTTGTCAACCCTTCAAAGCAATTTTGGAACTCTTTTTCTGGCATGGCCATCAGAGCTGTTGTCATATTACCCTTTATGTCCTAAATGTCTTCCTTTCAATATTTCCTTTATCTTTGGGTAAAGGAAGAAGTCATTGGGGGCCAGATCAGGTGAGTAGGGAGGGTGTTCCAATACAGTTATTTGTTTACTGGGTAAAAACTCCCTCACAGACAGTGCCGTGTGAGCTGGTGCATTGTCATGATGCAAGAGCCATGAATTGTTGGCAGAAAGTTTGGGTCGTCTAACTTTTACACGCAGGCTTTTCAGCACTTCCAAATAGTAAACTTAGATAACTGTTTGTCCAGTTGATGCAAATTCATAATGAATAATCCCTCTGATATCAAAAAAAAGGTTAGCAACATCGTTGCAACAAGTTCACGTACTTAATTATCTTACCTTACTTCGTATATATATAAACTCTAATATGTGTTTATGTATATTCATATTATATATGTATTTCAATGTCTTTATTTACAAACTATGTATATCTTTATATTTTAAGTTGGTTTCTTGTAGATAGCATATAGTTGTCTGCTGCCTTTTTATTCATTCCGAAAATCTGTCTTTTAACTGTGTTTCAACATTTAAAGTTATTGACATGCATGATAGATTATCTTGCTAATTGTTTTCTATTTGATTCATCTGCTTTTTATAGTTCCCCTTTTCTCTTTTTCTGCCTGCTTTTGGGTTAATTGATAATATTTTATAATTCTCTTATCTTCAATAGTAGTCCATTATTTAAACCAGTTCCAAAAAAGTTTTAGTGGTTTTCTGGGGTACATAACATATATCTTTAATTATTTACAGCCTATCTTCAAATAATGTTATACCACTTCACATTTAATCTAATAACCTAAATTATTTTACTTCCAATTGGCCACTTTCTTAAATTTTGCGTTTTGTCTTACAGCTCATTTTTACGTATTCTATATACCCAAAATACATTGCTATTATTTTGTTTGCCTTAGTTAACTATTTCTTAGTGAGGAAAAAGAAAAGAAAAACACATGTTTCATATTTACCTGCTTTTGAAATATTTGCTATGATTTCGTTTTATTTTTAAGAGATCACTGTCTCTGTAGTGTAGATCTCCTGGCGGTAAATTATCTAAATTTTTATTTGTCTAAAGAAAGTTCATTCATGTTTGAAAGATATTTTCACTGGGTTTGAAATTCTTTCAGCACTTTAAAAAAGTCATAGTGTTGTCTGACAGCTTGCATAGATTTTGACATAAGTCTGTTGTATTTCTTGTATTTATTTCTTCTTTTGCATCTAATTCTTTAGCTGCCTTCAAATTTTTTTTTAATCTTTGATCTTTAGTAGTTTGAATATGAAGTATTTTAAGTTTTTGTTTGTTATTTATCTGGCTTGTGGTTCTCTGAGAGTCTAGAAAATGTTTAGCCACAATTCCTTTCGATATTTCTTCTTTATTTTCTTTCTCTTCTTCTCTAGGAATTCCAAGGATACATGTGTTTGGCATTGCCCCTCAGCACTTAGATCCTGTATTCTCTTCCCCCCCCCCCCATAAGGTTTCCTCTTTCTTTTTCAGTTTGTAATAAGTTCACTTATTCTTTCCTTAGTTGTGTTGAGTCTGCCGATGAACCTATGGCAAGCATTCTTAATATTTGTTTTTATCCTGAGAGTTTCCTTTTCCTCTTTATTATAGTTTCTATCTCTGTGAAAAATTTCTGATTTATTTATGCCTGCCATCCATCTTGTCCACTAACATATTAATAATAGTTAATTATATTAATAATTGTTCTTCTAAATTCCATGTCTGACAGTGCCACTATCTGAATCATCTGTGAGAGACTCCTTTGATTTTCTTTTCTCCTCATACTGGCTGGCTGCACAGTGTGTGTGTGTGTGTGTGTGTGTGTGTGTGTGTGTGTGTTGCATGTCTTGGTATTTTGGGGCAAACGTTAGATATTTTGTGTATAACAATAGAGACTGAGGTAAGACTAGGTATGCCTTCTGGCACATCTCTTCTGCTTGGCTCTTAGGGTGTGATATTGACTAAATTTAGTCATTAGTTGATCTGGATTTGGAATCTGTTGTTGCCATGCTTACGTTCCGCGCACCACTGACTTCAGATTTCTCAATCTTTACTTTGTACTTAGGGTGGAGTCTTGTTTGCTGGAAGTTTTTCCTCAGTGGTCCCGATTAACCTTCAGCATTAGGCCTCCCGTGTACTCTTCTCTTACAGAAGGTCTCTCTGCTCCTGACATTCGTCTGGCAGGAGACTGCTAGTGATTGTTATTTTGTACTTGCTTAGCCTGGTGGTCAAGGCCTTCTTGGTGATCCTGGGCCAGCCTCAGACTCAGTCAGGCCCTGTGTCTGGATATCAGGAGTAGCCTTGTCTCAGTGACATTGCTTCTCCCCACGAAGTGGGATACCAATGGTCATGGCCCAGGATGATGTCTTACCTGTCTCCCATTCCTTCTATTCTTAACTGCAGCTGCAAGGGGTGTGTAACTGTGTCTTGGGGCCACAGTGTTTGATGCCCTTCCCCCAGCAGCTGAAACTTTTTGTTTCTGAGGGGAAAAGGCTGAAAGTAGGACTCTTCCGCCTTTCCTATAACATGGTTGCTCCCTTCCCTGAGGCTCACACTGCCTGGATTTTCCTGGGGGTCCTGCTTTGCCCATAATCATTTTCATGAGCCACCAATGGAGGTCTGTGAGGAAAAACTGAGAGGGAGTGACTTGGTGTGTACAGCTCCCCCAAGCCAATGTTTCTGTACCCTCACACTATTGCATATTCAGCATCTATGCAGTCATTAGACATTTTAGTCAAATGATTTGTATCCACTCGTGTGGTGACTTTGTCTTCCTCATATGCTCTGCCACAGATAAGCAAGTGCCCGACTCTCCTGGTATGGAGGCTGATCAGTTGCCCTGCAACCCGAGTTCTCTAATGGGCTCAAGAAAATTTATGATTTTATAGATTAAGTGACTCTTTCTTTTTGTTACGGTAGGAAGAATATTCTTGCTAACTGTTTCTGTCCTAGTCAGAAGTTGGGGTTTTTGAATGACACCTGCTCTCCATGAGGACTGTGTTCTGCTTTCCATACTTTGGACAACACTGGTTGGGAATGAGGTTATTTTCTAAGGCTTCATTGCAATAATGCGTTTATAACATGAAACTGAACTATGATTATGAACTTATGTGAAATTACTTTGTCAAGTTATTTCTAACCACATTTGATTGAGTATTTTCATGTGATGGGAAAAACAAACAAACAACTCTTTCTTCAATGTCTAAAGACTTAGGTCGTGATCCTGTCTCTGCCACTTTCTCGCTTAGTGATCTCTGACCAAGTCTCTGGTCTTCTGGTTCTCAACTTCCTCTCTATAAAATTAGGATACTGAGCTATTGATTTCTGTGGTCCACAATCTACTATAAGGTCGATGATGCTGTAGTAACCTTTTATTCACCTAGTTGTACTACAGGTATTATTATTATTATTATTATTATCATTTAACGAAGAAGCAATGCAAGGAGAAGCCAATATTGTGTACTCTGGCATTGAATTCAGCAGAGTACTGAATTGTGGAGCTTGAGATTGTTGTTGAGAGAAAGTGGGGTTAGACCAAAACAGGAAGTAGGTGCTATGTTTTCAGCATACAGAATTCTAATCCAAAATTACATTGTTTCTGTTTCTTGAAGAAGGTCTAATTCAGTTACCCTTAAACATGCTGGATAAGTCACATGATACTGAGTGTGCAACTGAAATTATTTTATTAATCATTGTATGCGTGAGAGAGACATATATATATATATATATATATATATATATATATATATATATATATATATATATATACCTAAAGGGATGGAATAAGATCTGAGGTCTCTCACCTTTGATACCAGTGTCCTTTTACTGGGTCATGGTTCCTGCATGGGAGTTGCTATTCTCACCTCTCGGTTGTCTTAAAGAATCAGAGGCTTTTCTGGCTCAAGAATTTTTTAAAGGTTAATGTACGTGTTTTTTAAAGATATCTTTATTGTAAGGTAGGAAATTCAGCACAAAAACTAACTCCCTGTTTGGAATCACATTTCAAAGAATATAAACCTTAGAAATATACTCCCTTCTTTTATCCAATGGTACTGAATAAGAGAGGTCATCTCACTAGCTACATAGTGTGTGTGTGTGTTTGTGTGTGAGTGTGTTGTGTAAGCAAAAACCATGATATTGATTCTGAAATGAAAATTCATTCCGACCTTCCTCTCAATCTATCCAAAATTTACCCATCCTTCAAGATATAATTCAAATCTTACCTATTATAAGATAGCTTTCTTGACGAATTTTAGTCCAATTTCTGAAGTCCTGTAATATTTATATATTTCTCAAATGATTTAATTTGATAAATTAGCATAAATTGATTGAAGGAATTTTCATATTTCTACCTTTTATATCCTCAGCAAATGAATCGTAGGAACATAAGAAGTACTCAGTAAATACATTTTTTAAGCTTTTTTTTTCCAAAGGATTTTTAAATATATATTTATTATGTTTGGTATTAGGAATTAAAATGTATATGAAGGGTATGTTAAAATTTAGGTTGAAAAAAGTTATTTTCTTTTTTAAAAATATAATTTTATTAGTTTCAGGTGCACAAGACAAAGCAATACTTAGACGTTTATTGTTTATATCCCTCACACTGTGTGAATGCCCCTCCCCCATCCACTATCCCTCTGACATCGCACACAGCCATTACATTTCCACTGTCTCTATTCCTAATGCTGTACTCCGCTTCCTGTAATTAAGCTTATTTTTTGTTGAGATTTTTTAACCTCCTTCAAGATAAGAACAATATCTTCTTTATTTCATTTTAAAATAAATATCTATTGACCAATGGCTATATTCCAAGCATTTTTCTAGACACTGGGGAACTAAATAAAATAGGCAAATTCCCTGTCCTCAAGGAGCCTAAGACACATGACAAACAAACAAAAACATTGCAATGGAGATATGTTCTATGAAGAAAAATAAAATAGGGTGAGGGCCCTAGACCATGACTGCAGAGGGCTGTGTTTTATTTTATACAAGGCGGCTTCTGTGAATAAGTGACATTTGAACAGAGCTGGTGGAAATAAAGTAGCAAGCCATAAAGATCTCTGCAAGATAGTTCCCATGGTAATATTGTACAAATGCACGTATACTATATGATAAAGTATTTCATTATATTGAAGTCATGAATATTAATGGTTAGAAAGGTTGAGGTTACTGTGCTATCTCTCTTTGCTCTTGATTAGGGATTCGTGATAATTTGTGATGAAGAAACACACTTTTCTTATTTCCAGAAACCAAGGACAATAGATATGGAGAATTTTCTTCTTAGGAGGCTAATCTTATTAATATAACTCCCAGTTGAGCAAACCTTTTCTTTCTGAAGGATGGGGTTACCCGGAGATAAAAAAGATAGTTCCTGCTACACTGAATTCAACTGGAAAAAGTAGTAGAATGAAAGAAAAGGACACAGTCCTGGTTGGATAGTGTATGAGGTGGGTAATGTCATATTGGAAAAATGAAGTAAGCAGAAGTTTTGCTTTGAAGCCCCAAAAGAAGAAAACAGAAAGATACAGAGACAAGGGGCTCAAAAGTGTGATGGTTAATGTGTGAGGGAAATAAAGACTCAAGGTATAGGACTTATTATACGTTAGAGTAGTTGAAGAGAAGAGATTAGTGTGATGAGGACAAGAAAATCAAAGGCATAGCCAGACCTAGCCCCGTGTGGCCTGGGGATTGTCAATTGCTGAGTCAGTTCCCTAAGTGAGGAGGGATTTTGCCAAGTTGAATTGTAGATAGAATAATACAAGCTCTTGCACTCATGAATATTTTATTTATGTTCGTATTACATTGTCACTTCATGAATGAAATAGAGAGTGGTTTATTTAACAATGAAGAATGCTAACTCTGGAGTCAGACTGCCTAGATTAGAGGCCTGGCTCTGCCCCTCTCTCGCTATGTGACCCTGGCAAGTGACTCCATCTCTCAGTGCCTCAGTTTCTCCATCTAAAGTAGGATCATAATGGCACACATCTCCTAGGGCTGTAACGAGGATTAAATTAATTAAAATAGCTAAAGCATTTAGATAATATTTCTATTATTTGTGTTAATCCCTTTTGGTTATGTTGCAGTTTAGGAAGCTTTGCATAACATTGGTTAGCATGCTATCTGAGTATGTGTGGACCTTGCTATCCTTGCTAACTACCTTGATGTCCAGGCTGACAATTTGCTTGAGTCTACCTGTGTGTAGTGACTGGCTACAAAGGGGACTGAAGTATAAACATACGTATGTTTTTTAAGTTAAAGAGGGATGAGTACAATTGTACAATTACAATTTCACCATTAATCATGAAAATATGTTCTCTGTCTCAGGCTACCTGAAACTTGGAATGATACTTTTATTATTAGTAAAAAATAAAAGCTCTATCAGAAGGCATTGTGCCTATCCTGATTGTTGTAGCCAGCCCCCAGCTCAGTGTCACATTCAGTGTAGAATCTCAATAAAGATATGTTAGAAGGATGACTACGTGTGTATTTTAACCAGTGTACCGGAACTTAGAAACCCAAGAGTCGTCTTTAATAGAAGCTACACATGTCCCCACAGACCCCCCCTCAATGACCTTCAGGTCCAGATTTCAAAACATGAGACAGAGCAAGTCACATTTACATCAGAAAAGCTGTAAGGCCCAATTGCTATCATTAGTCTTATTTATCACACTTGGATTGTTAAAATTAAATGGATTTTTTTTAAAAAAAGTAAATTGCCCTCAAATACAAAAATTGGTCTACTGATGAGTTATTTACACCTGTGTGTGTTGGGCAGTGAAGGACCTCTTCTAGACTAGATCTCAGACAACTGGAGTTTAAAAACTGTGGGAATGTGGGAATGAGGGTGCAGCCTTCCAAAGGAGACATTGGAAAGATTGAAGGTGAGAACACTCCTTTGGATATGCAACTTCTAGAATGTTTGTTAGGAGGTCGGTCGTGTTATCATTACACCTTACACTGTGTCTCTAAGAAGACCAAATGAAAAGAGATGTGAATTTAGAGTGAATGAGTGAATCACTGCAAAGCTCTGCACAACTCTGGGGCCCTAAAGAAAATATTTGTGAATATTGTTGAGTTGAGCTTTTTTCAAGGTATATGTTATGCAGCTGGGATTACCTTTTAAAATCCGTTCTATGCATTATTTGGGAATGAAGGATTTTGCTTACAGTTCAGTTTCCTGTTTCACGATGTAAAAGATTTATATATGAAGGCTCTATGGTCAGTCGTATTGACCATAGGTTGGTGGTCTGGTTTATTCTCAGGAATTAGATGACGACTCAATTGTAGATCTGATGACCAGATTGATTAGACAGTAAATGATCAGGCCAAATAGAAATTACTACTTGGCATCAGTCAATATGACAATTTATAAATGGAATTGACTTAAAATATTTAATATAGTGCCCAGTCTAGAAAAGGATATAAAAGTTATTATCTAGAGCAGTGGTTCTCAAACTCTGGGTGTATCAGACTCACCTGTAAGGCTTGTTAAAGCACATTGCTGGGAGGGACTGCAGAATTTACATTTCTAGCAAGTTCCCAGATAATGCTAATGTTGCTGGTGCAGAGATCTCACTTTGAAGAGTATTGCGCCAAATAAAAATAAAAGAAAATAATTAAGCTATGTTAGTTGAATTGAACATATCAAACAGATATAGGTCATAACAATTATTTTCAGGCAAGAGCCAACAGAGCTGGGATTACATTTAGATATCGACTGAGAGGTATGGACTATGTAATATCTGTACCCCAGTAGTTTGAATATCAGGCAGTAGAATCTTTCAGTAATTACACTCCCAAACTGTTGCTTTACAACCAGAAATGACTGTTGACTGAACACAAAGTACATTTCAAATGAAGTCTTTTGGACAATGCAAGTTACTGGTAAAGAGGAGTTTACTTTTAGTGAAATCAATGAGCACTAGTAAGGACAGGCAGTGAAATCAGGCTTCAATCATGACAAAGTATTTGTCTGTGCATACAGCACTAGGATGCACTGAGGGGACTTAAAAGACTTAGCCCCTATGACATAGGCTAGTCCTTATCACCTCGAAGCCCAAAATCTCCAAACATAGGGAGCAAAAAGCATCAACAAGCAGCAAGGCATTATGGGGGCTCTACTGGATGGTACCGGAAATTGATTTTTACAGAATACAGAGGGAAGCAGATAATGGGGCTTCCAGTGGCCAGGCCAGGATTCATGGAGAAGTTCATCTTGGCTTTCACTCGGTACCATTCACCAGTAATGCCAGTTAAAACCAAGAAATTGAGGAAACTCTGTTTGTATAATTTCTGCTGCTTATTTTTTGTGTGTGGACTATTCCCAGAGAAATGAAACAGGTTAATTAAGATGCTAACTGTTGCCATAATTTCTGAGTGCAATAATACCACACAAGATTTCAGTATCACTAACTGATGTTTTCTCTTGCTTGCAAAAGCTGTGTTTATACAACTGGGGCAGAGTCCAAAAGGACTGAAAGAAGTTAATTAGTTCAATTTTCCAAGGCCTTGTCATCTGGTTCCAGGACAAGGGAACAGATTAACTCAATGAATATGCATCTATACATATATGCAAAAGATTGTGGTGATGATTAAAATTAATATAATTATACATTTTCACACTATGAAACCTTTGATTAAATAAATTATTAGCACCAAATGCAACACAGTTCAAGAATTTTACGATGGAAAGTTAGAGATAGAAAACATTTATCCAGATATTAGTGGTTCTCCAGCCATTGCCCAGTGCCTCAAAAATCACCTGGGTTTTAAAAACAATACAAATTCTAGGCTCTCATCCCCAGAGTCTTATTCAGAATATATGGAATGTATCCTGGCAATCTGTATCTGTTATCCAGTTCACCTAGTGATTTGGTTTCCTAGCCATATTGGGAAAACGTTGGTCAAAATATGTGCACAAGATGTGCACACACACTATACTATGCACCGAAAGAACTGGAATACTGGTAGGCTAGTCTTTGCGGTCTAGAAGTCCACAAGCTAGTAGAAGGAACATTTTCCAAACATATAGAGCGATTGGCAACACTCTGAAGCAATGCATTATAGGGACCATACTTGATACTACTGAGAATGTTTGGGGGAGGGAGGCAGGAAGGTACAACATTCTAGGGGCAGATCCTTGAGCAATAGGTGACCAATTCGTTTCTGAGATATCACATTCAAAAGATTGTTAATGAAAAAAAAAAAAAAAAAAGATGGTTAATGAGGGACCTTCAGCTTTGTCTGCAGCATGGCAGAGTGAAAGGGTGGCTAGGCTTGCAGTCTTTTGGATAGAAATGTTTTCTAGTCCGAGTGCCTAGGACAGTGTCTCACACAGAGTGGGAGCTCAATACAGATGTATGCATTGTCCTCTCTGGTCACACCTGTAATCTGTACCTTCATTCATGTCGTCCGTGGTTCAGTGTTGGAGACACTGAAGTCTGTGGATGGGAGGCACCCTGAAGGAACGCCTCAAATGAGCTGAAAATGATGACGTAGCACTTGGAGATTTCCAGTTCTTCTTGTGATGAGGCAGAGCCTGTCATTCATTTGATATATCAATGTGCCTCAGATAAGTCTTGCAGGGATGTTTGTCTCTCAGGGATACAACTCATTAGCATATGGAGCCTTCTCCAGTGACAATTACCTGATAATGCGTGTGGACTGCCTTTGCACAGATATTCAATGTAATTGTGCTTCAGGGGGCATTTTGACTAATAAGGCAAACCCATTACTCTTATTCATCGACAACAGTAAATGAATTGAACAATTAGTAGGAATAGCTTGAATGTACAAAACAAGGCATCTTGCATCCCAAAGTACTATAACTGACAAACTATGAGCACTGATGCTCCACCAGTGAGAGATGGAGCAACCCGCTTCACTATTTCCAGTCAGTAGAAAGAGAATGGCATAACCAGCTGAAAGGGAAGAATTCACCAAAGAAGATGGAACTGGATGATGTAACTGGCTCCACATGTGCCTATTGGATTGCTACCAAGAGAGTAAACAACATGTTCCATTTGTTGATCACAGAAAGAGGTTGATGTCACTAGGTAGCCGGAGCTTCAAATATAGAGTTGAAACTAATATCAGAACCATTGTCTATGTCTCTATATTTTAAAATGGAGTATTTGTGGATTTGAGGGGCTTGATAGGAGGGAGAAGAGAGGGTTGGGGAAACGGTAGGCCTCCATTTTCATATTAAATCATTTCTCTCCTCACAAGTATTCTTAGGCAATAAGAGATTTTGATTGCAAGTCACCATATGATTGTCAGCAGTACCATGCTGTGGTTGGAATAGCTCTTCAGGTCCCCTTGTTCTGTAGCAGGCCCTGTGTGATGCCTGCTTCCACCCTGCTGGTAGCACTTAAACACAGAACTATTAACAAATGCCATTAGCATACGTTCCTATCCTGGGCAGATAACCCTTATGTGCTAATGTTGAAATACGTGACTATAGCACTGTGGACTTTGATAAGTTTAGAAAAGGTAATTTGCAAATGATAGAACAACATTGTAATGTCTTCTTTTGCTATAGATTGATTCATAGGAAATATCTGAATTTTATGTACAGTTGGCTATTCCCCCCCCCCCCCAAAAGAGGGTATGAGTATCATTAGCACCTTCTTGACAGCACATGAATAAATCCCTATATACTCATACAGTGCCAGATAACATGGGGGAAGCAGAGCTAGACTTCTGAAGAATCTTACCTTAGGCTGAGATTCTGTTCTAGGGGAATCCTAGGAAACAATCACTGTCCTCAACTGTAGGCATAAATTAAATTGTTTTCTTTGTTTATGTCCTATGACTTCCTTATTCTCTTCAAATATTATCTAACTCTGGTTGATGTAACATTTCCAAAACTTTGGCTTTTATTTGCCCATCCAAAATATTATAATTTTTCTTCCTGCTTAAAAAAAATCATCTGCTTAATGCATACCACTTTTTTTAGGTTTAGTGAAATAATCTTGCCAAAATATTGCTTCTATAATCTCATTCACCTATTATAAAATTCTCAGTTTTCCATCGCCTTCCAAATAGAATCCAAATGTGCCACTCTGGATTTCAAAATCTTATACAGACTGGTTCCAATTCATCTTCCTAGAATTTTGTTGCCAGTATTCCTCAGGACACACACTTTGTTTTCATTAGACTGGTTAATTACCATCCTCAGAGACCTCTGCTGGCATCCTGGTCTCTGGTCTCCGTATCTTTAGCTTATATTGTTCTCTACCACTTAGACTATCCACCCCCTTCTAATCAAGTTATCTTATATAAATCTCATATAGTTTTTCCGATTCCACTTACGTATATATCCATTGCTCTGTGGGAGATAGAATACACTTGTTCTAACAGGGCATTGGTCTCAATAGCCAGGGAGCAAAAGGCCCAAAATAATTAGGAGGTTTTAGCATTTTCATGGTGCTTGGGAGAAAAAAGTTGGAGTTTAGAACCCATCATAAATGAGGAGATCTAGGAAAATATCCAGACTCTCACATGGATATAGACTTCACTTAGGGACATTCCAGAAGTAAACCTATACTTACGAGGTACAGATCAGTCTGAAGTTATCTCAATACCAAATTAGGCTGAGATGATCTGCCCTCCTACTGCTGCCAGAAGATAGAATGGGTTCTATTTGGAGGAAGACAAACTTTTCTACAGCTTCTATAAATTTTCACTTAAATAGAATTGAATCAAGAATCATCACACATAGCAAAAAGCTATAAGAGAAGACATAGGCAATAGAAACAGACTCACAAGTGACCTAGATATTAGAGTCATCAGACACAGTTTTTAAAATAACTGTAGTAACATAGTCAATTAAACAGATAAAAAGGTCTTGATTTCACCCAACTTAAATGATAAAAAGAAAAAAGAATCAGAATTGAAATGCTAGAAGAGAAAATTTTTATAACTGTCATTAGGATTCCAATAGATTGGTTTAATAGCAGAACGGACACAATTAAGAGATTAGTAAATTGGAAGATAGGTCCATAAAACATACCCAGAGGGAAGAAAGGGTGAAAATTATAGACAGAAAAGTAAAAGAGACATAGAATGTGGTGAAAATATACAGATAATCAAATTTCCAGAAGGAAAGGAGGAAGAGAATGGGGAAAAGCAACATTTGAAGAAATATTATTTGAGAAAATCCACACCTAAAGAAAATATCAAGCCATGTATTTCAGAATCTCTATGAACCCCAAGCTGGATAAAATTTTAATATACCCTTAGACATATTGTTAATTAATTGCTAATAGCCAAAATGAAACAAAATCCTAAAAACAGCCCAAGGGAAAAAAGTCACAAATTTCAAGTGAACAGGAACAAGATTGACAACTGTATTTTCAATAGAAATGATGACTAAATAACGACACATTTAAAGTAATTTTTAAAGTGCTGAAGGAAAATGACCAATAACTTAGAATTCTATATCCACTTAAAATATCATTTAAAAATAAAAATATAGAAAGATATTTTCCCAGACAATCAAAAATGAATTTGTGGCCAGTGGACTCATATTACAAGAAATACTAGAAGTTATTTCCTAGCTAAAACAAATGATTGCATATGGAAGTTTTGTTTAACAGAAGATAGAATGAAGAGCACTTGTAAGGGTAATTATGTACTTAAAACTCTAAAAAAAACCCAAAACCCAAAAACCAAAAACAAAAAAAAGCTAACCCTGGAATGTGGTCAATGGTGTTCAAGTATTTTAAAGATCTTGCATTGTGTGTTTAGTTATAAGCCAAACAATGTGGCCTATGTACCATTATAACTTATTAGAAGTTACTATAAGTTAGCAGACTCCAATAAGTCAAGGAGGTATATTATGATCTTTATCTAGTAAGGGAAAGATAATATTTAAAATTAGTAAACAATAAATGCTATATGAATATTATTTAGCAATATAGAGGTGACTATGAGAAGGAAAAAACCTAAAGAATGCATAATGATTGCCTCTGGGAAGCAGCAAATGTGAGTTAATTCAGAGGACAGTTATTTTTCATTTATTTTTTATGTTTAATTATTACTTTGAGATAAAAATTAAATTAAAATATTTTTAAGTGGGAAAGCAATGTGCTAGTTATAGGAAATATGAGCAAAAAGATAAAATAAAAATTACCCTAATTCTACCACCAGACTGTTCAGTGTTTGGTCATTTATAAAACCCGTATACACAGCTTTGAAAAACAAAATTAAAAGTATATTGCATTGCAATTTTTTACGCCTAAAATTTTATTATGAACATTTCCCCTTTCTATCTAATAAATCAAAAACATACATTTTAGCGTCTTCACAGTTTTCTAGCATGTATCTGACTATTGAGATTTTAACCATTAACCCATGGTTGAATATTTAAAGTGTTTCTAAATTCAGGAGTATTATAAATAATGTTGCGATAAAAATCCTTTTACATAAACATTACATACCATTTTACATAATCAGAGGTTACGTTAAAAAGGCAGCAGTCATTGTCATTTCCTCATAAAAATACTGAGTATTTTTAATGCTAAATCCTTAAAAATAGAACTATTTACTACTTAAAAATATGAATCATTTTAAACTTGATACATGTCACTATAAAATTGCTTTCTATGAAGATTGATGACTAATGATACTATTAAGGTGACGAAGTTGAGTGGTGCAGAGAATATGTGATTCAAAGAAAAGGGCAGATCAGGGTGAGCTGGAGTGGGCAGGGAAGACCCCCTGCATGAGTCTGGAGCTCACATCTTTTGGGAATGTATGCTGAACCATTTACCAGTGATGCAAAATATAAGCGATAAATGAGGGAGAAGTACGCTTCCTTGCAATTCCTGCTTCTTTGCTTTTCTAAAGAAAAATGTTCCCTAAGAACTGAAGCAGCTTCCCTAAGATGCAAAGAAGGTTGGCACAATCTGTGTGCCAATCAACGTCACTCAAGACATCCCCTCCCCCCACACACACACACATACACACACCTGGCTGCCAAACCCCATGCCAAAATTTCAGTTTCTAACTCAAGCTTAGTAACAGCAAGCCTTCCAATTGAAGTTTATCCTAAAGTAGGAGTACTTTTTGGTTCATATACATAACAAGCACATAACAGAGATAGTGAAAGATATATGTATGACTCTTTGTAAAGATTATTACTACACTGTGTTTATGTTAAGGAAATAACTTCTAATGGAAAAAAAAAAAGGAAATCGGTGTAACACCACAGGCTTATTCCTGCCTGCAAAGGCTGTGTTTCTGCAACTGGCACAGTTCTCAGAGTCCAACAGGACTGAAGAGAAAAAACAAACAAACAGGGATTGGTTCAGTTCGCTGTAGCCTTGTCACCTGGTGCCAACCAAAAGCTATCTGAGCATGATTACCATTATTAATATAACTCTTCATTATCACTTTATCAGAGCTTTGGATTTTTAAAAATCTATTAACTGCAAAAAGGATGCAAATGGGATATTTCATAATGGACAGTAAGGGATGGTTTCCCAATGAAGGTCTGTGCGCTAGTGGCCTCAGAATTACCTGGGGAGTTTTTTTTTTTTTTTTTTTTTAACGATTGCATCCCAGATCCATTCTCAGAGATTCTGATGCTCTTGGTTAGGAGTAGGGCCTGCAAGGCTGCAGTTTTAAGAAGCTCCACAGGGCATTCATTTAGTTGCACAACGAGGTTTGAAATTACAGCTCTTGGTCCTGGAGCGGGTACCACACAGTGTCTCTTACTTCACCTTTGCTGATCCTGGAATATATGTATGTAGATTGCAGGGCATATAAAGATGTCTTGACGTAGTTAAATTTGCATTTCTCTTGGTCCTAGAGAGAATGAATATTTTTGTATAAATTTTTGGCATCTTTTTATCTAAGTTGCCGCCTCACATTTCTTTTTTATCATTTTTTTCTATCAGGATGTTTTAAATTTTCTTTATTGGTTCTTAAGAGCTCTTGAAATGTTAAGATTTGCTTTCCATTTTCTAAGGGTATGGAAATGGCTAAAATAAAATTATTTTCTGAGAGGTCAATTTAGGAATTAACACATAACGGAGTGGAACAGAAATATGAAAACTTAGCTTTAAGAGAAAATGGCTACCTGGCTATCAAAAATTGATTGAATAAATGAATTTATTACCATATCTGAAAAAAGATCAGTTCATTGTTAGATAACCTATGGGAGTGAAATAAAATGTAAGTTCAAGTGTCCAGTGTTAGGTGGCCCAGTCAACACTGCGGTCTCGAGAGCAGACTTAGTCCTATCAACACGTTATTTTAGGTCAATGTTATTAAACATTCAAATCACGCCGCTAACCATTACTGATTTGATTTCATTCTCCCCAAGAAACTCCTTCATTTGCTCCCTATATGCCTATAGGGAGAACATGTGCTAGGCAGAGGGCTTGATGGTTTGATGTCTTGGCAGTTTTGATTTTCATTACAAATTAATAAACCAGCACCTTGATTATACTTGGCATCCTGGGCAAGAATGTGTTAGGTGGCATTTAAAATTGACTAGCTCCTTCTGCAGTTATATTTATTATTAATGGAAAAAAATTGCTCTTCTGATTTTATCCGTCAGCCTCATGAGCTTGGTAAATATGAGTCCAGCCCCGATAGATTCACTCACAGCCTCTCTCTGTCTCTGTCTCTGTCTGTCTCTGTTTCTCTCTCTCTCACATACACACACATCTCTCTGAAAACATGAAGATCAGGCTCAGGACTCCAACATCCCTTCTCTGGGTTCTTCTTTGAGACAGCTCATCGCAGCTTCTTGTACTAAGAGAGCCTTTTTGAGTATCAACGAAGATTCACCCTATTAATCCAGAAATAATTTTTATAGTTTATTATTAGTTTTTTTCTATTTTGTTCATAGTGTTTAAGAATACTACAAGATGTCAAATGTGGAATACAATTATGTACTCATAATTGTATGAATATGCTCACATTACATATTTGACTTGGTATTCTCTGGATGTGTCATAAATGCTTGATAATATCCATGAACCCCTGGTCTCTGCATTTTCAATTCTTTCCAGTGAAACTGATCTCTGAGCAAGAAGGGGAGTAGACAGGTGGTCTCAAGCTGAGAGGCTAGGCCCTGATTATACAGGTCCTTTGTCCATCCTTGATAATCTGGTGGTACTTAATTACCATGAGTTTAGGTGTTCTGGTAGATTCAAGAATACACGACTTGGCATGATGTGTGCAGGAAACTACAAAAAGTTGGGTGTTGCCACATGATAAAGTGTGAGTCACACAATAATGGGAGAAGAAGCCAGGGGGTTTAGCAGCAGCCGGAAGAGAAAGTCCTCATGCAACCTGTTAAGACACCAGAATTTACTTTGTAGCCTATTGGGAGCCATTGAGGGGCTTTAAAGCAGAGGATTGGCAAAATGAGTTTCTTATTTTTCAGCTCAATTCAATAGAATTGGAGGGGAGAAGAGAAGCCCGTCGGGAGGCTGTGGCCATAGGTCAGGAGATAGAAGATGAGGGCTGTCACAAGGCCAGTGGGGTAGGGGGCACATGCACAAGCAAGGGAAGCTTTGAAAATAATAGATAGGGCGAGGAGCAAGTACAAACAAATCCTTTTGCAATGTCACTTTGTTACTGTAATTTGAGAATTTTGTTTGAGGAGACATGCCATAAGCCCAGATCAGTAAGAGTTTAAGCATTATCAGAGCATTTATTCGTAATATCCTTTAAATTCTCATGAAACTCTCAGGTGTGATGCCTGCTTTTAAACATCAAGGAGCAGCTGAGGATTGCTTTTAGGCCTCCTGTATTTCTCTTCATTTTTCCCCTCTTCTTTCTTCATCATCGCGTTTGGAATGGTTTCAATTTTCCAAATAAACCTTAGCACCTTTCTCATTACCTCCCGACAGCTTTTACTCCCTTTCACTGCTGCTTTCTTAAAACCCCAAATTCCTATTATCTCCTGTTGCCAGGTCCCTGATATGGGGAGGGAAACCTATGATAATTCAACAACATCCAAGTTAATCTGTATTTCAGGAATTGCCTTTGGGATCAGATCCCAGGAAAAGAACTCTGAAGGGACTAAACCCTAATGGTGGGCAGCTAAGTTGAGAGACCTATTTGGGGGTAGACCAACGTTCCCCTTAAATATATCCACACTGAATGTCAAAGTACTGCTACTTGGTTATTATCACCTTTCAGAAAGGGGCTCATGATCTGGACTCTGCCACTTTCTTTGCATACCTGTGGAAGCACAGGATATTTGAGTAACTGATTTGAGCCTTTTGTCCGGTTTGAGTCCACTGGGGACAAAGGATAAGTAACTGGCAGTTTCATAATTAACAGGGTAGACCCGAAAACTGGTTAACTCAGAGTCCCAAGTGACTCTGTGTCTAAGAATAAGAGTTACATTTTACAGCTGAGACAAAATCCAACCCTTCCTCATTAAGGGTTCACTTCTGCTGTCACAGCTCCCTTCGTTGGCACAGCCCATGCCTTCTGCCCCTGGGCTCTGTTCTACCAAGTTGCTTTGCCAGTTTTGACAAAGTCAGATGTGAGATCTGAAGGGACCTTACCTCAGCCTGGAATTAGACTTGCATCCATAAGTCTGGCTTCCCCGGAGTCTGTCCATATAGTCTTAGCCTGCTGTGTCAAACTGTGTGGGACAGTCTTTAGGATGGGTTTCGTCTCTTTATTTCTGCCTAGTACTCCAGTTCCCCTGCTGGATTTGGAAGCTTGCCTTGAACTACAGCCCAATCAACTAGGATCTTGTCAACATGCCTAGCACTTGACATTCCATGTAATTTGGCAGCTGGGTGCTGTCTCCCTTAGTTCCGGCCACTGACAGGGGCCTTGTTCCAAATTAAATGGACCACCCAAAACTCCGAGGCTGCCACCCACCTGACTTTGTGTAGTGCCTTTGCCTGGTGACTCCTGGTGTCCAGCAGATGGGATCCTCATTAACATCAGGGAAAGCTGGAACCAACACCAGCCCTTTGGACTATAATGCAAATTGTCTTCTGTTCCTGGGGAGAAGGCAATTCTAAAGCCAGCCAATGTTCTCCCCTATGTCTGGTTCTGCCCATTCCCAGCTTCCGATCTCCACCCCTAACATGCCCTAGCGTGCTCTATGAAACTAATATATTAAGTTTCTGGTTTGTCTAAACTAGCTTTATTGACACCAAATCTAGCTTTAGTAGGATTTACTATTTCTGCTGCGTCTATAATATGTTCAGCAAAGCACGTAAACTTACAGAATAAAGATGTGGGAGTATATACTTCAATGCAATATATTTGGAAGGCAATAGTTGACAAACCAATATTACGTGGTAATCTTCTAATGTCCATGTTAGAAATTCAGCCAAGATGAATGAACTCTAAAAGATAAGTTTAAGAAGAGGATACATAGCTGCTCTTGATATGCGAGTGAGAATGCAGAAAAGAGATGCTCATTGTTTGATTTTTTTTAGGCTTCTAAAGGGAAAGAAATTCTTAGGGGGTTTCTTGTAGAATCGTTTGTGTGGAAAACAGTGGTACATAGGAGAGGAGAGAAAAGAGAAGAAATATGAGTAATTGGCTATTGTGAGGCACACCATTTTATCAGAGAAAGCTTTCAGTGAAGGTTTAATATAGAATAGTCCATTAGACTAGGCTCTCGATACTCACAGCTCCAATATTATACTTAATTGAGAGTGACATTATTTTCCATATCTAAGTTTCTAATTGGAAACAGAAAATGCATTTGATGCAAAAAATAGGGACTAAAGAATATCTAATCTCCCCTAAAAAAATCAAGCTTTTACAGTGCCTTAAGGTGAGTCAACAATAAACTATAGACTATGCCAAGTTTATCTTCAAGCCTTGTTCTTCCTATTTAGGCTTTTCATTATGTCCACGCCTCCCCCTGCTCCTGCACTGCTCCCATCTTCTCCTGCCCCATCTCAGATCCCAATGTCCACTTGCTTTTCCCTTTTATTCCCATTTATTTATTTGACTAATACTTATTGAGCATTCTTGTCTGACTCTCCCCCTCCATCTGAGACCTTGGGCATTCCCCCTCTTAGGGGCTGACTCTTCTGGCTGGGAACCTGCTGCAAAGAACTACCTAAATCTCAAACAACAGCCACAAATTCAAAAGTGAGATGTCATTAAGGTAAAGGAATTAAGCTCTAGTGCTTGACTCGCAAGTGTCAAACAGTAAATCAGACTGCTCTGGTAGTCAGCAAAGCTCTTCTGACCACATAGAATCACTTCATAGAGTTAGTAGCTAATTCCTCACACTGTGCAGACCTGCAGAGCTGTGGACTAGGACGCCTGGAAATGGGACACCGGCCAATCAGCTTTCACTCTTCTGTGCAGCTGGGCAGTCAAGTGTGCTAGACTTGAACCCAGGCCACCATGTTGACATTTTACAGTCAGGTCAAAGTTTGGGGCTAATAAAATTGGGCAGTGACTGATAAATCCGTTGCATAGTAGTTTGATCACGGAGTGCCAGCTGACTGATATAGCGTCTGGCATTGGCTCTCAAATGAAGCAGTTGATTGATCAGGCTGAGTTATACAATACAGTAACCGCACTTATCCATAGGGGTATGTTTCAAGACCCCCAGAGATGCCTGAGACAGCGGATTGTACCAAACCATATGTATACTATGTTTTTCCAATACAAACATACCTCTGCCCATCAACTCATAGAAAGGAATTCTTACTTATTTACAAAAATTCTGAGGCCAAAATATATGAAAGGAAATGGAAAGAAAAGTTGGGCAATTGAGGTAAAATAGGCTTATATCTGTGTCTTGGGCGAAATTATCTGGGGTTCTAACTCTAATGCTTAGGATTTTAAAAATGTTTCAAAGAGTAATTTACTAAAAATCGATGAAAATAATATCTATGCATACTTTGATTTTTTTTCTCCTTATGGCATAATATTGTTTTGCTCTGTCACTTACACTATTTAGTCTTTTTTTCAAACGCTAGTCTATTAAACAGGTGGAAAGGAAGCTTCTCATTTGGGCAGCTTCAAAGACAATACTTTTCAAAATATGCCAAATCCAAATAAGATGATAGCAGTAATTTGAGTAAAATAGAGATTATACTGAAAAAAAAAAGTCTTCTGTAACTGCTCCACAATCAAGCTACAAAAACAGATTTCCTCCTGCTTCCCTTTCATAGTAAAGCATTTCCCACAATCTGACCCTTGGCAACTGCTGCTCTGTCCTCCACCCCTATCAGTTATATACTGATAGTATCATAATCCACAAAACAAACATTAACTCTTAGTCTAATACGTAAAGAAAAGATTTTAAAAATAAAATTTGACTGTTGATAAATCCATTGTCTTCAGAGACATGTCATAAGGTGAGTTATTCAAAACTACTTTCAAGCATAAAACACCTAAAATTCTAAGGTAGAAGCTGAATAAAAAATGTGCATTTGGAAGAAAAAAAAGGAAAACATTTCTAACTGTTAAAGCTCATTCATATTAACATAATGAAAAAATGTCAGATATCAATATCTGACATTGAGGGCACAATGATCCAAAATTATTTTTCAGGAAAAGGGAACAAGATGTTGAAAACCAGTCAAATTCTCCTATAGAGAATTATTTCCTCATAACAGTCCTTTCTGTCCACTACCCTTTGCTTTCTCAGTCCTCCCTCTAAACTAAGATAGATATTCTGTTTTCCTTTTATAGCTCCCAATATTTCTCCTTCTCAGCACTTTGATCACTCTTAATTATATATTTAATAATTATTTAATATTTCTCTTCCTCATTAAATGGAGCACCAGGCACAGGCATTCAAACGTACTACTTTACTGATAAAATCTCTATGTCTTATTTAGGACCAAAGCTGAGATCCTGAGGGCAACGACTACATCTTTATATTCACAGGGCCTGGTACTGTGCTTAGCATGTAACAATTTCCAAAAAGTGTTTCATTCAGTGATGAATGAAGTTGTGAGAGGAGAATGCTATGACTCATTTATGCCATTGAGGAGAACCTTTTGGGTACCATGGTAGAATCAAAAGTTCATGCTCACCCTTCTATAATTTGGAGTTTTTAGGAGGCGGCAGTGACTCCTCCTTGGATGACGTTTTCCCAGTTACATGTCAATAGGGATGTACACAGGGGGATGCCTCAAATTTCTGGGCCTGTTTTTGGTTTAATGAAGTCATTGCGTCTTCTCTTTCCCCTTCCACTGACTGGATGCAGAGGTCGCTAAGGCCCCAAGGAATGGCATGTTCTCAAGACGGAAAGAGCCCAGGTCTCTGAATCATTACTTGTAGGAAAACTGCTTGCTGTCGTGCCACCTCACATATAATGCACACTGACATATCTGTCAGATAAACTTTTATTACCTTACGCCAGTGAAAATTGGGGGTTGGTTTGTTATAGCCGCTAGCCTAACCACAAAAGCCCAGTGCTTTTACTGCCTAAGAGAAGAGTAGATGCATGTCTGATTTTTTTGTTTTTTGTTTAAAAACAAAAGCAAAAAACTCAGCAACAAAAATAAAAACATGAGAGTATTGGTGTAGCCAAGTTCCCAGTGATTTAGTAGATTCGAAATGTAACATTTCAACCAAGAGGCTCTATCAAGAGTAGATTGTAGTAAAAAAACAAACAAACAAGAAAACCATACAGCAAAACAACTAGCCTAGTCTAATAAGTGGGAATCCAAACGGTCGTGTTTCTGAGGGAAAATAATCAAAAGAAGAAACATCAAGATAGCCTTTTAATCTGTTTAAAGGAAGTAGGCAGTAAGAGTAGGTGAGGAATTTGCAGCACAGAATTAGGGAGCAAGGGATGCAGACAAGACATTATTGTTGAAAGCCTGAATGAATATTTCTTATGTATTGATTAACTACTCTGAAGGTCACACCTCGGTTACTGAACACAAGCTTCCAGGCTTTCGGGAGCATGGCTAAGAGCAACTTTGAAAGTCTCCTTCCTTCATTTAAAGTTGGAATTGAGTAAAGGAAAACATTGCAGTAGGGACATTTAAAAGCTGAAAGCATCTTTCTGGCTCAGATGAATAATGGTCCATTCCACACACTTTGAAAAACTGAACCAAGGGAATGAAAATGATTTCCACACTGTTTCATATTTCATCCATTTGGTCAAGAAACAACTGTCTACAATGGGCAAAGTGCTGCAGGGAATAACAGAGTTTGTCCTCAGTCAGCTCACAATGTGTGTATTGGGCGGAGTGGGGATTGTGCGGGTAGATGGGGAGACAGGCCGAACAGAGAGCCATGATGTAGCTGTCTCGGACGGCTCTGTGAACTTATGAAAAACGCAGTCTTAGGAGGACTGTTTGCTCTGGGAAAGAATGGCTTCAAGGCAGTTTACAAGTGCCCCTGGGAAGCTGGTATCTTGGCCATGTGGGATTGCTAGAGGCAGTGAAACCAATTTTCCTGCAGAAGTATGGCAGATTCGGATAATATCAGCCACAGAAAGAGTTTCTGCAGATCTGGGTTTGTTAGGTATAGATGACAGCTTCACTCCATGCCACTGGAAAACTTGACTTCAGGACTGAATGTCACTGCCAATCTCTGGGAGACAGCTTAGCTGAAGGTACAACCTGGGTCAATAGGCCACATGCTTCATTTTCTAGATGTCTTTGCTCATTCCTTTCCAATATTTGGAAACGTATACCATATTGCATTAAAGAAAGAAGAAAGAAAACAAGAAAAAGAGAGAGAGAGAGAGAGAGAGGGAGAGAGAGAGAGAGAGAGAGAGAGAGAGAGAGAGAGAGAGAGAGAAAGAGAGAAAGAAAATACAAAACACCATCGCACAGTTTGAAAACGGGAAAGTGGGAGGGAGAGGAATTTGACTTCAGCAGAAGGAACTGGTCAGAATAATTAGGTATCATTGTTAGGCTGAGGGGTCAGAAGAAACCCAGATTTAAACAAAGCTGACCTGAGGAAGTCATCACATCTTTTTAATTTTTTTTTAATTTCTTTGCTTCATTTAAAAAGGGTCTTTCTTTTTAATTACCTAACCCATGTCGTATGCTACCATCATGATAAAAATTCAAGGCATGTTAACTAAATGCCTTGAAGGAGAAAAATCAGGTTGAGATTTTATGGAAATGATAGTAATTGATCTTGACTTTGAAAAACAAATAGGAACTAAAAAACCTTTTACAATATATAACATACATATAAAAACATGTGTATTCCTTAAAGTACAGGTGGCCGAGTATTTTGAAGTAGAAGTAAAATCTTTCTAGCTCTCAAAACTTGTTATGCCCCTTCCCTGACTTTCCTTCTTCCCTAAATGTAACCATTGTTCTGACCTTGAACACCACAGAGTTGTTTTACCTGAACTTGAACGTTATATAAATGGAATTATACAATGTGTATTCTCTCATGTTGGGTTCTTTTGTTAAACATTTTGTTACTAAGTGTGGTCAGTTGCATACTTTAGCTTTTCATTAATTTTCATTACTCTGTGGTATTCCTTTTGATATATATATACTGCAATTTATCCATTCTACTGTTGACACAAATTTGATTGTTTTCACCAGCATTTGGCTCTTATGAATAATGATGTTATGAACATTTTTACATGCTTTCTGGTGCACAGGTATATGAATTTTTCTTGAGTACATATCTGAGAATGAAATTGTTGGGTCAAAGGGTATGCATATGATTAACTTTACTTGGTAATATCAAAGTATTTGCCAAAGTGGTTGTGGAATAGGATTTCACAAAAGACGCTGTGGGGAAGAGAATTAGAGACAGAAAAAAAATCATGGTGAAGAGACAAGAGACATGGAGGAGGAGGTCGTGCTCCTGGACCAAGGAGTGTTTCGGGGTGGCTGGAGTTTCGAGTACATGAAGGATGCACTAATAGATAAGTCAAGTGTAGGTAGGAACAAGAACACAGAAGACCTTAGTAATACCTTTCCTGGAAACTGGAACTTCCTAAGTGATGGGAAATCATCAAAGAATCTGAGATAAGGGAGTGACATAACCAACTGTGCTTTAGGAAGACGAATCAATATAAACTCTCTGCAGGGTAAGGCCAAATATGAGACTCTGAATCAAAATATTGAGAATGGAAATCGAGAGCCATCGAGGCTATACAATAGCTGATGTTCTTATGGGTAAGTGCTATCTGTATTGAGTTCTGGGTTTGTTCTACCTTTCCCCTCTTTTTTTTTCTCTCTTTAACAACCATGGCTATTGACTTCTTTTAGAATGCCTTAATTTATTTCCTCTTAGTAAGATTTTGATTCTAATAATAAGAGCTTCTGTGTGGTCGTGATCAGGTGGAGAAAAACAGCTAAGGAAGGACAATTTTATATCTGTAATGACTGTTAGGTATAAGCAAGAGGTTACCCAGGAGCCTTTGAGCTTAAATAGTGCTGGTAAAAAATGCTGTCTGTCAAAAAGATGCCGAAAGACTTGGTGATTTCTAGTCTACACACCCAAGTATTGAGAAAAGCCCTGTCAATATGTAATGTTCTGTTTATAGTTTTACTAGGAAAGGCTTCGCAGTCTAAGAATAATTTGTATGAAGCCATATTAACAATTGATCACCAGAAGACCAATTTAGTCTGATTGTTTTATGATGGTATTAGCACACTATTAAGGGGACCAGATGGGTCAACAAAGAATTAGATAATTATGTGGCAAAGAAAGAATTCTGTCAATCAGTTTTTTTTCTAACAGCACAGAAAACTACAATAACAACCTCCTCCCCCCCAGTGTCAAAAGCTTGACATTACCCCTGTTTTTTCAACATGAGTCTGCCATCATTTAATAGCTTTGGGGTTTGGGCTCAATTAGTTTCAATCTTTGTGGCGTGAGCCTGAAACCTTGGCTGAGGCAATCACAATAAATATTTGGAAATTCCAGAAGAATAATTGTATTCCCTAGCTACAAGCAATTAAGCACTAGATGTATTCCTTGTAAACCTTTGCAAATGCAATGAAAAACATGTTTTAAAAGACAAATAATTAAATGGCTTCTTTCCTTCAGTGGCATTTAAGTAAAGGAAAATTAAAGCTTGTTTTTTTTACCTAGGAGGGAAAGATATTTCCTGCTATAAAAATCATGATGGTTTGTGCATACCCTGCTGGTAATCTTTCAGAAGTCGTGGAGAATGGGATAGATGCCAGAAAAAAGATGGGCAAAGTTCCCAAAAGTCAAAAAGAGAAAAAGAATGTTTTTCACACATTACTGGGGGAGAAACTTCATTTCAATTCCCTCCCATCTTCTTGAATACATTAATGATAAGCATTTTCAATTTGGAAGTATTCTCAAATCCTGTCCCAATACAATAACCTCCTCTATAATATCCAAATATACCCATTATCCATATAGGAAAAAAAAAAGACAACAAATAAAATTTATTTTGAGGTGTGTGAAGTCGTTAGGGCCTTGTAAAATGGGAAGACTTGGAAATTTACCTAATGAAAGGGAGGTTTTGTTACACCATCTAGAAATTTTTATTTATGGATTAAAAGTAGGAGAGAAAAAGGACATTTGAAGTGACTTTAATTTTTACAACAATCTAGTGAAATGGATACTGTACAGCAGAAAGTGAAAAAACTGAGGCTTCAAGAGATCATGTGATTCATCCAAAGTCACTTAAATAGTAAGTGGTGAGAAATAGATCCTTTGGTTTCATTTTTTCTCTCTTATATCTCTGTATTGGTATTCCCCCCACCAGACTCAGCTCTGTGCCCCATGCAACAACTATCCAAACATGACATTTTTCTTCTGCATGAATGCTTCCTATGAAGGGAAGCCCATTACCTATGATTTTATAGCTTTTTCTTTGCACTGATTTTTATTTTGCTTCTCTGGTTGCTCCTCCCAATCTCCTTTGGTGGCCCTTTATCTTCCACCTGTTCCATAAATGTCTTCCTTCCATAGTACTTCTTGGAATCAACAACATAAACTCCCTGGAGTATCGTGCTCCACGCATGGCTTCACCTAACACCTGCGCACCAATAGTTCCCACATTTACACCTGGGGACCAGATTGCTTTTCTGAGATTCATGTACCAAACAATATAGAATCGCCTAGGTATGATGTTGGATCATGAAATAGTTCAATCATTTGGCCCACATCCTTCCCACAAGCAACTCCCCCAACTCCACACCTGTTAGTCTTGCTGTGATCCCCGCTTTGCATCCCTGCCCACCCATGCACTCATATCAGAAACACCAAGGCCATTTGTCACTTCTGCCTGCCTTTGCTCCCCCCATCCACTTAATCATTAATTTCTGTCTCTTCTTGCTGCAGACGTTCACATCTCCCATCCTCTTCACTTCCGCTGCCCTTCATTCAAACTCACCTCATAGTTTGCCAAAATTACTGCCCAGACTCAGAAATCATCTCTAGTTCTAGAAGGGCACCTTCCCTATGGTAGTCAGGACGATTTAGATAAAACACTTCTCTTACTATGTCACTTCCCTTTGTAAATATTTTCAGCATGTCTGTGTCTTGACAATAAAAGAAACATCTTAGCGTGGGATAAAAGAACATCTATTCTTCTAAATGAGCCACTTCTTCTCCTCTCTGTACCAGGCATTGAGTGGAAAAAGTGTTTTTCCTAAAAAGTATTGAGTGTAGGTGAGTAAGAAGACATCCTAGTAGCTGAGTATCAGAGATTTCTCAAAATGAAGGCACGTTTGAAACCCTTGGAAAACTTTAAAAAAAATTAGGCCTCTATGTCTCACCTTAGACTGACAGAATTCAAGCACCTGGTCTTTGAGTCTGCAATTTTAAGAAGTATCCTGGGTGATTCTGGGACAAGTGTGCTTTTGGGACCCACAGCTGCAATAGATCAGAGGGAAGAAGGAGGACACCTCCCTCTCGTCATGACTTTACACTGTGTCAGGGAAGTTCACATGAACACACTTTTGCAACAACTAGAACATAAGATGAGGCCGATGTTAAGAGATGTGAGAATATGAGGAGTAGATTAGAATTTTTGCTGTTGGAAATCAAAGGTGTTGGAAACCAGGAAGCCACGTTTTGTCAAGGAAGTCCTTCTGAAAATTAGGTCTTGGTCTAGCCTCTCTGAGCTACATTCTTTGCTCTGACTCAAGTCGGGAGAATTTGGATTCCACAGGTTTGTTCTTTTAATATGTTACTTATAGCTTGCAAAATTGCATTTTGTTCCCCCAGGGAAAAGCCTATTATTAAGATACTCATAGAGAGAAGTGAGAGCTGATGGCTACAATATACAGCTGACAGGGGGCAATGAGGTGATGTGTGTGTGGGAAGGGTCTCTTGCCTGTACTGGTGGCTCTCAGAGATGGCATGAGAGTAAGAAGCCTTCCAAATCCACTGGTCCTCCTATGGTCCTCTGCACACACTACACTGTTCTCAACTCCATGTCCTCAGTCAAGCGTGCTTATGGTCCCCTATACACTTCCCTAAATCTTCCCTCTCATTCAAGGTGCACCATGAAAACTGGCTATTCCAGCTCATACTAATCTTTTCCTAAAACGTATTAGTGACCCTTGTAATCATCACCTCTTAACACTTGCTTTATAACAAGCTTTGAGTTAAACATTTACACAAAATATCTAATTTAATTCTCATGATAATTCCATAAATTCAGTAGTATTTTAGTCTTCTTTTTACAGATGTTTGGAGAAATTTGATAAATTGTCCAGAGTCACACAACCAGTAAGTGGCAGAGTAGGTTTTGGACCCCTACTCAATAATTCCCAAGTCCAGGACAGGATACTGTTTACCTTTAGCTTTTTGGTAATTATTTCATATGTGTCAGTTTGTTCTCTGCCCCCCAAGGTCACTGTAGACTCCTCAGAGAAGATCGTTGAATAGGAAGAGAGAGAGAGAGAGAGAGAGAGAGAGAGAGAGAGAGAGAGAGAGAGAGAGAGAGAATATCAGTGATGACTGCTCTCATACAGATTCATTTTCTGTATTTCTCTGCCCACCTCTGTGTCCCAGAAAACTAGCTTCTGTGAACTGTGTTATCCAGAATTTTCTTGACTTCTTTCTTCTGGTTGGGTGTGGCCAATGAGAGTCGGGAAAATGGAAGTAGGAGAGTGGAGGAGAGAGAGGCCAGGGTATTTCTTCTGTGCTTCATCTTTGCTTTGAGCCAACTTTCTTAATCACTGCATCCCTCCATTACTCAAATTTTGAGCTGGTGTCCCTCTTCCACGGTTTAAGTACTCAGTGGTCTCTAGTACTTCATTTCTTCCCCTTGTTCCCTTGGCCTTACAAGTAGTAGCAACTCCCCATTGTTGCTAGTTTCCGGGTGCCTCATTCCCCTGGATTGTTCCTTTTTCCACCCTCCTGTTGTTAATCCCATCTGCAATTGAACCATCTGGAATTCATTCTGTCTCCTGCTGGGATACGACCAGATAGACTTAGCACACTTGATTCCACACTCAGCTCTGCCACTAACACGCCCAGCTTTTTCTTACAGCTTCGGGTATATAAATCTAATTTTATAAGTAGATCATTATTGCCTGGATATCCCACAGATGTCTCAAACATTTCCAAACCTGCCGGTATATGTTTCCACAAATTCTGTTTTTCACCCTACATATCCTATGCTGGTTGACGGAGTGACTCCAGCTAGAAACCCGGAAGTCATTTTAAGCTCCTTTTGCTCCTTGATTGCCTCACAATGTCTACATCCTTAGTCTACATTTTAATATTGCTCAACCCCACCTCCTCCTCTCTCTCCCTGATGCTACTGCTTCTGGTTGGGATCTCATCGTCTATCACTTGGACAATTAAAGTGCAACAGTTTCTTAATTGGTTTCTTCAACTCTGGTCTTACACATCAACACTGCTGCTAGTGTGAGCTTTCTTTTCTTAATTTAAAAAGTAAGTAGAATCTTGTTGGGAAAATGCAAATCATATGATTATTATAAAGTTGAAAGTCCTCTCTCATCACCCCAAAACCACCCCCTGCTGGTAACTGCTGAGTTTATTTTGAATATGTTCATTTTCCTATGTATATAAGCCAAATACAAACATACATAGATGTGTTTATAACAATTGTATTATACTATACCTACAATTTAACAATTTAGAATAGTATAGGGAAGAGTTATCTTTTAAAAACGGAAATCCAATAATATTATTCCCTCTCCCCCTTAAAACTCTTCTATGGGTTTCTTATCATTTTAAAGATAAAGTCTAGGTGTTTCATATGGCAGCCAAATGCCCTTTACCCTCCATGATGAAACCCTCATCAGATGCTGCACCCTCATCTACTCTCACATTTTCCTTCTTACTCTAAGGTCCAGCCATATTGAAGGGCTAACTATTCCCTAAAAACTACTGAGCGTTTCATGCTGTCATTTACTTTGCATATCCGTCTCCATTTACATAAATTTGAGAACGCATCTTTCTTTGCCTACCATGATTCCCTGAAAATAAGACCGGGCCTTATATTAAGTTGTGCTCCCAAAGATGCATTAGGGCTTATGTTCAGGGGGATGTCATCCTGAAAATCTGCTAGGGCTTGTTTTCCAGTTAGGTCTTATTTTCAGGGAAACAGCGTAGTAGATTTTAAGCCCCTCAAGGAAACAGCCATGGCCTGGAGGTCAGTTAACAATTTCCGGCTTTTGAAACCCCCAGAAACTATAAAGGCTTTCTGAATACCAGTTTGATTTTTCATTGCCATCATGTCTTCTTAGATGTCTCAGTTTTGAGTCATAAACTGTTTAGCGGCAGTAAGGTAAACAGTCTTTATATTTGGAAAGGTATTTATCTGAATGTCATGCCTCATTCTCTAAATGTTTCCATTGCTCTAGTTTTGTTTTAAAATACCCCCTCATCACAGGTCTTCGTAATTTTCTAGAACCTAGATGCCAGAAAATGAATAACACTAATTAGGATATCATATTATACTTATTCCTCAAAATGCTGTGATGTAAAATAGGTTTTTAGGCTTAGAAATCTCGATATTGACCTCTATTATACCTTGAAAATAAACGTGTTCAAAAAAGCAAACAAACAGAAAACAGATAGGTAAGCACAAATGAAAACCGTTAGTGCATATACATACTACAAATACTATAAACTCTGGTGACAAAAAAAAGTAGGTACACATGAACTGTTTCTATTAAAATACTCTTGGGAAATGTAACTTGGAAGAAGGTTTACATTTCTGCCTTCTTTAAGAATGTATTATATGCAGAGTAGGGCTAACTGGATAGCTGACCTAGTAAGTCTGAATCTCGCTTCTTATCTTGGAAGTGATAAGCTGGTTGGAAAGCTGGTTTGGTAAAACTCTCTAGCACTCATACCTCAATAAATCGGGGAGAACCTGTGGAGTGCTATGCAGATGTTTTCAATTATTTCTATACATGTGTATTTCTTGGTTTTACAAGAGGATATGTCTGATTTGGTTCTGAGAGTATGAAACATGAGAGGGATTAATAATTGAATACAGGCTAGTAATAGTCCTTATTGATACTTACAGCTGAGTTCTCAAAGTGAAGGCTGACCAAGGGATATTTATTTTATAGAAACCCTCACTCTCTAGGGATTTCTGGTTGAGCATAGGGGAGCAAAAATGTCATCTCCAACCACTAAAGACGAGATCATTAGAAGTATTTAGAAGGTGTGCAGTCTACATTTTATAATGTTTTATAGCACTAATACTCCAAAACCATCCCACTGAGTGAGACGTTACTTAGTGACATGCACTAGTTAGATCTTAGGTATACTCAAGATATTTTTCTCTTGTTTGGCAGAGGGACAGAATTGACGAAACCACTGATAATTGCACTGTCCAGACCTGAAAGGGTCAGAAGCTTTCTCCAGGGCTCATGATGGCTACCAAATTGGGAGTGAAAATAGCCCTGAAAAATTAGCTTGTGAGCTGTGGCTAAAACTGTAATATGTCTGCTCAGACTCTTGCACAATTTTTTTCTTGTTTATTTTGCACAGTTTAAGTCCTTATTGTGCTAAGGGATGAAGGGGTAATAAAATGATGAATAAATTATATTAGCCAGATAGCAGTTAATCATTCCATAAAGGGCAGAAACAAAACCAATATTAGAAAATTATGCGGTATAGAGAGACACAATAAAACAAAGAATATTTTATCAATGTGAGCTATTTATAAGTGGATAGAGATTTGAAATTGCAAAGTTAAGAATGGTTAAAATAGTCATGCTGAGTACAGATGCCCAAGAATTAGGAATGCTGTGTGACAAATTGCTTCACTACATAAAATTTTAGTCTGTGACATCCTCCCTGTATTAAGATTATATCATTTTTTACACCAATAATGGGTAGACTATTAGTATATGTGTTTTAAGATAGGATAGATATTATTATTTGCCCAGAAGGAGATTTGGCTTGTAATAACTTATCTTCAATTTCACGCATCCCTTTGTGATGAGGGTGTGGATGCTGCCAGCTGCCATAAAACAAAATTGCATCAATGATGATTTAACTAGACTAAATTGGATAAGATCAGGAAACTAGAGCAGTGGTTCCCAAGATTGCTCCAAGGATAGCGCTGGCTGACACAGAAGCATCATCTGAGAATTTTAGTGAATATACTGATTCATAGGTCTTACCCCTTGAAAGTTTAATTTATAGGTTGGGTGTAGGGGTCTGAGAATATGTATTTACATTTCCACAGGTTATTCTGACGGGCAGTATGATTGGGATTCATGCTATAGACTTTACTTGTTTCTCAGCTTCTGTGAGTGTTTTATTCTTTTAGGTTTGTTTTCTTCCCTTTCAAATCTGCAGGAGTAGCTCAGCTGAACAGAGGGAAGGGGATTTCTCCATGCAGTGGTCCATGTGTATATAGAGGGAAATAGAAACTCACAGGATCTATGAATGATGGTAGCAGAAGCAACCACACCAGCTCCAGAACTGGGGTTGAGAAAGGAATCACAGAAGATGAGAATTAGAAGGTGCCGTGGCCATCAGACTCCTCATCTGTCATCTTATCATTTCCTTAGCATGGTGGGACAGGCAAAGAAACTCCCTTGGTTGCAACATGAGGGATATTTGAAACCATGTAGCCTAGCATCTTTTTTCCAGGAAAATTTTCCAGGAATCCATTCAAAGTAACCACAATGCAGCTAATGAGCCTAGGTTGCATTTTCAAGGTACCCTCAGAGAGCTCCTTAATTGTCTCTTAATCCCATGGTTCTTGTGGCGTCTGGTTGTGACTGAGTTCAGCGCTGCCCAAAGCAGCATGGCAGAGGATGAGCTTCTGAAGGAGGGCCTGGCAAGATTCCCTCTCAGAAGAAATGATAATAAGACCCCCAGGTCTATGCCAGAGAGCCCTTAGCAGATTGAATACTGGCACTCTATCAAGCCCTCTTTTAAGCTTCCTTCCTTATCCTGCCCACTCTGCAAAAATCGGCTGGGTTCACTGTGCACTCTAAGTCTCTCTGTGACAGTGTCTTTTCCCCAGATGGTAATTACTTTCTAACAGATTGAAGTAACTACATAGTCATTTGTCTCTGGGGATAAGCATCCTGGCCTATTTTCATTACATTTCTCTCTTATAATTGTCACACTCTTTAATGAGGCTGAAACACTCAATTTCCTGACCTCTGTTTCAAAGACTTTGATGTTCGTTGCCTGACAAGAGAGTGTAAAGCCCTAAGAATGAATTCTGGTAGAATTTTGGTGACCGTGCCCTGCCCCTGAATATTTTGTCTCTAAACTCTAGCACTGCTATTACATTTCCTTCAGCTAATATGCTTTCCTTTGAATCCTTGCTGTAGTCCGTAGTCAATTCCAAAGTTTTAGTTAACTTACTTGTTTGGGAGGGTGAATCAAAGCCTTCACATAAATCTAAAAAGTTAGAAATCTAAGACCAGTTCAGAAACCAAGAATCTGTTTATAAGTTAAAAACCAGCTACAGTAACACCTTACTTATTTACATATGAATCTCTGGCAGCCTGGACTACTACGTATGATCTCTTTCAGTGCAAGCATGTGCACGCACATGTGTGTTTTCCTTTTTCACATATATTTCAGTGCCTAGCACAAATGCTTCTTTAGCTTAGAATGGATAGGTAGATGAACAAATAAGGTGTCTAGAATACCGTCAAGAGCCAGAATGGAATTAAAAGAAGAAACTTTAGGGCACAGATATATACACACTGTCTGTATATATACACACTGTCTGTATATACAACAAAACCCTGTTACCCCAGAACAGTAGTGGTTTTACCTGTGGTATATTAATTGATAGCACCTCCATTCACTTTCAAATATGTTGGACATGATATATGTGGTCATCATATTCATATGCAATCTTTTCAGCTCCTTTATTAAGAACTATTTACTCTTGTATTTAATTCAGACAATTTTGGCTGTCCCCCACCTCCCTTTTGTTTCATTTTGTAGTATATTAGCATATTTTAAATGGCCAAAGAGGGTAGAGAAACTTACCCTACTTACCAAGAAGCCTCTTAAATGTATCATTCCTTTATAGCTTGTGAAGTTTTTGTTCTATAAGACAGGGAATTAAGGGACACATTTAAAACAATTTTAATAAAATTTATTGCAATAAATTGCAATAAAACTTGGTGTTTCACTTATCTAAAAAAACAACTCAATCTATTATATATCAAATAAACAAAGTATTACTATTATAAATAACATCTCTTCCTTGCTACTGTGCCTGCCGTATGTTGAGGTCTTCACTTTTGAGGCGATAATAAAATATACTAAAGCCTTGTTTAACCACTCTCCAGCTTCTAAAAGTCATAATTAACTATTTTTTTCTCTTTTACTGACTTTCAAGGAAGACCAACATGTCACATGAAAATAAATTAGTTTTAAAAAGAAGGGGAAAAGGAAAAGCAATAGTCCCTCTTGATTTCTCATAATTGTCATGGTCCCAGATCTCAATCTGTCCAGTTTCCTGAAATTTCTTTCTCCATCTCCAGTGTGAGGCAATGAGACTTGATGTTCAAGTAAATGATACAGCTAAGGACCGATGGCTTACTAGACCACCAACAAAGGGTTCAATTCCCTTCACTAGCCTGTCCATTGAGATAGAAGAGTGGACTTAATCATTACTTGAAAGATTTTCAGCGTCAAGCGGTGAACTCATTAATTCTGAGTTGAGTGGAAAATTCAGTTTATCAGAAGCCTCCTTCCTAAACAGCAACACGGAGTACCAGTTCCCTAAGAGTTTTGGCCCAATGTGATTTCCTACCATTGGAGATGTAGGATGTGCAGATAATAGATAGCTGAGTGGCTGGTAATGCCCAATTCTCCCTGCAATGGCGAAGGGTACAGAGGGGATATTACAGACAGTGTAGTTTAGGGCACATGGATACCACTTAGTAAAGCATCAAATGGAGGGAAGACAAAGGACTTCCTTGGGGGACATGTTTATATTTCTGCAAGTGGGAAAAATCTTATTTCAACCTTTGTCCTCCGTACTAAAAGAAATATTTTAATATGGAAAAAAGACATCCAAGGGGTAACTTGCTTAATCTCTGTGCCCAGAGCAAAATGTACGAGGTGTGATTAAAAAAAACATACAGTGAATATTTAAATTGAAAAAAATTATTACAGTAAAAGACACATTGCCATTAATCCCCCTCAAACTACTCCTCCTCACTTCGAACACACTGATCCCATCATTCTTGCCACTTTCTGAAGCAGCTCTGGAAGTCCTCTGTCATGGGTGTCTTTAGTTGCGCTGCTGTGGCTGCCTCAATATCCTGAATTTATTCAGAATGTTTACCTTTGATGGTCATTTTGACTTTGGGGAAGAGCCAAAAGTTGCCAGTGCCAGATCTGGTGAATAAGGTAGATGAGGATACACCGTATGTTTTTATTTGACAGAAATTGCCATATACCAGAAGCAATATGTGACATGGAGCCTTTCTGTTGTGATCACAAAATATGGTGAATGTTGCTGCTGAGTGTCATCCAACAAAAAGGCAGTGATTTTAAATCCTGAAAGTGGTGCGTCTTGTTCGGTGCAGTTAGTCAGGTGCGAGCTACAGTTGAGAGAAGATGTGTTTTAATGTGTGCCATAAATCATCTTCCATCATGACAATGCTCAGTGTCACACGTCGCTTCTGGTATGTGGCAATTTCTGTCAAATATTAATAAAAACATTGCAGTGTGTTCTCATCTAACTTATTCACTGGATCTGGCACTGTGAAAATTCTGGCTCTTCCACAAAGTCGAAAAACCATAAAAGGTAAATGTTTTGAATTGATTCAGAACATTGAGGCAGCCACGACAGTGCAACCAAAGACACTCACAAAAGAGGACTTCCAGAACTGCTTCAGAAAGTGGCAAGAATGAGGGATAAGTGTGTTCAAAGCAAGGGGGAGTCTTCTGAGGGGTATTAATGGCAATGTGTCTTTTACTCTAATAATTTTTTAAACATTTAAATATACACCCTCTTGTTGGATCACACCTTGTATGTTTCCTCACTCAATGCCAATGCAGATGCAGAATGCATCTCAGCTTCTCTGAATCTTATCCTTCCTTCAAGGTTAAGCTCAAGTTCAGAGTTCCCCCCATCCTCAGCCTTCCTAGTCTGTACACAAAGCAGTATTACCATTGTCTTCATCATCTGTTTTTCATAATTGGAGACTGGCTTTTCTGTCTCATGACAGCTTTAAAAATGGCACAGAGCTTCCTCTCTCTAAAGTGGTTTAAATGGGACCCTACCCAGAGGCGGCAGACACTGAACACTTTCCTGGCCTTCTCTGGCCTAATGAGCCCTCAATTATTGTTTGGCATTATTAAATGTCAACAGTAGGATGGCTCCCCTCTGGGAACGCAATGAGAATGGCAAGAAATAGAAGATTAGAATTGAGGAACCACACAAATAGCTTTTATTTATTGGCAAAGGGGAAAAAAAGCTACTAAATTTCAGCCCGGCATTCCTGTTTATCATCTGTTGCCTGCTTCCCCTTTTCCTCCTTGAGGCCAGCAGTTCTGTCTTTGCTCAATGTAACACATTCATGTGACAAGTTCTATTGCAATCATATTAATAATGGTGTTAAAAAACACGCATTTGCCAATCGTTTAAAAGAAAATTTAAGCTGCATGATTTCCTGCCCACACTCCTGTATAAGGATTTTCTCTGACGTTGAGGATAGAGATGATGAATCTAGCCCTCTGGAGGTTTTCTTTTCTTTTTTTTTTTTTTTCTTGTGGAGGTGGCTTGCATTTATTGAGTGCTTCCTATGTGCATGGCCCAGAGGGAAGTGCTTACATTCCTCATTTCCCTTGGTTCTCACAATCACCCGTGAAGTAGGTATCATTGACCACATTTCATAGAGGAGAGAACTGAGTGACAGGAGGCAAAGTAACTTAGCTAAAGTCACAGGGCTGGTCATAAGGGGGTGGAGCTGGAATTCAATCCCAGGATGACTACGGCTAGGCTCCAAAGCCTCCTGTTTTGCAGTAGAATGTGATGTTGGTAAGTGGATGCGGCCACAGGGCAGTAAGGACAAGGAATGTCTATCTGAGTCTTTGTACTGTTTTGGGATTCCTCTCCTTTCTGTCAGAGGATGTAAGGGCCCCAGACATATCCCTATGGATGGAGAGAGGATGCAGGCTCTTCTACTTACATGGAGATTTGAAAGGAGGGCCTTTACTGCCTCAGGGTACCAGAAACCTGATCTCCCACCCAGGCACTGCCACTGGCTTTCCATGAGGTCTTGTTTCTTCTCCTGTGAAATGGGGACACCAGCATGTATCCTTCCCACCCCACAGGGTTACTGTGATTCACCAAGGTAATGTCAAGGGTACTCAAAGCTTGGAAGCTGTTTGGGTGGGATGACTTTTGAGACAACTTCTAACCCTGAGATTCTATATTATAGATGCATTTCAAGAAGACTTTGAAAAGCATAAATCCCTTTATAAATGTAATGGATTATTAAGAGCAGGGAAGTGTGATACCAGTAGGCACGTAGGGGCTCCAGATATAACTCTGTGATTTTCTGCTTCATTTGCTTCTTGCAAAAGATTTAGAAAAACTGGGAGCATGTTGTTTTCTCTCCCAAGGGCCTGGAACTGGTAGCGGGGAGAGTTAAGGCGTCACAGAATCATGCAGCAATAAAAACAATTTTTACCTTAAATTGATTTGTAGCTTTTCTACAAGGAACTTGCCACATTTCCTAGATGTTGAGATTATTTGAGCGGCCTACTTTTTTACAAGTTGGTGTTAATGGTATTGTGCTGTGGTGAATACAATGATTCCAAGATGTAAAACTGGCATGTAATACCTTGTGTATATCTTTGTACAAGCAATGGCATTTAAGAACTCCATTGTGATTCCTATGATGGCAAATAATTTCTCCCTTTCTTTTTCTTGTCCTTTTTCATGTATAATGATCAATTAATAACCAGAAAGGAGGTACCAACATTATTACTTCTGTAAGGCCCAGTGGACCCAGTGTTCCAATGCCATGAAATAGGGGCATTCAAACAGCTTTTTCTCATCTCAAATAAATAGAGTTAAGGAATGCCTGACACCCTATTTCCACTCCCATGCCCCAATTTGTGGATTTGGTGACTCATCCTCAGGGATAGAAGAAGCCCGATGTCTGAGTGACAGCTTTGTTACTTGGGAGTCAAAACTAAGATGGCCTCATTGTTTGAAGATCTCCCTCAGATCTGGCCCCCTTTCATTCTTGCACCCAGATGGCCTGTCCTAAGTTCAGTGGTGGTGGAGCCAGCCCCTAAGGGCTCATGGAGGCTCATTGCGCACATCTAACTAATCGGCAGACGCTACAATTAGGGGTTCCCATGCTCCCCCTAGAAAGCTGGTAGCTAAACATTTACCTACACAGCACTGCCCAAGTCATTCCTAGCCTATGCTTTACAGTACTGAGACTGTCCCTGTGTACAGAACCTGCCCGTCGAAGGCCATTCCTTTGATGTTCCCTCCAAACATGGTCTCTCTCTTTAGGTGATGTGTCAATATTTGTTCCTCTTATTATGTTGTAGAAGAAACACAGGATTTAGGGATTTGTGCATTGTACTTACTACCTCTAGACTTAGGAGAAACTATTCACTCTTTGATGTTCTTACCGGTAAAATAAGGTAATTAATAATACCTATTTCACACAGGCTGATTGAGAGGACCGCAGACTTAAAACGCCTGCCCATCTAAGCGGAAGTGCTTCTTGTCATCTCCACTCTGTAGAACAGTGGTCGCTGGTCCACCAGAGCAGGTGGGAAGGCTACATTAGCGCTTCTTTCAATCTTCATTTATTCTTAAATAATTTGAATTTTGTGTACGTTTTATCAGGTATAAATATAATTAGGGAGTTGTAGTATATATAATTTATGAGTGTATATCTATACATATTGGGGTGTAAGGAAAAATAGCTACTGATGAGTTACATAATCAAAACAATTTGACCTATCTGCAGTGAAATTGTTATCTTTAAGGATGATTGACATATTCATATTAAGGCATTAATTAGCAATAATAATGATTATACATCACCAAGCTATGTTTGACGTTTTAAATGATACAATTTGACTGTTTTAATGTCTTATAATAAAAAAATAATGTCTCTAAGCATTGAAGAACATGAACATTCTTGCCTCCTTAAGATATATGCTTTATCCTTCCCGTGTTTCAGGTATTGGCTATGACCCACAGAGCCTAAAATGTATGCCGTCTGGCCCTTTACAGAAAAAGCTTTCTGCCCTCTGCCTTATTATCATTAACTTATTATAATTATACTATGAGAGAGACATACACATTATTCAAATAGAGATGCTGAGATTTTTAAATTTTTAAAATTTTACATACAAATGTGAAGACAGGATTTAATTATAGATCTGGTAATTCTAAAGCCTGTGTTCATTCTGCTAAACTGCACTGTAATTTCCTGTAGTATTTACCATGACCTGCTACACATTGAACAGGTACAAACAGTAGGATAGGCAGGAGATCACTAGTGGTAACATTTGGGCTCAGAACATTCTGAGGGAAAGTTACACAGTATTTTACTATGGGACCCTGGTGTATGTGCTACTATTCCTGATCCTGTGCTATACCCATGACACATGTTGGTAATTGATTAAAGCACTACTTTCTTGCTGAGCCAGGATGCAGCCACAGAATTCTTAAGAACACAACTCTCCAGGCATAATATATGAAACATAATTGACATTTCTGACAAACATGAATACATGGATATATGAGTATCTCAGTCTAATAGAAGACTGAGGTAGAGATGAAGGGAATTACGAAAAAATGAGAGAAACATGAGATTATATTTATTTTGTCAGCAAGAATTTCATTCAGGAGGAACATATTGAAGAAATCCTCTGCCCAGCATATAGCTAGGGATGGGGGCTATGGGAGAGCAGACAGCAGTCTAGCAGAGGGTTTAGGGTCATGGACTCTGGAATCAGAACGTCTGGATCCAAATTCCAGTTCTGCTGCTTACCTGAGAGTATTCTTGGGCAGGTTTTACTTATTCCCTTATTTCTCAGCTTTCTCGCTCAGTAAAATGAGAAAATAAGAGAATCTACTTTATGAGGTAATTGTAAAATGTAGCTGACTTAATTTTCATAAAGCATGCAGAGCTATGCCCACTATAAGGTAAGTGCTAGTATAAATGTTATCCTCCTATGATATGGCCCTCAATGTCCTTGAAATACAGTTGTGAACTCAAGACAAACGCACAGAGAAACTAAGAAAAGAATACAATGTAATGTAGTACAAACCATGCCCACAGTCTTTGTTTTTCTGGGTTGTGTGCTGCTCTGCATGTTTCTTTCATCTGTAAAAGTCCAAGATAATGAACACTGTGAGTCACTGTTTTCTGCAGTTGTGTATGATGGTGTCCCACAATGACTTTTCTCCATCACCTCACAGATTTGTCCCAAGACAGTACAGTCTCATGTTAGATCTTGCTAACCTATCATGTGTTCTTCCCCCCTGTCCCCCCCCACCCAGCAATAGTCAAAGAGACATTTTTATCATTGGGACAATTTCGAAAATAATTCATGTTGCTCTAGTGCTTTTCCTTTTTTTTTTTTTTTTTTTTTTTTTAATTTATTGGGGTGACAATTGTCTCTAGTGCTTTTCAATAATATTGATTTACCGGTGCATTTAGTCCGGTAGCGTTAAGGTCTCAGGATGCCATAAAGTATCTGCAGTAAGGAGTTTCCTTTAAATATTCACAATAATTCTTTCCAAGTTATGGGAACCATTTGTGTTATAATATTCAACTATAATACCCCAGGGATATCTGGGCAGTCAGTAAGGAGCTAAACTACCTTTTTTAGTAATCCTCTAGAGAAAATCTTCTATGATATATGACTTCAAATATCTCTTAAATATGCCCTTATAATCTACAGCTTTAAATACTAAATTTTTAGAGATGATATTTTCTCAAGTAAGTTCACAGGGGAGAAAATCAAATTTTAGCGCTGCCCCTCATTAAGCAGAGTCAAAGATGAAAAGAAAATTGTTTTTCTGCTGAAATTTCAGAATTCTCCTTCTGCTCCTTACCTTCCTCCTCCTCTTCCTCCTCCTCCTCCTTTTATTAAATCAATAAATTTAAAATGGTGGGTAGTGAATAGGTCCAGGTGTCACTAGAGTTTTCCTGTTTCTGTGTAAAGAGAAGACCTCTCTCTTTGATCATTTAACAAAGTCCTAGAAAAGACATAAAAAATATAAGTTGGAAAACATGGAATCCAGCAGTTAAATCTTTATGAAAGCCTCCTGGCCAGGACACTTACACTGCTATTTCTACAAGCCAAGACCTCTTACTCCAAAGGTTTCAGCTCACATGGAATGGAATGGAAAAACCACCCAGGCTGTCATCAGACTATACGGGAGGGTATCTCTCCTCAAGTATCTCCTAATGGAAATTCTGTAAGCACTGTAATATATACATTTGGAAATGTCAAAAGAACTAAGTGGGGTGATTATAATGGAATCTTCTCTTGTTCTGGATTATGGTCTCAAGTTAGCCATGTTTTCATTAGCCAGTCTTTTGTCCTTCAATTATTGATAGATGTGGAGAATTGTATCATTCCAAACATGTAGAAAGATGACTCAAAAAGACAATGCTGGTCTTTAGATACAGCAAATTAAGTTATTACAAATATTTATTCCCTTCACTGGGCCTGTAGGGGAGGTATATACTCACCCCCTTGATGTGGAGTTTGACCACGTGACTTGCTTTGACCAGCAGATCAGAGGTAAAAGTGACAGTCAGTTTTGAGCCCAAAGCTTTAAGAGACTTTACATGTTTCTCCTCCACTCTCTGGGAGCTGTTGACCTCGGCATGAAGAGTACATTCATCAGGGAGCTGCTGCTCCAATATGCATCCCAGTCTCAAGAATGAGGCATGTAGACCAAACCTACTGAAGCAGAGCTATCATTTCCAATCTGTAGACCCATGAGTTTGAGAAATAACTGCTTGTTTTAAGACGCTGAGTTTGGAGTGAGTTGTTAGGCAGCATTATTGGTCGTGGCAATCACTGATTGATACAGGCCTTAGCCTTAAGGTTCCTGGCTAGAGGAGGTTTTCTTAAAAAAGTTAGTTGTCTGATCTTCGTATCAAGCAACTTAGTAGGGAACTGGACTATATAAGGCATGGGAAGAGAATGGGTAGGACACATCTTACTTGTCACTCTACCATTTTTCATCAAATCTCCCAAAGCCCAATTTATTCTCATGTTAAGCTTTGATTTAGGTGTGACTGTATACTGCTACCAGATTAGAATTTTCGATGCCAAAAAATTGTTTGCTCATATTTCTAAGTTCGCCATGTTCTTTGGGTGCTTATGGCTTAGATTTGCTAGCTACTCTCATTGATTCCTAGTTGGTCCATTCATTGAGGAGGAGACAGTGATATAGTAAAAAATATGTAGGAACAAGGAAAATCTGGGTTCAATTCCCTAATGGGTTACTACCTATGTGTTCTCAGAAAGGTACTTATGTCATTGACATTCAGTTTCCTCATTTATAAAATGGCAATAATATTTCTTTGCAAGTGTGTTTACGGTGAGAGAGAGAGAGAGAGAGAGAGAGAATATTAAGGAAGCAGCATGTAAATTAAATAAAATGTCCAGTATAATGTCTGATACAATCTTTCATGATTGAGTGCTTGGCATCTGCTATACACCAAATGCTTTTAGATGTATTTTTCTTGTTATCCTCATTAAAAAATGAGATTGATCCCATTGTCAATTTCATTTGATGGAGGAGAAAACTGAGGTAATGGAATTTAAGTAACTTGTTCAAAGTTATACAGCTAAGGAATGGTTGAGAAGAATTTTTAACCCTGGTTAGAATGTGTTAGGTTGCTGCAAAAGTAATTGCGGTTTAAAAGGTTAAACACAATTGTAAAAACCACAATTGCTTTCGCACCAACCTAATAGAAAGTATGCAAGAAAAAGAAACCATCATTTATAGCCTAACAAGAGCAAATTAGATAAGTTAAAAAGTCGTAATTTTTAAAACCCGTAAACTACCCAAGGATACAAATCAAATAAGCTTTTGAAAGGAATAGGCTCTTCGTAGGAAAGAAGAGTCTCATGGCTGTTTTCCTCCCTAGGGACATGCCAGAAAGAGGATGAAACCTCTTCATAGATGTGGCTAAGGGGAAATCAGTCTGACTTTTGACAACCTTTGAATGCCCACTTGTGGACAGACACGATGAATGAAAATCCCAAGGATTCAGTCATAAAGCAAATATGCATCCAGTCTCCACATATTTCCCATGAGTGCACGGAGACAGCATAGCAAAGGTTAGGGGCAGAGACTGAGAGCTGAGAGAGGATATTTCTGAGGCAAAACAGAACTTCCCTGAATGCAAGTCAGTGATTAGCCAAAGCATCAGGAGAACTGAGCAAGACCCCCGCCTCCATCCTGAGGTACATGGAGCTTTTAGGATGATAAGAAATTGCCACTTCAAAGGATGAGAACAGGCAGAAGTGCTAGGAAAGATCCCCACCCCCACTCCACCCCCCAAAGATGCATGGGGCCTCACCAAATGAACAGCAATAGCCTAATTAGGATTGAGATAAGGCAGAAGAATTAAGAGAGAACCAAGTTACGCCCAACCAGGTCTCCACTGAAAGATAGGGGTGGGCTGCAGGGTGGAGAGAGGTCCTGGAAGCCAGGGGTAGGGACAGAAAGCGACCAACATTCTCCAGTGGCTCCAAAAAGGTGGTCGCTGAGCTACAAAACTGAGAGGTCAGTTACAGGTACTGTCGCTTAAAGTCTGCTGACTGATTGTAAAGCCTAAAAAGATCTCTGGAGTCCGGGTGGTGTGCAGGTCCTAAGCTCTGCTAAAGGAATATTCAGCTCCTGCCATAAAAACATTTGAAGCCAGTGGTAGACTGAATCTTTTCAAAGCTATGACAAAACCCACACCCAGCTCAATTATAGATTAGATAGTCAGCCTCCCCAAAATGATGGTCTGAGAAAGGAATTTGTGTGATCTTATCTGGGAATAAACATTGTATATTCAGTCTCCACTATGGGCATTTTTATACACAATGTCTGGCTTACAAAACATAAAAATAATCAGGAATTAAAGAAGCAGGAAAATATGACATATAATCTAGAAGCAGAACCACAGAAGTATAAATTATTTACTGTCTGGCCATTTACAATAAAAGGTTGCCAACCCCTGATCTAGGGAAAGAAGAAGCAATATGAGTATGTTTAGGGAAGCAATATTAAGAATGCAAACAGATTTCTCATAAAAATCATGGAGGCTAGAAGTCAGTGGGGCAACACGTTTAAAATGCTGAAGAAACAAAGAGAACTGTTAACCTGAGACTTTCAGTTCTGCATTGGCATTCATTGTCAGTTATCAAATTTTTTGTTGTGGAGTACATGGAAGCCAACCCCACAGATCTTGATAATTAAACCTGAGAAGGTAAAGTTAATCAGTGTCAAGCATAGGCTGAATCACTGAATTAAAGAAAAAAGAAAATCGCTCACAAAGAAGTTAGCGGAAATGTGCTTTACAATAACACGTGAAAATGAGGCAGGGCTTTGCAGGGCAGGACACTCAACTCTGCTTGCAGTATTGTGTAGATCTACATAGACTCAAATGATACATCTATCTCTGCAGTCTTTCTATGACAACTTCTCTCAGCTGTGGTTTCCTTCTCTGTGAAGTAGAGTTAATAACTGCCCCCACCTACTTTATGTAGTTGATTTTCAAACCATAGGAATGAAAGTGAATGTTGTGATCTATTAAAATGCACTTTGAATATTACCAAAATATAGATTCAACTATTAATCATAAAACAACAAGACAACGAAAACTATCAGCAATAAAAATCAGTAAGTGTATTCTATGTTCCATGGATATAATTACCAAAAGAGAGGTGGTGATTTTGTTCTATGGTGTCCTACTTAGACCATTTCAGGAGTTTTGAGTTCTGAATATTACACATCAAGACAGACAGAAATAGACCTACTAGGGGCACATTCAGAGGACAGTGTTGAGAAGAATTCCAAAATTCTTAGGTGCAAAATATTTGAAAGAATGGGGGATTATTCCTAGGTGAGTAGTAGCCTTGAAGTAAAGAGATTCAGGGGTCCCAAGAAACAAAATGGGAAAGCATGGACTTTTGTGCAAACCTCCATCTTTGGAATCTTGGCTCAGCCACTCCTTGGCAGCATGGGCCTGGGAAAATTAACTAAGCTGCTTGAATCTCATTTTCAATATGTGTTCAATGGAGATAAAGTTATCTAACTTATTATACTTTTGTAAGGATTCAGTGAGATAATATTAAGTAAAAGAATATATAGGATAGTTTTAGATAACTCTTAGATAATAGATGTAGAATAATTTTAATTACCTGTAAAGTACTTTAAATCAGTGGGAGCTATATAGAAATGGAATTGATTGCTTCTCTTTGGTTGAGGAATTTGACTATAAGCGTATTCCAATAGCATCAGTATGTGGTGGACTATAGGACATTTTAAGTCCTTTCCAATCTTCAGGTCCTATTTGGACAATATCAGTAAATAGCACAATGACTTTATTTTCATCATGAAGAATTTACATGTATGTGTACATAAGATGGGGTAGATTTGAAGGGGTCAGGATAGATTTATGTACCAGCCTGGTCAGAAGAGCAGAGCAAACTAGAATGAAATAGACATAATTTTACTAACAATTGTCACCTCAATAAATTTAATAAAAAACAAACAACAACAACAAAAAAACCAGCCTCTCTTACTGGATGTCAATCAAAATTATGGGCCTTTGTCTCTAAGTTTCATAGATTTTTCATAGCAAGAACACAAGTGTTTTTTTTTTTTTTTTTCCCATTATAAGAGCAGGAAAGCCCCATAAATCTCTATGGAATGTTTTAAAAAATGTACTAAGTATCAGATGAACTTTTGGAGCTGTCTAATAAATGGAGTTTCATATTCTTTAAGCTGAGAGACAGGAAACATATGCTTTGTCATAACTGCAGACATTTTATTTATTAAAGAAAAAAACTAACAATGGCAGACATGTCTGCAAAGATGACTAGAAATTGTCAGATTTGTGGACATGTTGTTCTTTGTCTCACGCTCTAATAATATGCAGAAGTCTGGTTTAAAGAAAAGGTCTCCTGTTAGTATTGTATCAGCAACAATGACTGAACTACAAAGGAATGCATAAAGGGAAATGTTTTTAATGGGATACTTGAGAGCTCTTTGAGAGACCAATCTGGGGAAGGAAAATACATTCGGGCAAAAGAGATGTTGTGATTGCCATGGACCTGCCCGGAGACGCTTTCTCCTGAGATGTTAATGTTTTCCTCTGAATGAGAGGTTCTAGTTTTGCATGTTGATTAAGTTAGAATGTGGACTAAAGGAGTTTTTAATCATAATTTACTTTTACATGCCCTGGTTTATTTACACTTTCTTTCCCCATTTACAGTTGCATATGTGCAGGGAAATGAACCCTAAAATTTTAGGTGGAATCAGTCTTACCCCTAGAGTCAAAATTAATTTGAGGTCCTCTAGGCGAAATAGCTAATTACATACATGAAGTTTTTTCATTGATTTTTGTATTACCTGTTCTCTATTACTTTCACCATTCTCAGAAGTGCCTTCCCCCCCATCGCAGTCATTACACTTTTAATTTGTTTTTAACACCCTTATTGCGTTGTAATTCACAAACTATGCAACTCACTCACTTAAAGTGTACAATTCAATGACTTTTAGTATATTTACAGAATTGTTCACTTGTCACCACAATCAACTTAGAACATTTTCATTACCTCCAAAATAAACCCATGTTCCTTAGTCATTACCTTCAATCCCTCTAACCACCCAGCCCTAGGCAACCACTAATCTACTTTCTGCCTTTTTATCCTATTCTGGATATTTCATATAAATGAAATCACATAAGAGGTGGTCCTTTGAGTCTGTTTTTCACTTAGCATAATGTTTTTAAGGTTCATCCACATTGTAGCATGTATCAGTACTTCGTTTTTAAAATTGCCAACTAGTGTTCCATTATATAGACACACCACATTTCATTTATCCATTCATCAGTTGATAGACACTTGGAGCTTTTCTACTTTTGGGCTATTATGAATAATTCTGCTGTGAATATTTGTGTACAAGTTTTTATGAGGACATGTGTTTTCATTTCATTTCTCTTGGGTATATACCTAGGAGTAGACTTATTGGGTCATATGGCAAGTCTCTTTAGCTTTTTAATGAACTTCCAGACTATTTTCCAAAGCAGCTACACCATTATACTTTCCCCCAGTAATGTATAGGGTTTCAATTTCTCTACATCCTCCCCAACACTTATTATCTGTCTCGGATTATAGCCTTCCTAGTGAGTATAAAGTGGTATCTCACTGTGATTTTGATTTGCATTTCTCTGACGGCTGATGATGTTGAGCATCTTTTCATACATTTATTAGCCATTTGCATATCTTCTTTGGGGAAATGCTTAGTAAAATTTGTTTGCCAGTTTTGAAATTATATTGTCTTTTTATAATCAAGTTGTAATCATTTTTTATATTTTCTAGATATAAATCCCTTATCAGATAATATGATTTACAAAAGTTTTGTGGGTTGTCTTTAAGCCATCACATCTTTTTTTTCTCTCTTCTTACTGATATTTATTCATAGGAATGGCCTACTCGGCCATGATAGTTTTAATGATATAAATGGCATCCTTCTTCCCAATAGCTATCACATTCACTCACCTGGGCATCTACTAGGTAGCAGCCTTAATTACCAGGGATGCAGTTGTCAGTACGCAGTCTTGTTCCTGCCTTCCTGGCACTTATAATCTAGAGAGGGGGAAAGACCTTAATCAATCATTGAGATACCGTTTTACTGCTGAAAATTACCATCTAGCTCATTTACCTTTGCTTTCAGTTAGCTCATTTACTAATCCAGTGCAAGTGCCTCTTGCTGGTTACACCTTCAATATAGCACATTCTCACTTCTTTTAAAGGGCTTGGGTTTCTGTCTGCAGAAAGAACAATTTTAAGAACAGCTACATGGATTGGAGAACATTTGGAAGTAGTGGTACAAGTTAAACTCTGCACAAAGGATCAGAAATTTTGTAAAGATCAGTGTGAACCCCTAGTTATCCAAATAGCCTCCATAGGGTAAACCAAAGAAGGAGACTGAAGGGAATATGGGGACAAAATACTCTCTAGCATAAGGGACATTAAGAAGCCATATGCAGGATTCGCCTGCAGAATCGATGAGGACTATATTTCTTACCCAGTCAGTTCTTATCTGATTAGGAAATTTGTGCTTTTTAATTGTGATGGTCATTTTCTACTTTGGCGCTAGGTTACCCTTTGGTTCCATAAAATATAGCAGTAAAAAGAAAAAATCCAGGTGTCTGAGCATTGAGAAAGTTCAAATTGAATTCAGATTTCTCGTTTCTTCTAAGATAAATTGAAGTAGGCTAGAGTCTTTTCTCATTTAGAAACATGGCACCTACTTGGGGTTATACGGCACAGAAATAGTACGTGAAGTACAGATGGTGATGACGACGATGATAATGATGATGATGGTGGTGGTGATGATAATAACTCACGGTATCACTATAGTGTTTGGATTGTCGAAGGATTCTCACATACATGGCCACCACATTCATTGCCTAACAAGAACCAAGCAACATTTCTAAAGAACGCTTCACTAGCCATGTTTCTTTAAACTTTTTAGTGAAGTATAACATACGTATAAGAAATGCACAGACTGTAAGTCTGTGGCTCTATAGATCTTCCCATATTGAACACTATATGTAAACAGCTAAGGGAACAAATTATTACCAGCATCCCACAAGCCTCTCTTTACACCCATTTAATCAATGATAGTCTTAACAAGTAACCACATTCCTGACTTTTAATACTATAACTTACTTTTGTCTCCTCTTACCCTACCAATAGTTTGACATTTTACCATATGTAGTTTTTTTTTCCTCCTTTTCTCACTCAAGATTATATTTGTCATTATTTCTCATTGTTCTATTTCAAGACGCTATAATTTATCCATTGTTGTGACATTTGGGTTGTTTCTAGTTCATAGCTATTACAATGGTGTTACTAGGAACATATTTTAGATTTTTTTCCCCTGGGTATAGCTCTAGCAGTAAAATCACTGACTTATGATAAGGTACATGCATGTTTTTAGATTTAGAATAAGCTACCAAACAGTTATCAAAAGTGACTAATGCAATTTAAACTTTCACTAGTACTATATGATGAAACTTTGAACTAACCCAAATCCTGCCCAAATAGTTGGTATTTTCTGTACCATACAGCCATTTCTGAGGGTATCATTACTCACAGTTTGAAAATGGAGACCCAGAGGCACCATGAAATGAAAAGCTTAGAGGACAAGTCTACTGGCACAGTGTTGACACAATATTCTTTACACTCAGCCTATTGCTATGATGTTGTTTCACTTGGCATTGAGGGCTTCGGTATCAGCAGCATGGAAGATGACAAAAAATATCAAAATGCATATTAAGACTTCCAGTTTCAGGCGTGACACATTCAGAGCTTAAAAGTTGCTGTTCCCATCCTTATAACAAGAAAAAAACTGGACAGACTGAAAACTCAAAGACTTGGTTTTGCTCATTGGCAAACTGAGGTCTCAGGGTACACGGTCACTCAGAAATCGAGAGACAGGTGAATGCAAAGAATTAGAGTTGGGATCTGCTTAGAGCCAGAGCCAAAGCTGCTGGAGCCGTAAACTGGCGGGTACACTTAAACAGCGATTTGATGAATAGCTGGAGGCTAAGTGTAGAGCAGCATGTGAGTGAGAAACTCGTGTCTCCCCACCACATGTACATACTGTCATCCTGCTCTCAGAGTCAGATGCACGCTTTATCATGAGGCAGGACCAAATCCCCTCTTCACATCCAACCCCAGGTCTTAGGAAGGGAAGTTGGAGCATCCTAGTATAGTCAGTTTCTATCCGTTCCCCACTGCTCTGTGCTGACTTGCTCAGTACTGAGACGACAGCAGTTTGGCTAGAGAGAGTTTAGCTTAAGCCCCGGGATCTGATAACCTCTAAATAGCCAGAGAAGAGGCTGTTGACAGACAAGGTTACAGTGCTAGAAGGGTATCAAAGCTTCTTCTCACTCAGAGCCCCTTTCTAAAACAAGTCTCTAATAAGCTTAGCCACAGAGAAAGGCAATTGCAGGCATTGTTCTTACAATTCATAATGCAAATTGGTTAGAACACAATAGATTAATTGGAGAACATGGTTTGGATTTGCATTATGCAGATAGCAATTGGTTATAATGTGATCAAGTGCAGGAACTAGCACCTTGGGAGCAGGAATAAAAGCCATTGGCAAGATGTGCAGACACACACCGTTCCAGCATCTCAGTGGGTAGCGATCAGTTGACCTCCAGTTCATTTTTCCCCTGGGACATAACTCCTGGAGAATGGAGTTGGTGGGTAGCTCCACCCTCTCCGGGCTCTGTATTTATAGATCTCAGAAGAGAACTAAGTTGTGGGCTCAATTATGCTCTCTTAGTCACTTACAATTAATTTTCTCCTAGGTGTTCAGAGCCTTGGACTTAAGATCTATTATACTGTATACAATTTATAGGAATTCCAGGATCCCAGCATCCAGGAACTTTGCGAATAAATCAAGAACCAAAACCTACATCTGCCCAGTGTTGCCTCAGGGAGGCAACAGGTACAGCAGTATGAATTTCAACATATGTCCTCTACCTCCCCAAACCTCCCAGCTTCCTTCATCAAGGAAATATGAGCACCACGAAGAATGATTTCAGATAATCTTTGCCTTTTTATAATTCCTAAAGGGCGGCATAAAAATTAATTCCTAACTTTCTAAAAATAATTTAAAATGACATTTGTAGAAGAGAGGAGCATGGACTCTCACAGGTCTTCGGAAATGTGTACATTTGTGAAACATAAGGTCCCCTTGAGGTATAGGGGTCAAGTAAACAAGGAGTGAAATGCACTCACGTAATTGGCCACCATGTCTGTTACTAGTTCAATGCTAGGCATCAAATTAGTGCAAAATAAAGGAAAACACAAATAGGGCATAGCCTTATTATTTTTCCCTTTGTGAGGCAGGCACACATTTACTTACTCATCTATGTGGGCCTGGAAGTGAGGTTTAGGAATGGTTGCAAGTGGTCGGTGAAGCTGTTGGTGTGGACGATCTCTGGAGTGCAGAAGAGAAGAGGATTGAGCACACGTCCTGGGCACACTGGCATTTAAGGGGCAAACAGAGAAAGAAAAGCTTACAAAGGACATGCTGAAGGAGGGGTCAGAAAGGAACAAGCAAAACCAGAAAAAATACAATATCCCAGAAGTGAAAGGAGGAGGGAGTTCCAAGAAAGGGATATTGGGGTCTGTTAAGAAGTTGTGTTGGCCTGGGGTCCTCTCAGAAAGGAGATTCTGAGACACTTGGGTAGTTTACTTTGAGAAACTACCAAAGAAAGAAGGAAACCAATATCAGGTGAACTATCTAGCTGACCCCCACTAGACAAGAGGGGCTGGACCTCTCTGGGCCTTCTCAGGAGTTGTGAAGAATAAACGTCTGAACTGGGATGGAAAAAGGAGGCATTTGTCCATCAGCTCTAGTCCTCCACGGCTCAAGGTCTACACCACAGGATGGGAAGTCCCTTGTACTTCCAGGTTTGTGCTTGGTGAATCCAAGAAGGTCCCTCTCAGGGAGCTAGAGAAACCCAGGGCAACAAATGAGAGATTCAATGTGTCAGGGAGGTAATGCTTTCCAGATGTTTTGAGTTTTTACTCGTGAGAAACTGATGGCTACAGCAAAATTAAGACTTAAGTGCAGATGATGTAAGCCAGAGCATAAGACTCCAATGCAGAGGTGAAGTAATAATCAGGGCAATTTGGTAGATGGGGGCACACTAGCTTGAGCAATGCAGAAACACTTTTAGCTCCAATAACCCAGCAATGTAGGCCTTCATAACGTCAGGTATAGCTGGATCCAGAGGCTCAATTGATATCTACAGCTTCCTTGAATCTTTTTTCAGTTTTGCTTCCCTTTGTACTGGTTCATTTTTCACAAGATCTCTCCAGGGTACAAAAATGGCATCTAAAAGCTTCAGGTTATGTGGGATTTATAGGTCACACTCTCATGAGCAAAGGTAACTTCTCTTCCATGATTAATATCGGTTCCTTAAAAATAACTGATTAGTCTGATTGAGTCATATGACTATCAGAGGTCTAATTCCTGTGCCCAGGGTGATGCGGTATGCCTGTGCCATGTACTTCTGCTGTGACCTCTCAAGCAAGACTCCCTAATTGATAGACCCAACAGGAGCCACAGAGGGGTAGCTGTACAAAAAGAGAATTTGGGGAGACTGCCGATGGAGCAGAAATAGACATAACACATGTTTCCCAACAGTATGGGAAAGAGAGTATTCAGGAGATTGCTAATATAGAGTCACTGAGTGACCTGAGTCCATGTCTATCTGTTACTTACCAGTTGTGGGATGGGATGTTGGACAAATTGCCTAATTTCTCTGAATCTCAGCTTCTAATCTAACATGAAAGCAAGACCAATCTATTTCCTTCTTCTGATTTTTTTTTTTAGAGACCCTTTTACTTAAAAGTTTTCAATATTAACATAAAAAGCATCCAGGTTTAAAACTCAGAACTGCCTGCTGCAAACAGTGTTCTTGAGGGTGTTTTTTTTGTTGCCTTTTTTTTTAATTAAAGTGTATTGGGGTGACAATTGTTAGTAAAGTTACATAGATTTCAGGTGAACAATTCTGTATTACATCACCTATAAATCCCATTGTGTGTTCACCACCCAGGGTCAGTTCTCATTCCATCACCATATATTTGATCCCCTTTACCCTCATCTACCACCTCCCTCCCCGCTTACCCTCTGGTAACCACTAAACTATTTTCTGTGTCTATGAGTTTTTGTTTCTCATTTGTTTGTCTTGTTCTTTTATTGTTTTTGGTTTTTATACTACATATCAGTGAAATCATATGGTTCTCTGCTTTTTCTGTCTGACTTATTTCACTTAGCATTATAATCTCAAGATCCATTCATGTTGTCACAAATGGTCCTATTTCATCTTTTCTTACCACCGAATAGTATTACATTGTTCTATATATAGCACAACTTCTTTATCCATTCATCTATCAAAGGACATTTTGGTTGTTTCAACCGTAAATAAAACTGCAATGAACATTGGAGCACACATGTCTTTATGGATAAATGTTTTCAGATTTTTGGAGTAGATACCCAGGAGAGGGATTGCTGGGTCATATGGTAATTCTATTCATAATTTTTTGAGGAACCTCCACACTGCCTTCCATAGCGGCTGCACCAGTCTGCATTCCCACCAACAGTGTATGAGTGTTCTTTTTTCTCCACAGCCCCTCCAACACTTGTTACTATTTGTCTTGTTGATGATAGCCATTCTAACTGGTGTGAGGTGATATCTCATTGTGGTTTTTATTTGCATTTCTCTGATGATTAGTGATATTGAGCATTTTTTCATATGTCTATTTGCCATTTGTATGTTCTCTTTAGAGAAATGACTCTTCAGGTCCTCTGCCCATTTTTCAATTGGGTTGTTTGTTTTTTTTTTTTTGTTGCTGAGTTGTATGAGTTCCTTGTATATTTTGGATATTAGCCCCTTATCGGAGGCACTGTTTGCAAAAATCTTCTCCCATTCAGTTGGTGGCCTCTTTATTTTGTTGATGGTTTCTTTTGCTGTGCAGAAGCTTTTAAGTTTGATATAGTTCCATTCATTTATTTTAGCTTTTGCTTCCCTTGCCTTTGGAGCCAATTCATAAAATGGTCTTTGAACCCAAGGTCCATAAGTTTAGTACCTATGTTTTCTTCTATGCAGTTTATTGTGTCAGGTCTTATGCTTAAGTCTTTGATCCATTTTGAATTAATTTTGGTACATGGTGACAGATAGCAGTCCAGTTTCATTCTTTTGCACGTGGCTTTCCAATTCTGCCAGCACCATTTACTGAAGAGGCTGTCTTTTCTTCATTGTATGTTCTTTGCTTCTTTGTCAAAAATTATCTGCCCATATTTATGTGGTTTTATTTCTGGATTCTCAATTCTATTTCATTGGTCTATGTGTCTGTTTTTCTGAAAATATCATGCTATTATGATTATTGTTGCCCTGTAGTACAAGCTAAAGTCAGGGAGTGTGATACATCCAGCATTGTTCATTTTTCTTAAGATTGCTTTGGCTATTTGGGTCTTTTGTGGTTCCAAACAAATCTGATGATTTTTTTGTTCTATTTCTTTAAAAAATGCCATTGGGATTTTGATGGGGATTGCATTAAATCTGTATATTGCTTTGGGTAATATGGCCATTTAAACTATGTTGATTCTTCCAATCCATGAGCACAGAATGTCTTTCTATTTCTTTGTGTCTTTTTCAGTTTCTTTCAAAAATATCTTATAGTTTTCAGCATATAGGTTTTTCACATCCTTTGTTAAGTTTATTCCTAGGTATTTTATTCTTTTTGCTGTAATTGCAAAAGGAATTGTTTTTTTAATTTCTTTTTCTGAGATTTCATTGTTAGTATACTGGAATGCAATGGACTTTTTACGTTGCTTTTGTAGCCGGCAACTTTTCTGTATTCGTTGATTGTTTCTAATAGCTTTTTGGTGGAGTCTTTAGGGTTTTCTATATATAGCATCATGTCATCTGCAAAGAGTGATAATTTAACTTCTTCACTCCCAATTTGGATGCCTTTTATTTCTTTCTCTTGCCTGATTGCTCTGGTGAAGACTTCCAACACTATGTTGAAAAGCAGAGGTGGTAGGGGACAGCCCTGTCGTGTTCCTGAATGTAGAGCAAAGGGCTTCAGTTTTTCACAATTAATTATGAGATTAGCTGAGGGTTTGTCTTATATAGCCTTTATTATGTTAAGGTATTCTATACCTATTTTATTAAGTGTTTTAATCATAAATGGATATTGTATCATGTCAAATGTTTTTTTCTGCATCAATTGATATAATCATATGATTTTTGTCCTTTATTTTGTTTATGTGATGTATCACATTGATAGATTTGTGTATGTGGAACCATCCTTGTGCCCCTGGGATGACCCCACTAGATCGTGATGAGTAATCTTTTTAATGCATTGTTGCATTTGATTTGCTAGAATTTTGTTTAGGATTTTTGCATCTGTATTCATCAGAGTTATTGGTCTGTAATTTTCTTTTTTTGTGTTGTCCTTACCAGATTTTGGTATCAGGGTAATGTTGCACTCATAAAATGAGTTAGGGAGTACTGTCTCTTCTTCAATTTTTTGGAAGAGTTTGAGCAGGATTGGTATTAGATCCTCTTTGAAGGTTTGGTAGAATTCACTAGTGAAGCCATCTGGTCCCGGACTTTTGCTTTTGGGAAGGTTTTGGATGACTGATTCAGTTTCATTACTGGTGATCGGTCTGTTTAGATTTTCCAGTTCTTCATGGTTCAGCCTTGGAAGGCTATATGTTTCTAAGAACTTGTCCATTTCTTCTAGGTTATTGAATTTGGTGGCATATAGACTTTCATAGTATTCTTGGATGATCCTTCGTATTTCTGTGGCATCCGTGATAACTTCCCCTCTTTCATTTCTGATTTTGCTTTTTAGTGTCTTCACTCTTTTTATCTTAGTGAGTCTCGCCAAGGGTTTGTCAATTTTGTTAATCTTTTCAAAGAACCAGCTCTTTGTCACATTAATTTTTTCTATTGTCTTTTTGTTCTCTATTTCATTTAGTTTTGCTCTGATTTTTATAATTTCCTTTCTTCTGCTGAACTTGGCTTTCATTTGTTCTTCTTTTTCTAGTACTTTAAAGTGTAACATGAGGTTATTTATTTGGGATTTTTCGTGTTTCTTGAGATAGGCCTGTAATGATATGAATTTCCCTCTAAAAGCTGCTTTTGCTGCATCCCCCAAATTTTGGTAGGATGTATTTTCATTCTCATTTGTTTCTATGTATCTTTTGATCTCTCTTGTAATTTCATCTTTGACCCAGTCGTTCTTTAAAAGTATGTTGTTTAATCTCCATGTATTTGTGTTTTTTCCTGCTTTCTTTTTGCAGTTGATATCCAATTTCAAAGCCTTGTGATCAGAGAATATGCTTGGTATGGTTTCAATACTCTTAAATTTGCTGTGGCTAGTTTTATGTCCCAATATATGGTCTATCCTTGAGAATGTTCTGTGTACACTAGAAAAAAATATATAGTCTGATGTTTTAGGATGAAGTGCTCTATAAATGTCAATTATGTCCATTTCATCTAATGTGGCATTTAGGGCTGCTGTTTCATTATTTATTTTCTGTTTGGACGATCTATCCATAGCTGTCAATGATGTATTTAGGTCCCCTAGTATAACTGTGTTTTGGTCAATTTCTCCCTTTAGTTCTGTTTGTAGTTGCTTGGTATATTTTGGTGCTCCCTGATTGGGGGCATAAATATTGATGACTGTTATGTCTTCTTGTTGTATAGTCCCTTTTACCATTATGAAATGTCCATCTTTGACTCTTGTTACCTTTTTCACCCTGAAGTCTGTTTCATCTGATATCATTATGGCTACACCTGATTTTCTCTGGGTACCATTTGCTTGGAGTGTCAATTTCCACCCTTTCACTTTGAGTCTATGCTTGTCCTTTTAGCTGAGATGTGTCTCTTGGAGACAGCATATGGTTGGGTTAAGTTTTTTTCATCCAATCTGTTATTCTGTGACTTTTTATTGGTGAGTTCAGTCCATTTACATTTAGGGTGATTATTGATATGTGAGGATTTCCTAACATTCTATCTTTAGTTTTCTGGTAAGACTGTGTCTCCATTGTTTCTTTGCCTTTTTATTGTTGTCTGTTATTTTTGTGTGGTGATATTCTATGATTTTTTCCCTCTGTTTCTTCTTTTATTACAGTACATATTTTAGTTCTGGATTTCTTTGAGTGGTTACCATTAAGTTTATGTAAAAGAAAGTTTTATATTAGAGTATTCCATTTTCTTCAGCACACTTACTTTCTCCATTCCCATATTCTGGTTCAGGCCTTTACTCTCCCCCTTTTTATGTTTTGGTTACCACAAATTGTCCCTGTTGATTGTGGTCAAATAGCCTCCTTTAGTATTTCTTGTAATGCAGGTCATGTATTAGAAAATTCCCTCAGCTTCTGTATGTCTGGAAAGGTCTTTATTCCTCCTTCATATCTAAAGGATATCTTTGCTGGGTATATTATTCTTGGCTCATAATTTCTCTTTCAATAGTTTGAATATTTAGTTCCACTCCCTCCTGGCTTGAAGAGTTTCTGCTGAAAAATCTGATGATAACCTAATGGGCTTTCCTTTATAGGTTACCATCTTCTTTTCCCTGGCTGCCTTGAGGATTCTTTCTTTGTCGTTGATTTTTGACAGCTTTAATACAATGTGCCTTAGAGAAGTCCTGTTGGGGTTGAGGTGATTAAGTGTTCTATTTTCCTCTTGGATTCAAGGATCCAGTTCTTTCCACAAGTTTGGAAAGTTTTCATTGACTATCTGTTTGAATATACTCTCTGTTCCTTTCTCTCTTTCGTCTCCTTCTGGTATGCCCATTATTCTTATATTGCTCTTTCTGATGGAGTCAGAAAGTTCTTGTAGAGTTCTTTCATTTCTTTTAAGTCTCAAGTCTCTTTCTTCTTCCATCCGTGTCATTTCCAGGTTTCTATCTTCGATGTCACTGATTCTTTCCTCCATCTGGTCAACTCTACTACCTAAGCTGGCTATTTCATTCTTCATTTCTTCTGTTGAGTTCTTAACACGTTGCGTACGGATCACGAGAATCTTCATTTTTTTTTGAGCCATGCGTTAAGGACGGATAATGAGAATTCTCATTTTTACTGTTGACTCTTTTTATTTTGCATATTTTATTGAATTATTTGTGTTTTGTTAATATCTAACGGGCAAATGTTGTTAATGAATAAAGTCTGCATCATATGTACACTTTTTAGATTTCATTTTTTTTTCTTTCTAAAAAAAGAGTGATTTTGAATCGGATATATTTTTTCACCCATGAGTCATTTCATGTGTTACATTTACAACAGTGGATGTACGAATAAACAGAGTTTTCCAGAACTGTAGTGATTTGTTTATAACATTTGGAACCTTAGTATCCCTTAGGCGATTTTGAATTATGTTATTTTTGGAAAAACACCGAATTATTATTTTTTTAACTCTTTGGTGATACCTCATGAAATACATATTATCCCACTGCACAAAGGAAGCTGCTTTCTGCAGTATCACACCAGGAGGGATTACTAACATCATAGGTGAGTAAATCCTAAAAAATTCCATAGAAAAATAATAAATGACATAGAAGCATTTACGCTTTAAAGAGAAGAGTGCATTTTAAAGTAGTTTCTTTTAAAAACCTGCCGGAACAGAGGGGTATGAGGGATTTAAACCCCGCCGTACACAACGTGTTAATCTCCAGAAATTATCTTTGGTTCTTTTTTAAAATTTCGATCTCTTTGGTAAAATGTTCATGTTGTTCTTTGATTGTGTTTCTGAGTTAATGGAACTGTCTTTCTGTGTTTTCTAGCATCTTGTTGAGTTTTTTCAGAACTGCAATCTTGAATTCTCTGCCATTTAAGTCACATATTTCTATATCTTTAAGTTCATTTTCTGGAGACTTTTCACTATCTTTCTGGGCTGTCTTGTTGCCTTGGCTATGCATGGCAATTAATGACTTATTGTTTCTCTTCCTAGACATCTACAGGAGTGGGTTCTGCAACAGGTTGATAGGCAGAGGTCTTTCTTTTGTTTTGCAGTACGTGTTGGTAGAATGTTTTATTTTCTCTCTGACTGCAGCCTTTTTTTCTCTCTCACACTGTAGTGTTATGTTTTCTCTGCATTATTCCAACTCCTCACACAATGAGGGGATTCCCTGGAAGGCAGGCTTCTCTGTTAACAGTTCGCCTGGGTCATAGAGTGCCATGTCCGTGCAGGGATGCGGAGAGCTTTTGAAGTCCCCAAGCTCTACCTGCACTAGATTCAGAGCACGTGTGTTTCAGCAGTTCTGTTTACTCCTGCAGGCATCCACCCAGATAGGTGGGGACAGGGGTGGGGTGAGTTGTGAGAGATGGCCCAGCAATGGCGGCGACCACCACCATAGCTGGTCCTGCTTCCACAGCTCCCTCCCCTTTGCTGGAACTAGTTGGGCTGTGAATCTGTGTCTGTGGACCACAGTTCTCAGAACTGCAAATATTCTGTTGTTTGATCTGACACTGCTACTGTTCTGCTTCTATCACCGGGCAGGTGGGGGCGGGGTGAGCTCTGGGAGGGTAGGGAGGGGGCGGCTAGTCTCAGTGACTAAGGCTTCCATTTTCTGTGGCAGTGAGGGCTTAAACCACCATTTTCAGCCTTCTTCCCTCAGTCTTTTCTCCGAGGTCTCTGCCGTGAGCGTTGGGTTCAGCCATGTTATATGCTGTCCCCTCAGCCCTGTGGGCCATAAGCGGAGCCCTAGCAGTCCGAGTTCTTCCTTCTCCCGCAGCTGCGGCAGTTCTGGGATGCAGTGAGCTTAGAGCACTGAGCTAGGTCTGCGTCCTGTGCCCACATGGCCCCGTCTCTGCACTTCTCCCTTCCCTTCTCCCCTGCTCATGCAATTTGCCCAGCTTTATGTTCTTTATGTGCCTCTTAGTCTTGCCTGTCTACTGCACAGGGAGTCCTTTGTGGAGTTATAGTTGTTCAATTTGTTGTAAATTCCAGGGGAGATTTCCAGAGGCTCACTTCACGCCACCATTTTGATCTCTTGAGGGTGTTATAGTCATTAGAATTCCCTTCTTTCTTTGAGACAAATGCTGACCTCACTGGTGAATTATGCTTCAAAGCCACTGTAAACTACAAAGCCAATGAATATTCTCTGTCATAATCCTCCATCAACATCAATTTGCGGACTCCTTTGATGTATCAAAAACAAGACAATATCTACTATACAATATTCACAGCATTAACAAGGACTAATATAAACACCATTTCACTTAACACAATTAACCAGTTTAGGTACCTAGAAATCAAACTCACTTCGTCTTTCAACAGATGTGGATGCCCCTTGAATACAAGAAGCATCCAAACATTATTTGCTAGTACTGCTTTTTACAAGCTCTCTCACCAATGCTGTGGGTTTGAGAGCTGCATCTGGACAAGTTAAAAAAAAATAGTTTTGTACCACCAAGTCTCTACATAAGCTGTCACCTGTACAGCCTTTCATGTCAGCATCATCATCAATCCCACCAAAGGCTTCGAAAGTTCAAACGCTTTCTGGTTCCATATCAGCCTTGTATTCAGGGTTGATATGATTTCATGGAATAAAGAATGGTGGATAACAATGGGAGACCTACTGTCAGTTTGATATCATTATTCTTAATTGGGAAAATATGTAGACAGAAGGAATTCTATGGCAGAATATTTGCAACATCATGAAGTGCTTCTTCCAGAGAATTTGAAATAATACTAACTACAAAGATTAAACGGAGGCTTTCTACTGTTGTACTTTACAATAGGAAGAGAGACAATGTCAGAGACACAAGCAAAAATAAAATATCGTGTACGATGATTTTCAAAGAAGAGCATTTGCTAAGGAAAAAAAAATCATGATAGAATTTAAATAACACAGTGAGGAAAGAATACAGTTTTACCCAATAAGTTCTATTTGAACATTAAATAATTTACTTGAATGTCTGGAGGTAAACTGTACCAGCTGAACCCTGTGCTATCAACTACACTGTTTTGGTTTGTATCTGCAAACATTTCACTTTCAACCACTCAATATTTCAACGCTTTCTTTAACACAACTTCAACATTCCTTTACTTCTCTTTGTCTAAATAATGTCTGAATTACTAATAAATATACTTAACATTGGACACAATAGTTCTGAAAATGTTAGTATGAAAGTATTCTTACTAATACACTTACTATTAGTTTAAACAATTGAATTTTCACCAGTCTATTCCAACAAGAACCCCGGTCTGTGTTTCCTAGCCAGAAGCATTGGAACCAGTGTTGTGACCAATGCCTGCTCTAAACCCTGCCTAATCTTGCTGTCATGCCATCTTGTCAGCTACTGAGAGTAGGAGCCAAGGGAGGGACACTCCTAAGAGATAAGGATAGAAACATCTACTAAGAGACAGCAGAGTAGTTTCTTCTCATCATACAGTAACCGCCACCCCCACCCCCCCAGGCTGCATTTCCCTAATTAAAGAAAAGCTCTTTCTGCTACCTTGCTCTGGTAAGGAATGGAATTTCATCAAGACAGGCAACTTGTGTTCCTTTTTCCTGTAGGCACATCATAGTTCAAGACATTAACATTTCAAAGTTTCCCATTTTAGACAGAGCAGCATTGAGTTATTTTCAATCCATAAGCAGCCCAGGGCGAACCTTGATTCATCCGAGTTCATTCATTCAACTTTTATTGAGTGCTGATTTTGTGCAAGTCACAGGCAGGGACCCTTTGGGGATACAAAGATGAACAAAGCATGATTCCTATCCTCTATGAGTTTAACATCTAGCTCCGGAGGTGAAATATGTACTAAGTATGTAATTGTTGAATAAATATTGAATAATGTAGATCCAAAGGGGGTAAAAAACAAAAAATTCCCATAAAGGAGACATATAAAGAAATACTATTTCAGGTCATAAAAGGCAAAACTGAGTTCTAGCTATCAGGGAGAACAGGAGAGATTGGGAAAGGCTCCTTTGTATGGCTAACATTCCATGCATTTGATTTCTTGGAAAGATCCTTGGTGGGTACCAACTATATGCCAGTCACTGTGCTTGGCATTTAGGCTGAAGCTTAAGAGACCTAAAGGCATTGAATGGGATTGGAGGTTTTGGATTACAGTACATTGTAGTGTGCTGGATGACTATTGTAATACAAACCAGTGCAGTACAATTGATATCACAAGGGTTTTGTTAATGGCTCTTATTAGTTCATAAGAGCTCATTATTAAATGTTCAGGAATTTCGTAAGCAGTTGACCAATCCGTGATTGAAATCATCCTTGTGGGAATTTGCTATGAAAATCAGCAAACACTACAACTCAGGGTTTCAGGGTCCCTTGCCTCCAACCCCTGCTCAAAGCTATTTGTTAAACTTTACTGGCATGGATATGTTCTGGGAAGGGCTATAAACGATAATCCACTAATTATTCACGTGATTTCCAGCAGTTTCCTTGCTGGTCTACGGTTTTGCCCATATGTAGGAAGTGTGATACTTAAGGTTTGTCTTACTTTAACATCCGATTATCTATAGAGGGGAAAGTAAAATGAAACCCAACAATGAAAGGGCTAGTAAGGATCAGGGCATTTCTCCTGCCTTCCTGCTTCATGTTGGGCAGGTGCTCAGGGAGAAGTGCTAATAAGCATTGATCTCCAGGCTGTAATGAGGGGGGCTGCAGGGGTCGAGCCTCTCCAACGGAGTGCTGTTGTGCCTGCTATGAGGTCGTTTGAAGTGGCAGAATAGAGCCCTGGGCTGGAGAAATTGGGAGCCCTCTCTTTCTCTGCTCCTTGCTGGGTCTCTGTGGGACTCCAGGGCAAGTCATTTAACCTCTCAGTGCCTGGTGGGCGTCCCCTGCAAATTAGGCTCCCTCTCTTTTCCTTGTGCGGCTGCGCGGCTGCGTGGTTAATGTTTGGAGAATCCACAAACCAAGCTCAGGTTGTCTGTAAGTGGAAGTAAGCCAAGTGTTGTGAAAATATAAAACACTGTTGTCTTACTTGCCCGGGAGGGCAAAAAGGCCTTGGAGATCCAGCCAACCTGTGTAATAGCATCAGTAGCCCAGTCTTAATGGTATCTGGATATAGAGATGATGGATGATACTTTTGTCCTACTGAAATTTTCTACTAGCCCCTGCCAGTGGCCTTGACTGCCTCTTTCTTTTTTAATTAAAATTTATTGGGGTGACAATGGTTAGTAAAAAATTACATAGGTTTCAAGTGTACAATTCTATAATACACCATTTATATATCACGTTGTATGCTTACCACCCAGAGTCAGTTCTCCTTCCATCACCATGTATTTGACCCTGTTTACCTTCTTCTACCCCTCTTCCCCCCTTACCTTCTGGTAACCACTAAATTCTTGTCTGTGTCTATGAGTCTTGTTTTTTATTTGTTTTTCTTCTTCCTTTGTTGCTTTCAGTTTTATCTCCCACACATCAGTGAAATCATATGATCTTAACTTTTTCTGTTTGACTTATTTTGCTTCTTTGAAGCTTTTTACCTAAATTTTTCTTTTTCTGCTCAGTGAGCAAAAGCAGAATCAAATGTGGAAGAATGTGGGAGTTATGGAGAGGAATGCATACTTCCCCCCTAAGATGTACTAGGAGGTTTCAAGTGTATTTTCTTGTACATCAAGTCATAGCTTCCATTCCTCCATGAAGTTTCCCAATAATACACATGAATTCAGATTCCTTGGAAGGTCCTTTGATTCCTTCACCAAAGCAATTCTGCCAAGGCCTCCCTGTCTGCCACAGATGAGTACTCTGGGCATTCATGAAACTAGCAAGTGTGACATTCGGAAAAGATTAGACTTGGAGGAATCAGCATTGGGTCCAAATATCAGCTCTGCCGTTTTACTGGGTGATTTGGGTCAGGTCACCTGCACTGGCTATAGGCAGACATTGGCAGGAGATGGAAAGGACCAGCAGGAGTCTACTTTGCCTCTGTCTTTCTCAGGTGCATTCTCTAGAGTGCTGAGTCTGCTTGGTGATTCTCACTATCCCAGAGAGTGTGTCCCTGGCTCCTGTCATTTCTACCTTTCCTCTTTGCCCCTCACTGCCTTCCTGCTTCGGCCAATAATTGTGCTACCTCCAGTTTCCTGCTTTACAAGTCCTTGGTTATAAATATTGAAAGCCATTTGTTTGTTTCCCTGACTGGATCTTGATTGATAAAGAGTTGATAATATACCAGACCTGTTTTACAACGATAGTGTGAAAATTAAAGAAAATCCTATTTGGGTCCTTAGTAGGATAAATTCTCAATAAATGTTCATAGGATCCAACCTGTTATCAAATCTTTTGTTTTCCAACATCACAATTTTTTGGCCTTTGAAATTCTAAACATCTTTCAAAGCTCCATGCACATGCTACTTTCTTCATGAAGTTTTGCTCGTCCCTAATCAGATAGGATTGCTCTTGATTTTTCGCTCACAGCACTTTATACATTTGTTACAGAGTTTAGCGTATTCTGCCAAGTAGTTAATTATTTGTGAATTTGCTTTCTCCTGCTAATATGTAAAGTTCTTACTGTCTTTCTATTTTTGTATTTCTCCCCAGCCCCCCAAACAGAAAAGGTGCTAAAATATTTACAGAACTAAATTGAAAGGAGTGCCCTTCTTTTCATTTTTTTCTGCAACTTGATTCTGTAATGTGAGGGAGTATGGCAGATGCTGGGACTAACTCTCCAAATCAAGTGTAGATGAATTCTTGATTCAGTTCATAATAATAGAAGCTTCTTGAAGAGTGCAACTGTCCCATACTTGGGCTTATGTTTTACGTTAGAAACCCATCAAATATTTTATCTATCCTGAATTCAGTAGCTTTCACATACTAAGGACATTCATATTCAAATGCATGAGATATGAGAGTGTTTTTATAAATGAATAATAGAAAATCAGACATTTGATTTGTGTTATCATATGGGATCAATGAGCATATGTATGAAACCACATATCTAGCGTCTATGATTGTGTCTGAAATATTATAGGTGCTCAATAAATATTTGTTGAATCCTTGTGTGTGTGTGTGTGTGTGTGTGTGTGTGTGTGTGTGTGTGTGTGTTTTGGGTAAGATTTTGGAGAATACTGCATATTTATAGTTACCTCCCAGAATCCATTCTCTCATATAAATTTCAAATTTATTTATTTTTCTTTTTTACGTAGTCTCATTTATTACTTTATTTTCAACTTTAAGGGAAACTCACCGTCAGTCTCTCTTTTATTTTCCTTTTTTTTTTTCTTACTCAAATGTGTTACCCGTTATTTGGCATCTGAAAAGCTTCTTAAAAATATGATGTGGTTCAGACTGTTTCTGAGATGTCAGTGGTAGAAAAGAGGGTAACAGAAGACACCCACGTCGTGGAATGAAGACTATTTCTTTTCTTTCTTTATGCTGTCTCACCCACTCTTCTCCCTACCCCTTCTCCATCTCACACCCCCATCCATGCTTCTTGTCCCTTGTCCCCCAGCACCTCCATTCCAAACTACCCTGCAGCAGTTTTGGTCTACGTGGAGGGAGGTGAGGGTGATTGCTTATGGAACATTATAAGTGAAAGGGGTCCCAGCATTTAATCTAGTGCAAATATCTTGATTTATAGATTAGCAAATGGAGGCCAAGAGTGAAGTAAACCCCTTTAGCTCACAAAAGAAACTAGCAGAGGAGTCAGAATTTTGGGTTCCTTGATTCCCAGTGGAATAGCAAGTAGATACAGAAATTTCATATTACATGTGGCAGGACCCACCTGTAGGAATTGACTCTCCAGTGCTAGCTTGCCCCAGAATACTAACTAATGTAATAGGAAAATTCTTTGTGATCGCCTAGATATAGTGGCCACTCTAGTTTCTCCACTCTGACCCTTCCAGCTTTCAAAACTTGTCTTATCCTCAATCTCACCTTACAAAGAAAGAGTTCTATTAGCTTAGGCAGTATTTTTCTTAACCTCTCCAAGCCCTAGAGGGTTGAGCTAAATTTCCCTGGAGATAAGGGCCACGTTTCTGTCAGCTTGTTTCATCTTCCCTAGAGTCCCTGAGCCAGGGTTCCTTTCATGGACTGTTCCTTTTCATTGAGCGTCCTTGCCAAGATTTATGAGACAGCAAAGTGAGAAAGAGCAACGTCAACTGTCCTATGAAGGAAAATTAGATTCTGCTAAATTTAAGGAGACTTTAAATGAATAAAAAGATCAGAAGGTTAAATACTATGAAGTAGGATAATAGATTAATTTTAGAAAATAACGAAGTCATCTTAATTATAGGTACAATAGAGTGGAAAGCTCGATAAATCCCATATAGTCCTTTTATAGGCCATGACACAATTAAATAACTGTTCATTTTATAGATAAGACTATATCTTCGACATAGACACTGTGTACTGGGGAATCATCCACACTGGGCCCTTAACCTGACACAGTCTCATTCTTACCGAAAAGAGCCAAGAAAATTCAGGTCAGCATTAACTGTCTGAGAGAAATCATGAGCTTCAGAAAGGGAAGAGATTTCTCCATTTAAAAACAAAAGGTGTGGATGCTGGAGTATATCGGTTATAGGTACAGAGTAGCTCACCCCAGGTACAGTGGTGGTAGAGTTAAATAACAAATTGGAAAGATGTAGTCCCCCCTTATAATATCTATCTGGTCTACCCCATGCCCTATTCTGTGACATGACCGATTGATGACATTTTCTCAATATTATGAAGTGTAACTTCAGGACTGTCTCCCTGGTTCTCCCCTTCATTCCATGTTGCCAAGCCCCTAAGGACATTCAGGTACCATTACACAAGGTCTTTATACAATTTAAATCAGTGCACATGAAACAAAGCACTGCTCATTGGGCCTTTTATACTTCCAGCTGGAGATCTTCTGCCTGGATATCTTTCCCTAGATGTTCCACATACCTCTTTTAACAGCTACCCTTCTCCTGGTTCACTCTTTCTAGTCTCTCAGCTCCTAACATTGGTGTCATCATTGATTTCTCTTCCCTTTATTTTCATATCAAATATGTCACCAAGTCCTGGGAGGTCTTCCTGGGCAGTATTTTTCATACGTTTTTTCTTCCCATTTCCATCGGCACAACTTGGTACTTATCCTCAGTTTCTTGACAGCACCACTGACTTTTAAAGTGTTTTTTGTGTTTTTTTTTTCCCCTTCCAGCATTTCTCTTCCATTTCGTCCTACATGTTTCTTCCCTGTTATGCTGTCTGAGTCATTGAACCCACATTTGTTAAATGTGTACTATATGTGTGGTGCTAAGTGAACAAATGAAAAACTTATGGACCTCCACCTCAAGGAACTCAGGTTAGAGTGAGACAGAGTCATAGGGACAGTGGAATGTAACGGTGAAGAAAGTAGTCAAAGAGGTTTGATTCCAATCTTGGCTCTGACCCTTCCCAGCCAAATGGCTCTGGGTAGCGTAAGTGTTTTTTGCCTGCAAGTGGGTATAATGAAAGTACCTACCTCACATATTTATCACAAGGATAGAATGAGATAATCCATGTGAGCATTTAAAATAGTTTTTGGTACATAACAAACTATAAATCATAGTACCATTATTATAAAGCAATACTCCTCAAACTTTCTGTGGTAAAGGACCATTTTTTGTGTGTTTCTTTGATTTGTAATACATCATGAGCCAATTTTTGGTTTTACTGTGCATGACTTATATGAAGCTCACAAAACATGCAGCTCAACACTTCAATATGGCGACCTGCACCTTGGTCTATAATCTGTTCTATGAGACACGTCTATTGCTTGAATGTCTGGAGGTTAGGGCAGTGTCCATTGTGGACCCATAACACATTCATGGGCCAGAACCAATCTGTAGACCACAGGAATTGAGTAGCACTGGAATAAAATACAGCTTTGGTTATTCTCCCGTTCTTCTTCCATAAGTGGGACCCCATGAGCTAATCAACACTGTTAATTTGACAGTAATTTAAGAGCCTTCACATTCAGGCCACATCTTTCTATTCAAATTTCATGTCTCATGACTTCCTTTTACAAACTTGAGGCTTTAGTTCAGCGGTTTTTAACATGGTTTCAAGACAAGGTATAGAGAAGAAGGTGCAGGATAATTCACTTTATCTTAGCTTCTTTAAACACTTCCAACTTTGAAATCGTCTTGCTTTTTTACTACCTGTATTTTCTCAGGAACTTAATCTGGTCTTATTGGTTACTATATTCCTGATGCTTAAAACAGTACCTGGCATACAGTAAGTGGTCAATAAATATCCATGGGGGACTAAGTGAGTAACAAACATTCTGCTGCCAAACACATTTAAAATTCAAACTACTAAACATATTACTCAACTGTAAACTCTTTAACATTTGAAATTACTTGCTTTTACCGAGAAGCAGTTCTTTTCACCTAGAACAACATTTTCTTCCTATCCACCTTCCTTGTCATTGCATTTCTAGTTACTGTTAATCCACTAAATCTCACCTGAATGACTTCCTCCAATGCAGGCTCCATGCAGCCTTCTTCTGCTGTTCCATTATATAATTATCTTTATTACAGCACTTTCTAACATGTTTTATTATTTATGTTGCATGTCCTGTACTAAATTACAAGGTCACAGGGGACAAGAGTCTGGCATAATTCATATTTTCACATTCAAAACTGTTTAACACAGTGTCTAATAGGTCGTGGGAACCTAATACTGAATTATGTGGATTACAGCTGAATTCCTTAGGCTCCAATTATATCTCAAGGACCAGTTCAAATTTTGCCTCTTCCATGAATATTCCCACCTCAACATAATATCTGTTCTGTAAATCCTCATAGTCTTCTTAATGTTGATCCTTTAATTAGCATTTTAGAATTTCATTCATGATTTTATTTCCTTAACAAATGTTTATGTTTTGCTATTGTGTTTAGGGAATTGTTACAGATATCAGGCAGATAATAAATAAGAAAACTCCTGCCTTCAATAACTGTGCAATAGGATTTTCACTATACACTTTCTAGTAGTGTGTGTGTATTGTTGTTTTCCATAACTTGAGTACATATGTACATATACACACCCTTGAGGGCAGGGATCATTGTGAACCTTCTACACAACATAGTTTAGCCTGCAGGGCCTCGCAAACACTCAGTACAAATGGAAGTAGTTGGTGTTCCACACACACAGACTGGTATATCCACGTGGCACAAGCTTATTACCTCTTATTAGAAGGCAATTATCTGTCTTTTGTAGTGAAATGTGATAACCATGTGACATTGATGCTGTGGACTACTAATGCAGGTGAGGGCTGACAATGTTATCTTCACCTGTAGAGAAAGCCTGCAATAACCCATGCTCCATAGACCTCTTAAATCTGCTGCCTTGGGAAATAATTAGATGCAAATAGAATGTGATAGGAAACATTTACCAGTCAGGTAGAGTAAAAACTTTGTTAATTTGAAATGCAGAGGACCAGAAAAATGAGCTCTGAATTAATTGGGTTTGGATTATCTGATATTTTTATTAAGGGCATTTAGTCATTTAGGCAATAACAGCTGCCGTTTGAATTTTTCAGGGTTGGCCCTCTGAGGTTTTACTGTCAAGGCGTGATTTCTTATGGCAGTGATGAAATGAGTGCGTTTAACTATTAACCTTTGCAGTTGGACATACATATCTAGGAATTTGACCAGATTTTCACCAGCCTACCCGAGTTTCCATCTATCAGGTTTTGTTTGATTTCATTCCTATCTTTACTGACTGCCACGAGCCATGACTCTCTCCAACTTAATTCTTCTCTTTCTGATAGCAGAGGGAATTGATGGGTGCCTTTGAAGCCACCAGAGGAAAAGACCATCTGCTTGTCTGATGCTGTACATCGCGTCATCTTAATGTGTTCAATTGCATGACTGATCTGTCTCTTTATTTGCATGATAAATGTTGTAGAAATCTTTCCATTAGAAAGTCAGGAAGAATAATAAGTCTCTGACCAAGGTGGAAAGTTCTTTGGGACTATTCTAAATCAATTTTGAAAGGTGATATTCATAATACAAAAGTCAAGGTTACCTGTGATCTCTAAGTAGACAAAACAAAAAACCCATTAGAATATACTCATGAGATAGTCTAAGTTTGTAAACACTGCTTTGATATTTTGTTAGGCAAAGAGAAGTGACAACTCGCTGGCAGAAACAAAGGTTTGCTTATTCTGCTTAGCTAAATCTAACAACAGCCTACAATTTAGTAAGAAAGACAAGATAACTGTACATAACACTTAGCAACACATAAATAGATCTAGAGTAAAATAATGCAAGTATCAAGCTAGTGATAGAGACAGTTATCAGAATTTTGGAAGGGATCCTGACTACATGTGAGGAAAGATATCACATGATTGAACCTAAGTTTGAAAACTATTGAAAGTGTTTCAGATATAATAGATGCCAAATACTTGCTTACTGCACAATTGATAGGCTCTCCTAATATGGAAAGGCCAATTTAATTATTAATGGCATCTTTTCATTTTACTTATTGATAATGTATCTTCTTATAGTACTGGCACCATTTCTCCTGCTCTTCATTTAAGGTACTGCAGAGACTCTTAGTCTTTCAAAGTGAGGAGGGATTCTCTGATTCAGTTCTGTCATTGTACAAATGCAGAGATGAGTGACGTGGCCTGTGTCCCAGAGCCAAGAGCTTGAGTTATAATTTTATCAGATCAGAGTCCTGGTCCCTTGGCTGCCCCCCAGTCATACTCTAGGGTCTCCTGTATCTTCTACCATCACCATTATCCCATTCAACTTTACAGAAGAAAGGCATCTGTAATTATTCTGGGTGGAACTGAATATAAAGTGCCTTTCCCTTTTTAGACAATGCTTTTTGTTTTTGTTCTGGTATTTCATTCTTTCCTTTTAATTTTTTTTAAAATGAATAGCCTTTATAGTTTCAGATTCACAGTGAAATTAAGGGGGACGTACAGAGATTTCCTATACACATCCTGCCCCTAAATATGCACAGACTCTTTTATTATCAACATTCTCCACCAGAGCAGTGCATTTGTTACAACTGGAACCCCTACATCATTATCACCCAAGGCCCATAGTTTACAGGAGGGTTCAACTCTTAGTGTTGTACATTCTATGCATTTGGATAAATGTATAATGGCATGTTTCTACCTTTATAATATTATATAGAGTAGTTTCACTTTCCTAAAATCCTCTGTGCTCTTTCTGCTCATCCTCCCGCTTTCCCTTCCTCCTTCCCCGTATCTTTTTTTATTGTTTCTATAGTTTTGCCTTTTCTTTTGCTTTCTTTTTTTCCCTCCTTGTCACAGAAAGTCTATTTCTGGAATAGATGAACACGGACACTCAAGGTAATTTGTATTAATTAGTCTTGTGTTTAATAAGTAAATGAATGGATATATTTTCATTATCCTTTAGGCTCACATGAAGTACTAATTATCAAAAATACATTTTTGGCTCACAGGGAAGACTGGATTTACAGATTTCCCCTTAAAGTGGGTTGACTTCAGACTAATGACCTTGAGGTGAAGGTCTCTGTAATTCAAACCCACTAAGCCATCCAATACCTGGTCTTTTCTTAATAGGTACAGATTATATTATTTATGGGATATGGAGAGGTCATTCAACTGACCTGGTTCCATCCACTGAATGAGTTTGCTTTCTCTTTGAGAATTTCTAGTCAGTTCAAGCTTGCTTGCTTCTTTTCTTTTCTTTTCTTTTCTTTTCTTTTCTTTTCTTTTCTTTTCTTTTCTTTTCTTTTCTTTTCTTTTCTTTTCTTTTCTTTTCTTTTCTTTTCTTTCCTTCCTTCCTTCCTTCCTTCCTTCCTTCCTTCCTTCCTTCCTTCCTTCCTTTTTTTGTTACATGGCACTGGTTTAAAAAAAAAGTAATTTTGGAGCCCATGGTTTTGGGATTAGAAATTCCTTTAGCTACCAGAGGACAAATGCAGTCTTTTGGTATGATCAATGGCTGGCCTAACGGCTTATCTGAATGGTTTGTTTCTGAACAACTTCCCCAAACTAGTAATTTTAAGACCTTATTATAGTATGCTCAGAGTGCTATGAAAGAATGATCTCTATCAAGGTCTTAGAATTCCGGGGGGGGGGGGGGGGGGAAGTGCTTGAATAAGGATATTGAAGGTTTCCCTGAACTAAAATTTTCAGAAAAAGTGCTTGAGTTATAATTGTCATGTCTAGTAGAAGATTATGAAAGGAGAAAAATAAAAAATGAGAACGAACGCCTTGGATAAGAGAAAAGCAGGTGCGATGTTCTGTTTGGGCTGCTACAACAACAATACCACAGACAGAGTAGCTTCTTAACAGTGGAAATGTATTTCTCAGAGTTCTGGAGTCTGGGAAACCTAAGATCAGGGCGCCTGCAGATTCAGTGTTTGGTCAGAACCCGCCTCTTCATTCTTACCATCTTCTCTCCGTGTCCTCACATGGCAGAAGGGGTGAGGGTGTGGTCTGGGGCTGCTTTTGTAAGGGCACTAATCCCATTCCTGAGGGCTCCACCCTCGTGACCTAATCACCCCCGAAGGCCCCACCTCCTACCACCATCACCTTGAGAAATGGGTTTCAACATGTGAGTTTTATGGGACACACATTCAGTCTATAGCAGCAGGGTAAGGGGTCAACATCTAGGAAGGCACTTGGAAGAGTGGATCATTTACATAGTGTTTGCTGCTAACCATCTTCCCTTGATCAGAACACTGTATGGTAGCTTGGAACATTAGCCTCACGTTAGAGATGAAGAAATTGAGACACAGAGAGGCTACCTAACCTGCAGGGAAGTGGCAGAGCAGGGTTTGAACCCTGGTAGGTAGGCTGCAGAGTCTGCTCCTCTGCTCCCAGGGAGCCAGGTTATAACTACAGGAGCCAGAATGGAATACAAAGAGTATTTGGTGACCCAAGTAGAGGATAGTTCAAAAGTGCGGTGCTGGCCCAGTCAGCAGGGGAGGGCTAGGGCAGGCAGGGAGGGGAGTAGCTGGGCAGGCATGGCAGAGCACAAATGCAGGCATGCAAGCCAGACAGCGCTCATGCCAAAGGCTTGGAAGACCGGCACCTACTTGAACAGTCCAGGGTTTGCTGGGAGCCTGGAAAGCAGGCTGCACTTCCTGCTGCAGAGACGTTTTTATTCTAAGAACAAGTATCCTCACTGCCAGGAAAGCTCCTTGCTACTGCCTGCTGATACAGAATGAAATCACAGGACAGAGCAGCTCAGATCGCAGAGAACAGACGAGGTAATTGGGTTCTTGATGGGAAGAAGTAGGGGATTGCAAGGTCCTGACAATTAATTTAGAATCCCGGGACAATGACTTAATTACTTCACTGAGGCTTTCCCAGTAGGTATTTCAAGTTAATCTCTCTCTCTCTCTCTCTCTCTCACATTTTAGGAAGTCACCACAGACAGAATATGGATTTCTGTAGGTCCTTTTCTAGAACAGAAGGACACTTTTAGTTATGATGTTCTGATTCTCAGGATTGCCTCTCATCCTCCAGAAAACATTCTGTTCCACATTTCCAGGGTTTCTAATATCTATTGCTCCAAACAAGTATGACAGTGTGGCAGACTGTCCCTCAGGGATTCCTGCCCACCCGTGGGTTATTTTCCTAACACTCTTATGCCCCACACAGGCATTCCGTACTTCCAGACGCTGCTTCTGCCAAGCTTCTCAGCTGCTGGTTATTTTTGTGTGTCTGACCAAGCAAATCTTTCATTTCCATCCTGACCTCCCAGCCTCTCACCTGCTTCGCCTAGAGCCGTGAGGTGTAAAAATGGCTGCAAAGAGGGCCTGCTTTTCTCTGATGTTATCTGCATCTCTCAGTCATGGCCTTCCTCAGCTCAGAGGAGCTGCTATAAGCAGGTACCACACAAGCATTTCTGTCCTTCGGATTCCTTTAGCCCATATTACATGGCATTTAGACACACTACATGACTCATGGGCAGAGTCACCAGTGTGGATTCACTGGATGACGGACAGCTACCAACAGTCAGCTCTCCAACCATCAATCAGGAGACACTCAGTCCCCGCCCGATTTCTCCCATTTAGTTGGGTTTGCACCTTATTGCTCTGGAGCAAATGAACAGATTTCATTTCCGAGTGTGTTGACCTGGTTAGCAAAACTCCTGAGTGATCGTGTTACACATCTATGTGAAATACAGGATAAACCTTACAGTGACTTAGGTTTCCTATCTGTAACATTGGATTAGTTCATGCTAAACAAGGGATCCTTTAGACATTAGGTTGTCCATAAACTGTGTAGCTACATGTCTTTGAAACACTGCTGAAAATCAGAGAACCTTTGTTTCCCAGATAACTCATGCTACTGTAAATCTCTTAGTGTCAGATCCAAGGAAAGAGTCACAGGGTTTGTCATAGGCTAAGTTGGCAGAATTATAAAATGAGAGGCATTGCCTAAAAAATGGTTTCTTAGACTGATGCAAAAATGAGGCCTGAGATCCAGCACGTTCTACAGGCAATTTGTTGCAAGTCCTTTGAACAACCCGACTTAGCACTCCAGCCCCTTCTTGCCTCCTTCAGAGTTTCACACTATTTATAGCAGAAAGAAATAGGTCCAATCAGAAATATGCCAGCCACGTAAAAATGTAGGGGACGGTTCTGAAACTGGACAAAGTTGAACTTCTCAGAAACTTGTGGTGATAACACTTAAGCTTCAGTAGTGTTAGTGGTGCCAGCCCAGAAAATGAGACCAATTAGTCAAAGTTATGTTTTACGCACACAGAAACGCCTTCAACATATTCGTGCTAAACATGTGCATTTCCTTTTTCTTCCCCTTCCACTGTATCCCCTTTGTAAAAAATCAGTGCACCTAAATGAGTCTGACTGAAGCAGACCCTAACCTCAAAAGCATACAACAGCAGACCCTGCCTTAAATAACCCCAGGAATCAAGTCGCTAGTGCTAATCCAAAATCATCAGATTAAAGTGCAGTCTTGTCGAGAGCGCAAGGACTCACTCAAAGTGAGTTCTCGGGACCATTCTTGGGACCAACAGCACGTGTATCAGCTGGGCTCCACACTAGACCTGCAGACTCAGAAACTCTGAGGTGGGAGGAAGGGGGCAGCCATCTGTATTTAACGAGTTCTCCAGGGGTTCTGACGCACCTCAAGTTTGAGAAGACTATAAATTAACTTTAGCTGCACAGTGGAATAACCTGTGCAGCTAAAGTTCTTTCTTTCCTTCCTTCCTTCCTTCCTTCCTTCCTTCCTTCCTTCCTTCCTTCCTTCCTTCCTTCTTTCTTTCTTTCTTTTTTTCACTGGTGCTTTGTCTCCCATAAATTTCTAAATAACTTGTCTGGAGCACAGTCTCCACACATTTTAAAAGTGCCCCTGGGGGGTTTTGAGATACAGTCAGAGTTGAGAACCAGTCTGAAGTCTTGCTGGTAAAAGTTTGAGAACCTTCTCAAGCTGTGATGTACATGAAACTCACCTGGGGAAGGCTGCTAAAATGCAGATACAATTTGAAAAGGTGGGATGGGGCCCCAGGTCACATTTCTAACAAAGCTCCCCAGTGATGCCCAGTGAGAGGACTACAGTCTGAATCCCAGGACCAAAGGCAAACTGACTATTGGCCACTCCACTGTGGATGCTGGAAGACAGTGGAGGCCCGCTCCTTGCTGCTTTTCTCAGTTGAGAGTCAGCTGTGTTACTTCCCCAACAGAACACCCTGTGTGCAATAGGTGTAACTCATTGTAATTTAGTTAAATATTTTTGAACACCGATAAAATATTACTGTGAAAAGAAAGATAGCCCCCCTCTCCATGTTACTCTGAAAAATAACTTGAGAACTTTTGAAAATTTCAATAAAGACAAACTATCCTAGGGGAACAAAATAGGTCCAGTGAAATGTATAGGCAAGTCAGTCAGTGTCATCAAAATCTAGATAGATTCTGCACACAGAATGCTTTGTTAGTGATTTAAAAATTATGACTTTAAAGAAAACTGTACTGGAAATACTGAGGGTTGGCTTATACCATACAGGTGATATAGAATTGTTATCAGAGGACCAACACTGAAAAGTGTTCCTCTATCAAAAGTTTTACAAAAAAATCAACATTTGCCTGTTTCAGTTAAAATAAATTATTTGATACCTGCATGTGTCATTTTAATGATTTCTTGCTTCAATGGACTTTATTGGTTGACTACTAGTTTTGAATATGACAGGTAAAGAGACCGCAAACTAATTTTGCTTTATAAAAGTGTTACTCATAACTACCTTGTATGGCACATTAGCCACACACCAGGCACTATGACAAGTGTTAGCATTTATTTTAGCTGTTCCACACACGAGTCCCTGGAAGTAGCATTAACATTCTCATTTTAGAGCTGAGGAATGCAGGTGGTGTCTTCTGTTCTCATGTTTAGCTGGCATTCTAACATCCAGCACAGACTGAGAAATATGAGATTCCTTATAGACTAGTAAATCTATCTAAGAAAAAAGTTACAAACATCCAAGGTACAGTGAACAACAAGTGCATAATTATTACTTGATATGGGAGTGAATCTGCTTATAGGTACTGCATTGTTCTGTTCTCAACCAACAAAGTGGTTGTATAGATACAAAGGTGGGATGCAAAAGGTAACAATCTCCTGACCTGGCTGTAACTAAGCTTTTCAATTTTATCACCACCTCCAACCCCAATATGCACACGCTCACAGGTGCATGCATGCACACACACACAAACATACACACATGCATGCATGCATGCACATGCATGCACACACACATACACACATGCATGCACACACAAACATACACACATGCACACACTCACACACACATGCATGCATCCATGCACACACATACACACATGCACGCACTCACACATGCATGCATCCATGCACACACATACACACATGCACGCACTCACGCACACATGCATCCATGCACACACACATACACACATGCATGCACACGCAGGCCTGCACACCTACACAGAGGCCCAGCTGCAGTGGACTTCTTGACCTTCCGTGTGCTTTCCTATCATTATGCCGTCCCCTTTGCCTGAAATGCCCTTTCACCTCTTTTCTCACTCGGTAAACTTTGATTTATCTTTAATATGAAATATTTCCTCCTCTAGGAGCACTTAACCAAACGAACCGCTCTGTCTCTGGTGACTGTGTGTAGACAACTTGTCACTAGAAGCTCTAGGTAAGAAGAATGAATTTGGCAGAATGAGTTCATTCAACACATTCTTGTTAAGTGCCTACGCTACCCTGGCCGCGACCATGGATGGCACTGCCCTGCCTCTATGGGATTTACATGTGTTTGCTCTCATGTTCCCCTTTCCTGCTACGTTGCCTGCACTTCCTGAGTTTTGACACTTAGCTCAGGGCTGCAGTTTAGTTACTGTCTGTATGGACTCTCGGACTTCCCCAAATTGGCTTTGGTCACCTATACTCCTGCCTGCCCTTTAGGAAATGATTGTACCCAAGATATTGTTGGATTGTAAAAACAATCTTGCAGTCTCTTGATTTTTATTCCTTCTTAACCCTAAATTATTCCGGAAAAGAGAAGCCCCGTCTATGCTTTTGTCAGGCTTTTATGGTTGTGTACACAACAGCCTCTCTTTATTGTGCACTTTCAGAGCAAAGACTGTCTTATATATCTTAGTTTTCATAGTTTGCTGTTCTATTTCTTACTATTGTAAAATGTACACAATATAGCATTTACCATTTTGACCATTTAAAAATGTACAGCTCAGTGACACTAATTACATTCACAGTGCAACCATCACCACCATCCATCTTTGGTACTTTTTCATCATCACAAACTCAAACTGCACACCCATTAGACAACGATTCCTCATGCTCCCCTTCCCCCAAATGCTGGTATCCTCTATTCTACTTTCTGTCCCTCTGAATTTGCCTATTCTGTGTATCTCATATGGAATCATACAGTATTTGCCATTTTGTGTCTGGTTTATTTCGCTTAGATAATGTTTTGAAGATTCATCCATGTTGTAGCATGTGTTAGCTTTTATTTATTTATTATTTAAAAGGCTGAATAATGTTCCATTGTATGGATATACTGCATTTTGTTCATTCATTCATTTATCGATGAGCATTTGGTTTGTTTCACCCTTTGGCTCTTGTAAATCATGCTGCTATAAAAATTGATGTATAAATATTTTTTGAGTCCCTGATTTTAATTCCTTTGGGTAGCATTTTATTTTTAAACTAGTGTGTAGCACAATGCTTAGTTCAATACTAAATAAATGAAGGAAATCATTTATTGAATAAGGGATACCTAATACCTTTTAAAGTCTCATGTTATTTCTATTTTTTCGAAATTCCCATTGCTTCTGACATTTCCCCTTTGCTTTTCCTTACCTAAAACCACCAACAAAAAGGAAGCAAAACGTTGACAAATTACATTTATTTTTAATATAAATGCTATATTTTTTCTGACCTATTGGATGAGACAGGAAATTTCTGGGAAAGATTGGAAGATAATTGCCCAGAGAGACGCACAATGAGGAATCAGGGGATGAATGAAAGATGCTTCCCAACCAGAGGTACAAGCTTCTGGAAACCAAGCCAATCATTCGGTTCCACTTGCTTGGGCCACACCAATAAAGCCAAGAAGACAGAAAGCCAGACATTTGTAACATAAGGGTATTGAGCAAGAAGGTACAAATCAATGGCAGTGAAAGGTGCCATGCAGCTGGGTGTTGCTCTGGCCAAGAGAAGCCATGCAGTGTTCTACCCTATTTCTCCGAAAATAAGACCTAGCTGGACCATCAGCTCTAATGCGTCTTTTGGAGCAAAAATTAATATAAGAACTGGTATTATATTATATTATATTATACTATACCTGGTCTTATAGTAAAATAAGACTGGGTCTTACGTTAATTTTTGCTCCAAAAGACACATTAGAGCTGATGGTCTGGTTAGGTCTTATCTTGGGGAATACACGGTAGTAAGTTCCATTGAAGGCCATATGTTTGCTCCTCTGATCACATCCTCTTATTGGGCAATCTAACCATCTGAGACAAAAAGATAAGATGGTAGAACAGGTAAGGCGGGATTTGAGGTCTTTTAAGCAGTGGTCTTTACCAGGGCCATTTCTTTCCTCCTTGCCCCGAGGGGACATTTGGCAATGTCTGGAGACCTGGAGATATTTTTGGTTGTTATAACTGTGTGGAGTTGCTAATAGCATCCATTGGGCAGAGGCCAGAAATGCAACTGAACATCCTCAAATGCACAGGGCAGCCCCCACAAGAAAGAATTATCTAGCTCACAATGTGAATGTCAAGTTGAGAAACCTGTTCTAGAACAATCCCCCCACTCGCCCTGCCACTTTGCAGAAAGATAAAGTGACTGATGCATGGTACTCACTGCCAGTCAGAACTGCAGCTGGAATACCTTAACCTAAAGTCTGATACTTTTATTTCTAGTGTTCCCAGTGTGGGTTTTGTAGCTTAATATTTATTTCCAAAGTGCTTGCATGAACTTGAATAAAATGTTCTATTTTTAAAAAAGGAAAGGAACTCTGCATATAGCATTTCCTCTGCTGAATCTATAAACTATAGAACCCAATAATTGCTTTCTCCTCTACTTCCACTGGAAGTGTTCCTAGGAATAAAAAGTTGATATTTGCTAAGTGCTTTGAGCTCTTTTTGAAAGAGGTGCTAAAAACTTCTTTAAATTATTTTTATCACCTCCATAAACTTTAAAAGCAAAGTATCATTCCTTGTCAAAAGCAGGCCTTACCCTGATTTTCTTAAATTATAACCTCCGATTAGCTATTGAAACTCCCTGATTACATGCTGACATTGTGTTATCCTGGGATTCATACCAGTTAAATCTATGAAATAATTGACTGCAGCCTGACAAGGTGGTGAACTATGGTTGTAGTTCGGACCAGAGCTCCAAAATACTGCGGAAGATTTGCTGCTTGAGCTCCCTTTGTTTCAAATATGAGGTAAGTGCTATGATTTTCTATATTGATTAATACAGCCAATGTGATTTATTAACTTACTAATTACTAAGAGGGTTTTCTAAGGACTTATCACTCTTCATGAAAAACCATCATACTGGAAGTAACCTTGAGGAGTCTTCATAGTTTCTCTGTCTGCCTTCAGAGAGGACCACAACACAGTGAATTCCATCTATCACCACCTCTACTCCCCCACGAAAACTCTGCTGCCTTCCTTGGATGATTTAATTTAAGCCGTTTTTTGAATGACCGCCATCATAAGAGTTCATTGTTCTCTCTAAATGGAGGAAGTGAGGAGCAAACAGAACTGACTTATTCTGGAAGTTGTAAGAATGGACCACAGATGGCCTGTGTCCTAAACGCTGGTCCAAGAGAGACTATATAATGAAAGGGGTTCAGTTGAAAGATGCATGCATGCTCAGGCAAGTTGATCTCAGCTATTTTTCTGAGGAAAAATGGTTAAATGGTTAATAAAGCCATGCTACGCCTGTCAACTGTAAAGATCATTATCACAGAGGGATTGGTCCTCCTTCTCATAGCCCCTGGGCCTACTTAGCTAAGGGTGCAGCACAGTGTGCTCCAGTGGCTGTTCCATTGTTTTCCCTTCTTAGGCCAGCAGAAGTGGCAATTGGGTGGGAAGGTTGGCACCCAAGGACTTCTTTTGGAAGTTGCATTTACATGGCAAGCATGGGGTTTTATTTAGACTGTATGCATGTCAAGGAATGGCTTGGGAAGGCCAATGGTGAATATGAGGAGGGGGGAGGTTAAGGATCCTAAATTGCCTCTTAGTTCAGCTGCTCTGTTTCACATATTAGAACTTGCAACTCAGATCTGCTATAAGGTGAGTGGGAGCAAATAGCGGGCTGCAGGGCAATCGGGGTAGGATATTAGATGTCAGATGATATCACAGATCAGGTGATCCCAAATCTGTACCACTTGTCTTGAGGATATTCACACAGCCCAAGCAGGAGTTCCAGCTGCTTACCAAGCACATCCACCTGCATTTTCTCTTGGCATCTTAAACTCGAGGTGTCTGAAACCACACTCATCTCTTTACTCCCCAAATCATCCTTTTTTTCTGGCTTTCCCCAATTTTTATGCCCAGTGAGGTCTCTATCTTTCCAACCCCTCTGATCTGAAACTTTTCACATCTTATATTCTCTCACTTTCTTGGCTCCCAAAATCTAGTTTTATTGACTCTTTCCTTCCCAAATCTGTCAGTCTGATCCTTTTCCATTTTCATTCCCTGATTTCGGTTCATATCACTTCATACTAGGCTCTTTCTTCTTATCTAATTGACCTGATAGTCTTGAAAAAGTGTCTAAAATGCCACTTTGGAGGATATTTTTGAAGTAAATATTCAAGGGATATTTATTAAGTGTCCCCAATATGCTACCAGGTACCGTGCTATGTGCTCATTATGGAATGATAAACAAGAGCCATTGTCTCTACTCTCATGAGTTTTAGTGTAGGGAAGGGGCAGATAATTAAAAATAAAAAAATAAGTAAGTTTATTAACAATTTTAATTTAGTAGGTGGTATGAAAAACAAAACAAGACAAAACACAGTAGAATAAAAGAAAATAACTGGGACCAAAGGTCGTGACATTTAAGGATAGACCTAAGAGTTGAGAAATGCCCTGCTATGATCTGTGGCTCAATTTCTTTCTATTGAGTTGAGTTGAAATTCCTTGTCTAAAATAAAGTTATTATTTTTAAAATTTTTTCATTGCTCCCTTTATAACCCCCCATATGCCAATCCAAATAGACCACATGCTATTATTGAATTCTGCTTTGTATATTCGCATCTATATCTTTGCCAAGCCTTTCTGTTTGTGGGCCCTTGCCCTTCTCCCATCTCTTTCTAGTAAGATCAGAGCCAAAACATACCTACTTCGTGAAGCATTCATCAGTCTTCTTATCTGGAAGCCATCGATTCATTCTATGGACTGCCACTGAAGGATAACAATAATAATTATTATTTATTATTTTTATCTCTCACCAAACACTTACTTTATACTTTCACACACAGTAATTATTTGAGTTCATGATCTGCATTCAAACAAACAAGGTTCATAGTTCTTTGTCCCCTGAGATTGTCCAACATAGCCCCTTGATCTACATAAGCATCTAATCATCATTGGTTGAATTAATAAATAAATTATCTTTAAAAAGGGCACCAATCACATCCAGTAACTGGCACAGGAAAGGAATGTGTTCTACTCTCCTCTACAATCCTAGCACTTTGCACATGTCTAGCACGTAAGAGGTGTTCAACAAGCGTTTGTTGAATTAAAAGTCCAAGAACACACAAAGTCAGCAGCAAAGAAGAGGGTGGAGCTCATTGCCTGCTAATCCTTGAGTTCCCTCAACCCCCGGGGCTAAGAGTTTGCCAACCAAAGGACATCTTGACTCCAACAAATCCATTTCTTTTTGGCCTGGTTATTTCCATAATGTCTTCATCAACTCCATCATTTCAAGGAAACTGTCAGCTGTCACAAGTTTGTACTGACTTCCTTTTCAGGTTGGTTATCACTGTCTCCTGAATATTACAAAATATTTGAGAGAGTTTTTCACCCTTTTCTGAAAATTACACATAGAAACATCATTTTCAATGCTTCAAAGTTCTGGCTCTTTCCATGGCACAGTTACTACCCCCACCCGCCCACCAGTTTCCATGGCGGTGTTTTTTCCTTTCTGCAAAGCCAAGCCAGATAAAAATACACTCCACAGATGCTATTCTGAATGTACATTCATCAGCATAGATAGTCTATGGAAGGAAGATGAGAGAAGAGACAGCAGTACAACAACCTGGGGGTGAAGCTAACAACACCCAGCAGAGGTATCTCCATGGAGCTGAAACATGAGAACTTAAGACATGGGAAAGTTTAGTGTAAAGTTATTTCAGTAGGTGGAGGGTTCTGGGAAGCAAAAATGCACTTTCCCCCAGAGGAAATATCTAGCATCCAAAGGATCAGCAACAATGGAGAGAAAGAAAGAAGGAAGGAGAGAGCCTTTTATATGATTCTTGTGTGTAGTAGCTCACGCATGAAAGATACTCCCCAGTTAAATTAGTCAAGATTGTAGTCCTCATTATTATGAGAAAAAATTGAGCCATTAAAATAATTATTCCAAAATGCGTATGTTGATAGTAAGGTATGTTTTATTGCTTCTCTGTTTCAGGTTATTGAAATCCCTTAAGAACCATTATCTTATTAAGTCTTGTTATATGGTTAGAAGGTTGAGGATGGGAAAATTATTCCTCCTTTGCAGTCTAGGTGATAAGGGTGGAAGAGTTGTGTGAATTGTTGCAGGTCACCATGCAACAGAAATTAACAAAAGAAATTATACTGGATTTCGAAGCTGTCCATTCTTGAACTAATGAATTTCCACTTTGTAGTTCATCTTCACTCATGTTAAGATACTGACTAACATATTAGAATGACTCTAAAGTGCCTCATTTACAGTTCCTGTATCTCTGTTTATTTCTTCTATTCTTAGAATTAAAATAAAAAGCCTTCATCAACATTAGCAAAAATATTTTGCCTCAAATAAGTCAGAATCTGTCAAAGAAAAGCCACAAAGATTCCCCCCCCCCTTGGAATATCTTTAGTTCATATTAAGAGGAACGATTATCTTCCTCCAAAGAGAATATCTCCTTTAAATCTTGAAAGAGTATATTTTGACTTGCCAGCATTTCCATTTTTTCGTTATCATATCTTTGTTTTTCCCCATTGGGAGGAGAGATGCTGACAGAATTTTGTGACTCGGACTGTTGGCATGTTCTGTGCCTTAATTTTCACTTTCCTTTTTTCATTATATTCATATAGAAACGTCCCATAATGCTCTCCATGGTTCCCTGTTTCTCTTTGCCTTGTTAGAAAAGCTCTTCTAGGGGTGTGTGCCCCTGGATGTGGTTGAATTAATCGATTATACTCTGGTTCTGCCTTTCCAAGGTTAAAGAAATGTTGATTTGACATCTGAAACTCTGAAAAGCCTTTGAGTTCAGATCAGAATCTTTTCCATGGCAAGTGGATTTTTTTTTTCTATTTGTGCCAATGGGTCCCTTCACTGTTTTGCTCTCTTGAGGCTATTAACATGGAGATAGTGTCTTTTATAGATAAAATCTCCCCCTACCATTGCCTTTCTTACCTGAAATCCTGATCTTTCATTTTTGATATCACAATCACTTTCAAAGTAACAAGCTGACATGTAACCACTTGACATGCTTGAAAAAGATGGAATATATTTTTAGCTGCTTAATTTCCTAAAGCATTTGGGAAAACAGTCTCGCTATGTAGACAGTTTATTTCTACTCTCTATTGACGATAGAAGAATAAGAAAAAGAAAGTCCTTTTGCAAGAATTTTTCTCTCTAACCACTATACAATTTTGAAACTTTAAATTACAAATTGTTTATGAAAATTCACAAATGCCAATGTTCTTTGGAAATACAAGAAGGGAAGCTAAAAGATATGTCGGTGAGAAAGAAAATGAAAGATGAAGGATTTGAATTTGTTGGCTGAAGATGTAGCAGTGTTTTCAGAGAATCATGGTTCTTTCGAGCCTTCTTGTTCTCGTCACAATTCAAGTTCACTGGCTTGCTGTCCATCACCAATTGATACCATTTCCTCTCTGGAATCCCCTTGTTTCCCCTCCATCTTTCTAACCAAACTAGTTTTTGCAGTTCTTGCCCTTTTTGGGCTTCACTATTACCTCTGTTGTTGATGGTCTTCTTAGAGTTTCTAAGAAGTGACTCAGAGTCACTGTCAGAGACTTATAAATTCCTTCCACTTGGAGACAGTGCCCTTTGAGACTCAACAGGGAGCTTCGTGGTGCCAGCTTTAAGAGGCTTTGTGGTGCCAGCTTGAAGAGACTCTTCAGTGTGGAAGAGTCCCGTACATAATGTGACTGGACTGTCCTGTTTCTGTCTTTTGTCCCAGCTCCTGCTTTTCCCTGGTTCTCAGAACATTTCTTATCTAAAATGTTAGCAGAAACAGAAACATCATGAGCCCTAAGCTTGTATCCACTTCAGATGTTTTCTTTATTCTTAAAATATAGTTCAGTGATGGAATTTTCTCTTTTCTTCTCGTCCTATGTTATCACTGGTGATTTAAAGGAATAGGTGAAGACATTTGGGCTTCACATATGACCATCCACATGGAATCATGTAGAGTGATACTAGGGACCTGGGCCTGTGGATCCGTAGGCCACTAATATGTCTGCAGCAATCCTGACAATATAGTTCTCCTGAGGTCAGATTATCCAGTCACTTCATGACCTACTGATGGGCAAATAACCTTAGTGTCTGTGAATCCTGCTCATCTGAATTTTCTGGAAAACATCATCACAAAAACAAACAAACAAACAAACAAACAAACAAACAAACAAACAACAGATTTTTGAGCCAAAGTTTATAATCTCTAATATATAAGCTCTGAATATAAAGCCAAATAATCTTAATTTAATCAATTTATGTGTAATTCCAACAGCCAGCCTTACATTTTACAAAGGATTTTTTATTAAAAATATAGCTAACATACAATATTATATTAGTTCTAGGGGTACACCATAGTTATTCAACATTTATATACCTAAAGAAGTGATCGCCATGCTAAGTCCAGCAACCATCTGCTATTGTACCACGCTACACAATATTATCGACTAAGTTTCCCATGCTATACATTACATCCCCGTGATTTATTTGTTTTATACCTGCAAATTTGGACCTCTTATTCCCATTCCCATTTCCCCTCGTTTTAATTTTTCAATTACAGTTGACATTCAATATTATTTTATATTAATTTTAGGTGTACAGCCTAGTGGTTAGACATTTATATAATTTAAAAAGTGATCCCCCTGAGTAGTCCAGTACCCACCTCGCAGTATACAATTATTAATGTATCATTGACTATATTCCCTATGTTTCAATTCACATCATCATAACTATTTTGTAACTACAAAGTTGTACTTCTTAATCCCTTCATCTTTTTCACTCTGTCCCCGGCCCCCCTCCCATCTATAACCTCAACAAATCTAGTGCCCATCTGACACCATACATAGTTATTACAATATTATTGACTATATTCCTTATGCATACTCTACATCCCCATGACTACTGTGTAACAACCAATTTGTACTTCTTAATCCCGTCCCCTTTTATCAACCACACCCCCACTACCCTCCCATCTGACAACCATCAAAATATTCTCATCTATGAGTTTGTTTTTGTTTTGTTTGTTAATTTTGTTCTTAAATTCCACATATAAGTAAAATCACATTGCACCTGTCTATCTCTGTCTGATATACTCTGCTCAGCACAAAACCGTCCAAATCCATCCATGACACCACAGATGGCAAGAACCCATTCCCTTCCATGGCTGAGCAATATTTCATTGTATGTATGAACTGCCTCCTCTTTATCCATTCTTCCATCAGTGGACACCCAGGCTGCCTCCACATCTTAGCCATTGTAAACACGCTGCAATTAACATTGGGATGTAACATCTCCTCAAAGTAGCATTTCAGATTTCTTTGGATAACTATCCAGAAGTGGGATTACTGGGTCCTTCATTGTCCTTTCCTAGAGCATTTTTTTTTTTTTTTAAGATTTTATTGGGGAAGGGGAACAGGACTTCATTGGGGAACAGTCATGTACTTCCAGGATTTTTTCAGTGTCAACTTGTAGTCCTTTCAATTGTAGTTGTGGAGGGTGCAGTTCAGCTCCAGGTCCAGTTGCTATTGTTAATTGCAGGGGGTGCAGTCCACCATCCCTTGCGGAAGTTGAACCAGCAACCTCGTGGTTGAGAGGACACGTTCCAACTGACTGAGCCATCCAGGAGCTCAGTGGCAGCTCAGCTCAAGGTGCCATATTCAATCTTAGTTGCAGGGAGCAGAGCCCACCATCCGTTGCAGGACTCGAGGAGTTGAACCGGCAACTTTGTGGTTGAGAGTCCACTGGCCCATGTGGGCATCAAACCAGTAGCCTTTTGGCGTTAGGAGTATGGAGCTCCAACCGCTCTGAGCCACCGGGTTGGCCCTAGCCTTTGTTTTAAAGTTTATTTTGTTTGGTTATAAGTATTGCTACCCCAGCTTTTTTTTTCTTTTTTCCATTTTCATGAAATATCATTTTCCATCCCTTTACTTTCTGTCTGTGTGAGTCTTTCAATCTGAAGTGAGGCTCTTGTAGGCAGCATATGTAAGGGTTTTATTTTTTTATCCATTCAGCTACCCTTTGTCTTTTACATTTACATTTAAAGTAATTGTTGATAGATATATAGCTGTTGCCATTTTATTATTTATAATTTTGATTTTTTTCCATCTTAAAGATGTCTCTCTAACATTCCTAGTAATACTGGTTTGGTGGTGATGAACTCCTTTAGCTTTTTCTTGCCTGGGCACCTTTTTATCTGTCCTTCAATTTTTAAATGATAGCCTTGCTGGGTAGAGTGCTCTTGGTTGTAGATCCTAACTTTTCATCATGTTGAATATTTTGTGGCAATCCCTTCTGGCCTGCAAAGTTTCTGTTGAGAAGTCAGCTGACAGTCTTATGGGAGCTCTATTATAAGTTACTATTATACTTGTCCTTCTCTTGCTGCTTTTAGGATTTTCTCTTTGTCTTTAAGCTTTGCCATTTTAATTATAATGTGCCTAAGTGTGGGCCTTTTTGGCTTTATCCTGTTTGGGACTCTGCACTTCCGGGACTTGTAAGTCTATTTCCTTTGCCAGGTTAAGGCAGTTTTCAGTCATTATTTTTTCAAATAGGTTCTCAAGCCCTTGCTTTCTCTCTTCTGGTACCTCTATGATGTAACAGTTGTTACTCTTGATGTTGTCCCAGAGGTTTCTTAAACTACCCTCATTTTTTTTTTTTATGGATTTTTTTTTTTTTTTTTTTTTTTGCTGTCCCAATTGGGTGTTTTCTGTTACCTTGTCTTCCAAATCACTGATTTGATCCTCTACTTCATTTAATCTGCTGGTGATTCCTTTTAGTGCATTCTTCATTTCAGTTATTGTATTCTTCACTTCTGACTTGTCTCTTTATTATGGTTTCTTTGTCCTTTTTTGTGCTTGCTATTTCTTTGTTGAAGTTCTCACTAAGTTCCTTGAGCATCCATATAACCATTGTTTTGAACAGTCTCTCGTAGGTTGCTTGCCTCCATTTTGTTTAGCTATTTTTCTAGAGTTTTCTCCCGTTCTTTCATTCGGGAAGTATTTCTTTGTTTCCTCATTTTGGCTGCTGCTCTGTGTTTGCTTCTATGTATTAAGGTAGATCTGCTATATTTCCCAGTCTTGGATGAGTGGCCTTGTGTAGTAGGTGTCCTGTGGGGCCCAGTGGCACAGTCTTCCTGGTGACCAGCTCCCGGTGCTCCAGGAGTGTCCCTTGTGTGTGTTGTATTTGCCCTCCTGTTATAGTTGAGACTTGCTTGCCACTGGCACATCAATGAGTAGGATTGACGCTCAGACTGATTGACTGTGGAGTTTGGCCACATCCATAGCTTATGGGCTGCTGTGTGGGAGACTTGTCTCACTCAGTGGGATTCACCTCAGTAGGCTCTCGTGCCTGTTTAGACCAATCTGTGTGTGCAGCTTGTAGGGCTAATTGGGCAATGTTCTGTTATGGTCTGAAGCCAACCTCCAAGTATGTTGGTTCTGAGACCTCCTGGGAGGGTCTCTGGTGCAGGCCAAGATCACCCACTGTGACTTTTTGGAGACTACTTGCTAGGAGCTACAAAGTGATTTGTAGTTGTTCGCTGCCTGTGCTAAACCTGGAGGTGTGTGGAAGGGAACACATTATGAATCAAGGATATCTGCCACCAGAACCAGGCCTGGGGTAGCTTTGCAAAAAGCCAGAATACCCTGAGGCCTGCTGCCACCTGATGGCTTCCTTAGATTTCAACTGCTGATAGAGCCTCGTAATTTGTGCAAGTTGAGGCAGGGTCTGAGGCAGGGTCTGAGGGAGTCACTAGAGTGGGAAGAGTTGTGTTCACCAGGTTAATGTAAATTCTGGTTTGGTGCCAGTGCTGAGCCTGGAGCTACTCAGCAAAAGTCTCAGAGCACACTAATCAGTAATTGCCTGGTGGAGGCCTGCCAGTCTTCGATAGTTTCTCAAGAGAGAGTGCAATATGGGTGGGGCTGGCTCTTCATGGAATTGGGTGGGTCTGGGTCCCAGTGAGTAAGCAGGGTGGAGGAGCAGAGCTCACCAGACCAATCAGATTCAGACTTGGCCGTGGTGGGGGTGGGCTCAACACAGGAAAAAGAGCACCCACCTGTCAGCTGTATGGGAGGAGGACCTCACACATGCAACATGCTGATTGTCCTCTAGTTCTTCCCCCAAAGCCACATGCCTCAGTCTGCCCCCCTTTATGTCTCTGACTCCTCCCAAATCACTGTCCTTTCACAGACACCCAAGGTGAGTGTCTGCGAGTAAGTGTGTCTGTGCACAGGCCATTAAGAGGATGTCTGGGTGTCCCACAGCCTTCTGTCCCACCCAGAAGGTTGGAATCTTCACTGTTTTTCACAGCTAGATGTTGTGGAGATCCTCTTCCTGGCACCAGTACTCAGAGCTGGGGAGCCTTATGTCAGGGGTTGGGGTCCTCTGCTCCTCTGGGGTGAACTTCGGTTACTGAGATATCCCTCCTGGTTCTCAACCGCCACATGGAGGTTAGGAGTTCATTCTGCATCTGTGCCCCTCTTCAGTCTTGATGTGGCTTCTTCTTTATATTTTTAGTCATAGGACTTCTGTTCAGCTAGACCTCAGATTGTCTTCTAGGTTGATTGTTCTATAATTATAACTTTAATATGTTCATGGAAGCACACAGGCACAGTGTTTACTCCTCCATCTTAGATCTCTACTGCTGTTATTCCAGCCTTACATTTTGAAAATGCATTTGGGATGTCCCTACATATGCATTTGAGGATCACTAGCTTTATGTCTCTAAGCCTCATCTATAAAATAAGAGTAATAATATTCGTTATACCATGGGGATATTATAAATATTAAATTATATAATAGATGCAAAGTGCTGGGTACAATGCCTGCGATATGAAAGATACCTAACGGTGGTTGTGGTTAAAAAGGAATTGAGACAGAGAGGTCTTAAAAGGCTGATAGAATTAATAGTCTGAGGCCTGAAACAATTCTGAACTAGCAACTGATGATGACAGTCTCGTGGTTTCTGTTCTGTTTCCTTTGGAAAGAATTTAGGCAAATCATTATGGTTTAGGCAAATAAAATCAAATCCCCTAGTGCTAAAAAGTCTTTGTGTTCTCTGGTTAACTCTTGTCTTTATTTCCCTAGGTGCCTATGGCTTCTTCTTTTCTTCTTTTTTCTTTTTTAATTTCAGATATGAGAAGTGTAAGTAACATCATTCCTAGCTGTTACATCCAAGTAGACTTTAGGTCTTAGTATCGCCTATGTCCAAAGAGAATGAAGTTTACTGCACTCTGCTTTGACCTTCACTCTGTGGTCCTCCTGTCTATCCCACCTTCTTTTCAGACTCAGTCCCACACATTTGATAAGATCTGTGAAACCTGGAAGCAGAGCACATCACCAAAAAATTATTTGCTGTTGACCAAATTGCTATAAAAGTCCCTCAGCTATTTCTCATTTATTTTTCCTGTGAGTATCTATTTGTGCTATTTCCATAGGAGATGGCTGGAAATAGTTCTTAAAGTTGTAACATATTTTTGTTTTGAGTTACTTGGCCTATAAATGTGTTTGTTTGTTTGTTTGTTTGTTTGTTTATGACAGCAAATCATTTTCCAAAGTGTTGGCATCTTCCTTTGTTTTCAGATGATAAAATATAAAGCTTGTGGATGGACCAGTTTGTATATATACAAATGAATTTGATAGAAAATTAGAATTGAGCATGGATGTTGAGAATTCCATAATGTGATAACTATGGTTTACTTAATAAATATATCTTTCTTGGATTATTAATAGTCATTGTGGCAGGGGAGGAATGTTAATGTATAGATAATGACAATAGATAATTTTATTAGTCTATAGATTGTAGTTATTAGGTTGGTGCAAAAGTAATTGTAGTTTTTGCAATTATTTTTAATGTTTTAAACTGCAATTCTTTTGCACCAATTTAATACATTATTTTTATAGATTGGAAGGATTTTGCATATTCTACAAAAAACTTTGTAAAATATTTTATTATGTTATATTTATGCATAAATTTCTTCAATGGATTGAGTCCAAACTCTAAACCTAGTCTTAATCTTCCCATCAAGTCTCAAGTTCAAGTTATGTCCAGTGTGACATAAGCTAGTCTCTTTGAGCTAGACTTGGCCCTGAATACATCATTGCCCTTTTTTCCTCTGAACTTTGCTCATATATTTCTTCCCAGTCCATGGGAACCCTTTCCAAATTATCCCCAACCCATAGTGACTTCTCCCCTTAATAGTAGACTGGAGAAAGGTAATTATTATTTTTTTATACCTCTATTACACTTACGTTTGTTACCTGGGATTGTCAGTTACATGTTGTAAGGTCTTTGAGGACAAAAACTATTTCCTTTCATCTTTCTATCCCCAATAACACCTAATACATATTATGATTCTCAACAAATACTTGCTTGATTACTAGACTCCTCTGTTGCAATAAAAAAAAAAAAAAAAAGATCTCCTGTGCTTATGTGTATTAACCTCAGGTCACATAATTGTGGACCAAGTTTCCCACTATGAGACATTATGGAGTTTCCAAGAGCATTGGTCTGCTCTCCTGCAGCTCTTTTGCAAAGCTATATTATCTCAACAAGTGAGCTGATGCAGTGGTTCAAGCTATTATTTAAACAGTCATTAATTGAACAGTGAAGTGTTCTGCTCACCTATGATTGTATAGGGAACTATAAATATATGTACAGTTGTGTAATTATCTCCACCAACGCTACCTTTCAAAATGGCTAATTATCACAAACATAAGAAATGCAAATGCTATCTCTAGATGCTATTCAATAGGACACACACAGGTACTATAATTCTATTAGAAATAGCAACTGTGATTTCATTTGCTCAAATTTGTAGTGCCTGGCATGTTACTTTCCCAGTGACTTGTGATTCTGGCTTGCCCTCCAAGACCCCAAGAAGTGGACCTGTGATTTCAACAACTAATTGCTGCTTTGAACACTAGATTCCAACAGCTGAGTTTCCTGAGCTGGAACTCCAGTCTTCCCATGACTGAATTTCCATACCTATTATATTCATTTCTTCAGAGTATTGGATCCAACTACTTGCTGTCTGACCTAGGAAAAAATTACTTCCCTTCTCGTTTTTATTCTGTAAAATGGAATTAATACCAAATTCACATGGATGTTGTGAGAATTAAATATATATTAAATATATATATAATATATATATATATATATATAATATATATATATATTGCATGTTACACATGTTCAATATGTTCTCTTCCTATTTCCTATTCCCAGCCTGCCTATCCTTTAACTGATTAGTCTTGATATGCCAGACCCCATCTTCATTCTCCCTTGCTGTCCCTTTGCTCCTGCCCCTACACCAAGTAGCAGGGACAAATGAGACCATTGACCAAGCATACCTGAAACATCGCAAATGATGTCAAATAGTATTATTATTATTTTTTACAATGCTTGTTGTGCCACAGTATTTTTTATTTTTGAAAAGAAAAGGTATTATTGTAGCTAGAACATAGAAATAAAGGGGGGAAATAAGATGTAAGGTGAGCCTGGAAAACTAAACTAGGACCAAATCATTTAGAGTGTGGGGGGCTGTGGTAAGAAGTTGTATTCCTCAAGATTCTGTCATTGATTTCTTTTCTCTGCTGCCTCTTCTTTGGAGGATTTATCCTCTCCCAATATGTCAAATGGCATCCCTGTGGTATACCAGTTGACCAAAGCTTGCTTTTAGGATTCCAGAAATGTATTTCCACCTGCTTTATGTGTATGTCAAGAATTAGACTCCTTACCGTTAGCTCCTTCCCCATGCTTTTCTGTTCCCCTTCCAGTCAGTGAGACCCTACCCTGAATCTTCCTGTAGCTCAACTTTTATTTATCTAAAAACTACTTATTTTTGTGTTTCTGCAGATACTGTGCTGGAAATTCACAAAGGGAAAGATAACAATTCCTGACACATAGCTTACATTTTGTTTGGAAAATAATGATAGAAAAGTCGTATTTTCTGGTTTTTGTCCTATGGCTTTTCCCCCCCATTCATTCTCATCTTGTTTGCTACTTCTGCCTTCTTTCTCCAAAGTTTAAGTTTTGGAGTTTCCTACAACTTGATATATGAATCTCTTCTGTCTTTCAAATTTATATTACCAGCTTAGATCTCTGCTCTGAATTGCTGGCTAATTAACATGAAACTTAACTTATCTTCCCTACTTGGAAGTCTAACAGACATGCTTATCACATTTGTGGGGCTTGAAAAATATGTCCACACATGCTTTGACACTCCTTTCCCTCAAGATGGAGTATGAATTCCCTTTCTCTTGAAAGTGAACTGATCTTAGTGACTCACTTCTAATGAAAATAATGCAGTGGAAGTGATGCTGTGTGATTTCTGAGACTGGGTTAGAAAAGCTAATAAGGTTAACAGGCTTCTACCTGGCTGTGTCTATCGTAAGACACACATCTTGGGAGTCCTGAGTTGACGTGTAAGAAGACAGGCTACCCTAAAGCCACCATAGTGTAGAGACTGTGATGAGATTACACAAAGATAGACACACAGGAGGAATCCCAGCTCGTCTAGTCCCCAGCTGTTTGAGTCTTCCCGGCATCAACCACCAGATTTATGAGAGAACACGCCTTCAGGTAATTTTAGTCCCTGCCTTCAAGCCTTTCAGCTGATGACAAATGGAGCAAAGATGAGCTAATCCCCATGAGTCCTGCCCATACCACAGATTTGTGAGCAATATCAACGTGGTTGTTACAAGCCATTAAATTTTAAGATGGTTTGCTTTGCAGCTATCTTAATTGGAACAATGTCCAGAATGAAGGTCCTGATATTCTCCTTCACACCTGTTTATTGTTCAGTCTTTCAACCTTAATTAATACCAAATCTATTCTCCCACTTACTTGGGCCAAACTTTTGTCAACCTCACTTTCCCCCTTTCTCTCATCCACTTCATCTTGTCAGAATATTATATCATCTTGACGTCCATAAAGAGCCAGAGTTTGACTCTTTTTCACCACTCCCACAGCCACCAAGGCATCATTTTTTATATGGATTATGGCAATAGTACATTTGGTATATTTACTGTGTTAATAGCCCCAATTATTTACCCCTCCCCGCACCCATGCCTTCCACCTATGGATTTGTAGCTGCTCTGATTTAGAGGGAGAGAAGAGTTCCCTTTGCTTTGCCTTTTAGTTCAGTCACGTGATTTGCTTTGGTCAATGTGAGGCAAGCAAATAAATCTTGCCTATTTCTACTTGTTCTCTCGCTTCCCTTTGATTGCCTTAAGTACAAGCCTGGGTTGTCTTGCTAGAGCACGAAAGACACGCATCACAGAGTTAAGTCATTTTCGTTACCTAAATTGAGTCCTTTTCAGATTAGCAAAGCTGCCTAGACAACCCAGCTGCCCAGAGGCATGAATGAGCTCAGCTATGACCACAAGACTTGCTCAGCTGACTCACGGGTTCATGAGCATTTGCTTCAGCCAGTGTGTTTTGTAGTTGATGTTACACAACATTTTCGTGACTTACACAGAAATTGATGCCAGGAGTGAGATGTTAAAACCTAAAATATATGTCATTGGCTTCATCTCTGAAAATGGGCCACAGACTAGAAAAATGTCAAGGAAATTGTTAGAGGAAACTGAAAAAATGGGGGCTATTCTATGTAATTATGAAAGAGTTGGGAAAGCAGTATCTTATGGTAACTTGGAAGATGGAAACTGATGATTTTTTTGGATTTGAACAAAGAGATCTCCAGGTTAAAAATGAGAGTGTCAGCTTTTTGATAGCTACGTACAATGTATTACTTTAAGGAAGAGCTACACTGTACCACGAACTGGCTGGTTTGAAAATAGAATTTAAAGGGGTATATATACATAGTGCCTAGAACAGTACTTGACAGTAAGTGCTCATAAATATTTGTGGAAAGAATTAATTATTTATTTGCAATTTCAATAGGTAGTATGAATAAAAAGCATACAGCTCCATGAGATGCTATAGCACAAGAACAATTATCTTCTTAACTCATTCCCAGAGATATTTGAATTAGAATGGATGACTTCTGGGCGGTTTAATTCATCACCATTAAAACGTACTGGTGTCCTGACATAATCCTTTATTGTAGACTTCTTAGTGAGGTTAAGGCATCCTTCCAGAAGTCACTCACATAATACTTCTTAGAAATCTATGTACATGATATTTCCTGCTCACGTAGTTCCTTTTAGGTTGCATTTCTCAGTCATATCACCATGTCTGATTTTTTAAAAATATCCTTCCAGGCAGACGTTAGAACCCAGAAATAAAAAGAGATCTCAGAATGATGCCTGACTAGCTCTTGGTAGAAGAGAATGATTTTCTTCCATTGTCTGTGATTCACAGAATGGGGTTTCTGGCTAAATATTGACCACGGCTCGTTGTCTACTCTGACCTTAGGTTTAATTGTAGGCAATTCTTCACCTAGATTTTGGCCATTACCTTTTCCACATTTTCAGTACTTCTCATATTTTCCCTCCTTCTGTTTTTCTTCTTCACCTTCCCAATTGACTAACATAATTTGAATTTTGGTCTTGTCTCCAAAGTGCTGCTTCCTTTCCTACTGCTTGGTACCCTCTGCACCCTTGATGAGTCTGTCCTTTGCAGGGAACAAGACATCACTGAGCACTTCTGGGCCCAGGATGACCCTGACAGCATCAGCTTGTGTGTCCCTCAGGTTGGTCCCAATTCAACAGAAGACTGTCTGAGTCATCCCTAGGGCCAAAAAATAACTATGAAATAAGTGTTTTCCCAGTTCTTCAAATATACTCTTGTTTAGGGAAGAACAACTTTAACAAGCTTGGTCTCTGGGGAGGTAGTTTGAAAACTACTTATTATGTGATTTTGCATTTGGCAGAAAGCTTTTTCAAGTGAACCTAAAGCTACTGGAATCCTACCTGCTGAGCAGACTTCCTGGGTTGTGAAAGAAACCCTCAGTTTCAAAGCATTTCTCCAATTTATATGCAGTACTCCTGTACCTCCAGTTGCCAGGAACTGCTCTGAAGCTTGCCTCACAATATCAGATTTCTCTATCAAGTAAAACCAAATATAAGCTATGCTTGTCACCTTCTGCATGAATTTAGGAAAGGCTCCAATGAGAACTGAAGAATCAGAGGGCAGCAGAGAGTCCCTGAATTTAAGGTGTGAGGATACATCATCTGTCTAACTTTAACACCTGGACAGAACTTCACCATGGCAAACAGTGTGGCTCCCTTTAACACAGCCACCGTGTGAGACTAGACTCTTGTCCCAAAGGCTGGTTTTGTTTTAAATCTTACCACGTCTCTCTTCCCAGTACTTTCTTTTAAAATCTCAATGGTAAAACTTGTATATGGCAAAAACTTGACTGCATAATGAAAAGTAAATGTCTCTCTCACCTCAGACCTTCAGTCCCTTCTCCAGAGACAAATACGGTTAAGAGTTTCTTATAGACCTTCCAAACACTTCACATGTATATGCAAGCGCATTGCCTTATTTTAACATGATAAATGAGAGAAGACTATTTCCACAATTCTGTACCTTGACGTTATCGCTTTAAAATCTTGAACGCCTTTCCATAATCAGCACACAGGGGTGAACCTCATACTCAAAAATTGCTATCAAGTATTTCATTGTCTGCATATAACATACTTTATTTAACTGATGGGCAGTTAAATTTTTTTAGTCTTTTGCAACTAGAAAAATATAGTACAATAAAAATTCTTGTATTTTCATATTTACATATATGTAGCAACTCTATGTTTCTGAGAAATTCCTATTAGAAATTCCCACAGTTTAAAAATCATATATGCATTTAACAAATTGCTATACACTGTTAAGCGGTTATAGCAATTAATATTCTCCCCAAAATATATGAGACCATCAGGTCCTCATACTTTCAGCAACACTGTGTATTATAAAGCTTTGTTATATTTGCGTGTATGATTAATGAAAATGGTATTTCAGCTTTAAAATAATTAATCAGTTTGCATATCTACCCTCTCTAATAATTTTATTTCATCTATAATCATTAATTTCCTTATTGGTCAAATCGGGATGATAATAACACTGAACTCAAAGTATTTCTGTGAGGTTTAAATAAATTAATACAACTAAAGCACTTAGGACAGTGCCTGACATAGCATAAGCTCTCGGAAATTAATTGCTACTTACTGGTAAGAGTAATTACCATTACTCTTATTATTATCAGCATTACCTTGTTTATGTGTATGCACAGTTTATGTTTCTGTACATATGAATAGTCTGGCATGTGCTTTGCTCATTTTCCTGTTGGATTATTGGTATGTTGATCTATTCAGATCCTCTGTCCATTTTTAATAGCATTGTTTAGGTTTTTGTGCTATTGAGTTGTATTTCTTTATATATTTCAGACATTAACCCCTTATCAGACACAGGCTTACCACGAAGACATGGCAGGTTTAGTTCCCGACTACTGCAATAAAGTGAGTATCACAATGAAGTGAATTATAATATTTTTGTGCTTGGAGGGTCTCACCTTCAATTTGTGGAAAAGGCAACATCGACATTAACTAGTGCGAAGAGCAATAAAGCAAAGCACAATACAGTCAGGTACACCTGTAGGTCATTTGCTATATTTTCTTCCATTCCGTTGCTTGCCTTTCGTTTTGTTGATGGTTTCCTTTGCTGTGAAGAAGCTTTTTAGTTTAATGTAACCCCACTTGTTTATTTTCACATTTATTGCCTTTGCTTTTGGTGCCAGATTCAAGAAATCATTGCCAAAACTGATGTTAAGGACTTGCTGTCTATGTGTTTATCCAGGAATTGTATGGTTTCAGATCTTACATTCGAGTCTTGGGGTTAGTTTTTGTGTATGGTCTTGATGGTCCAGTTTTATTTTATTTTTTTAACATGAAGCTCTCTAGTCTTCCAAGCAACATTTATTGAAGAAACAGCCCTTTTCTTATTATATTTTCCTGGCTCTTTTATTATAAATTAATTGACCCTATATGTGTTTATTTCTGGACTCTTTTAGTCTGTTCCACTGATTTACGGATATGGTTTTATGCCAATACCATGCTGTTTTTATTATTATAATTTGTAATATAGTTTAAAATCAGGGAACGTGATGCCTCCAGTTTTGTTCTTTTTTTGTCAAGAGTGCTTTGGCTATTCGGGGCCTTTTGTGGTTCCCATATACATTTTAAAATTATTTGTATTATCTCTTTGAAAATTTGCCATGTAATTTTGATAGGGATTACATTAAAACTGTAGATTGTTTGGAGTAGCATGAATATTTTAATAGTATTAATTTTTCCAATCTATGAGTATGGGATATCTTTCGGTTTATTCATGACTTCAATTTCCTTCATTGATGTCTCACAGTTTTTAGTGTATAGGTCTCTCAGCTCCTTGGTTAAATTTTTTTCTAGGGATTTTATTATTTGATACAATTATAAATGGGACTTTTTCTTTGTTTCTTTCTGATAATTTGTTATTAGTGTATAGATATGCAGCTGATTTTTGTATATTAATTTTGTCACCTGTGCCTTTACTAAATTGTTTTATTAGTTCTAACAGTTTTTTGTGGTGCCTTTAGGGTTTCGTATATATAATATCATATCATCTGCAAATAATGACAGTTTTACTTATTCTTTTCCAATTTGGGTGCCTTTTATTCCTTTTTCTTCCCTAAATTCACTGGCTAGGTCTTCCAGTACTATCTGGAATAAAAGTGGCAAGACAGGACATCCTGGTGTCGTTCCTGATCTTAGAAAAAACAAAAACAAACTTTCGGCTTTTTACTATTGAATATGTTAGCTGTCACTTTGTCATATATAACTTTTATTATGTTGGGGTATGTTCCCTGTATACCTGCATTGTTGAGAATTTTTATCATAAATGGATATAGAATTTTGTCAAACTTTTACCACATCTATTGAGATGAACATATGATTTTCATCTTTCACTTTGTTAATGTGGTGTATCACACTAATTGATATGGGGATGCTGAATCATTCTTGTATCCCTGAAATAAATCCCACTTGACCATGATGTATAATTCTTTTAATGTATTGCTGTATTTGGTTTGCTAATTTTTTATTTTAATAATTAAAAAAAAAATTTCAATTGCATTTGACATAAAATGTTATATTAGTTTCAGTGGGATGTGGTCTCAGGGAATCAACAGGATGGGGCAAATGATTTTAGCCAAGTTGATGGAGACTCAGGTGTGGTAGCTGCCTGTGTCAGCATGCAGGTGGTGGGGAGGGCTCAGCAAAGAAACCATGGCTTCTGCCAGCACTTCTGTCTGGAAGAAAGCTGCCCCTCCAACCCTCTCCCTGAAGCCAGACAGCTCAAGTCCTCCTTTTATGTCCCTGGCACCTTTCCAGTTGCTGCCCCATCTCTGGAGCTCAGAGTGAGTGCATCCATCAGCAAGTAAGTCTGTGCTTTAAGAGGAATGCCTGGGATTCCATCAGCTCTCTGTCCCTCTCAGCCACAATCTGCTCTGTTTTTCACAGCCAGAAGTTGTGGAGACTACTCTTCCTGGCACTGGAATCCTGGGCTGGGGAGTGTGGGGTGGTGCTGAAACCACTCGCTCCTCAGGGAGACCTCCACAGTTAAAATTATCCTCCCAATTTTCGCTGCCACACACAGGTCTGGCACTAGCCTGTTCTGGGTCTCCCCCCTCCTCCTACCAGTATGGATATGGCTTCTTTTGTATATCCTTAGGACTTCTAGTCAGCTACACTTCAGGTGATTCTCAATGATGTTTGTTCTGTATCATTCAGAAAGGCAGAGGGAGAAAAAGTAACCTTTCTACAACTTTAATAGGGGTTGGCAAAGTGCCACCCCCCACCTCTGTCTGTGAAGCTCCCCAGGGCCTCAAAGCCCGTTCTTCCCTGGCTTCTTTGTAGAACTAAAGCAAATACATGGAGCACTGTTTACCAGAAGCAGCCAATGATGCCCCAAGGAGCAGTTATCCCTGAACTTGTAATGCTGTCAGCAGAGAAAATGCTGATGCGATATTTGAAACCGAATTCAGGGGAGAAAGGAAGTGGTCCAGAAAAAGAATGAATAGGCGTAGCAGTGGTTCCCTTTAAATGTCCGCCAGCAAGGGCAGCATGTCCCAGTATCACCCTGAGATCAGTAATTAGAACTGACATCTAAGAATCACAATCTCCCTAAAGTGATAAAATAACCCAAGGTGACCATATATTCTGATCTCGGTTTCCAACTGTTTGGGATGAGTGGGTAGCTTTCATGGAAAACCCACTGTTACTAATAATAGCAGGCATATGCAGTTTACTCTGTGATGGTTCTTAAACTCTTACTTTCATTAAACTAGTTTGATCCTCGCCACAAACTTATGAGATGGATGCTGTTCTTATTTCCACTGTACAAATAAAAAATTGAAACTCAGAGAATATAAATAAAGTCACTCAAAGTTGGGTGACTTGTAAGTGGTGGGACCAAGATTCCAGCTCCAAAGTTTGTGTTGTCAACCTGTACCCTCTCTGCAGACTAGACACCAGGGTATTAGTGGGAACTACTCAGAATGTATTGAGAACAGAGGCAAAACCCTAGACCTGGGCAAGAGGGTCAGAGAAGAGCTCCTGTGCAAAGATGGCCAATTAATCATCTAAATGAGGAGTAAGAATTAGCCTGACAATGGGGGCTGCAAAGGGAGCAATAGGTACCATGACTTGCAGAATAAAGAAACTGGGGCATTTTCTGATAAATGAGTCTATTGCAATATGATTGGAGTGTAGAATTTAAAAGAAAAGAGGGAAAATGTGAGGCTGAAAAAGTTAAGCAGTGACCTATTCCCAAGGGGCCTTACATTGTCTTTAACAAGTGGATTGTGGGTAGGGGTCTGGAGAGAGCACTCTCTTTCCAGTCCTCCTTTTAGTATAAATGGGCAATGTTAGATGAACTTGCTTTCTTTCATATCTAACATATGGGGATGCAATTGTTGATAAATTTGTTCATCATTGGTAAGCAATTTAGCAGCATATCGGCTTTCTGGACTTCTGGACTTTCTGTTCTCATTCCAGTATAGCCTTTAGAAAAAACACTGATGGGTAAAAACTTTTTCCCTGGCCACGTTCTGTTTCTCTTAAAGATGATTTCTGCATTGTCAGGATCACCATGTTTTCCAGATGCTGCCTCAACCATAGAGCCCACAAAATAACTCTAATAATTGCAATGGATCGATTCTCAAATGTCTAGCCCAGAGAAACAACACCGCTTGACACAGATAAAAGCATAGATTACAGAAACAAAGTCTGTGTTTTGACCTCGGCTGTCCACTTCGCTGCTAGAGAACACTGGACAAATGCCTCAGTTACTCTGCCTTAGTTTTATCATCTATAGATGGGGGGAAATAATAGCACCTACCCCTTTTGGCTCACATAGATGATTAAATGGTTTATTACATGTCAAGCACTTTGAACAATGCGTGGCTCATAAGAAGCACTTAATAACCATGAGCTGTTATTGGTATTTGTCAAAGATAGATAGAGATTGTGTTATGAACAAAGAGCTATGGGAATACAGAGAAAGTAGCAATTTATTAGGGTAGAGGAGTGTTCAGAAAAGATACCACAGAAAATTTTGCATTTTTCTGTCCTTTTTTTGCAGAAAAGACAGACATAATACCATCCTCCTCCCCTGCCCCCTCAGCATTAGAGCAAGTACTTCTTGTCTCCGAAGGAGTGTTTATTGCCATGTTCTTGAAAGAGGGTCCTAACCTGTAGATCACTAGGTCAAGCTGTCTCTGATGCAGAAAGGCTCAGGACATCATTTGTTCACATCATGTCCTAAAAAATTGATGTGTGCTCCTACTTTAAGAAAATCTCATTTATAAAAATCTAAACTGGAACGATAAGCCACTGGCCACATTTCAGCAGAATTATTTACTCTATAAAGTGATTTGCAGCAAGGTTATTTTTTAAAATATTAATTTACAACATCTTGACCTGTGCTTTTTATGGAATGGGTGAACATTAGCTGTGGAATTTGAGTTGCTTAGCTGGGGTAGCAGTGAGCAACTAACTAATGTTATTTCTAAGTCTTGCAGCTTGTAATTGACATAGGTATTACCACCCATGCTTTACAGTTAAACCAAGATCAGAAGTTTAATTGTCTTAGTTTACAAATCCAGTTTATGAAAAATCCTGAATTAAAAACTGGACTCCAGTACCTGTGATTGTCTCTATATGATACAACTTCCAAACACATAGGTTTAAACATACTCCAGTAGGAATTGTCTCTTATTTGGTATTATAGTCTCTCCACTAAGAAAACTACAGGTCTTTAAATCAGAAGAGATTATCAGCTTCTAATTTGTTTTTGCTAGAGTGTCCTTGCTACCTTTGGTCCTCTCTTCAGCTTTGGTGGCAACGTAAAACCATCAGCTTAGCCTCCTGCTCCTACCTAATTCTGCTTTTTCACCTCATTTAACAAAATGTCAGCTTGATGGTAGAATTCACTGCTTTGCAAAACATAAGATGGAAATTTTACTCAATGACCCAATCCTTAAAACTCTAATTAAACCTATTTCAAGCCTCTGTCTAAATGTGGAGCTGACAATTTAACTGGTTGTTCAAATACAGGAGGAAAGAGAATGTTCTCCCCGAGTAGGACTCTAATCCTTTTTACATTGGCAAGAACAAAAATGTCTCTAAAGTAAACTATTTCTTATGTAGTGAAAATTTTCCATGATGCTCTGTTTTTGGGAGCACTTCTGGATATCATATTTTAGCCATTCACAGGTTAATCACAATCATTTTTTTGTGTGTGTGTGTAGTTGATGTTACTAACCATTTGCCCTGAATCCACTCACGAAAGCATTACCTTAACTGCTACCCCAAAAGAAATAAATTCCCCCAAATTTGTCCAGCCATACCTATTCTTTCAGACCAAGTTGCTTTCAATCTGTCTGACTAAAATTTAGTTCCGCTCTGCCTAACAGATCACCTGGAGTTGGATCCTGGCTGGCAGAACTTAACTACCAGATTATGTGTTTTCTTAAGATAGCAGACTACAGAAAATTTTCGTTCTCTCTCTCTCTCTCCACATATTTGTTATTTACTTGTCCTCAGCCCAATGGGTCAAGAGGTCTACTTGGACCTCAGCAATACAAGTTCTCAAGGAAGAGATGAAGAAGACAAAGGAAAGTAAGATTTAGAACCAGTATGAAGCTCTCAGTCTTGGCAATGCATAAAATAACCAAGACTTTGTTTTGCTTCCTTTCTATATTAGCATTCCTTGTGTTGAGGCTCAAGTGGTGGGAACACTGACAAAGACAAACAAAAATGTCCAAACTGAAAGGGATTTAAGATTACCTAAGCCACCTACTGCCATTTATTGATCATTTTGCAGAGATTCAGACAGATGAGTTGCCCAAGATCATTGAGGTAGTCAGAAAACCAGGTCTTTGGTATTCAGCCTATTGAACTGTGCACCAGAAGCAAGGTCACTTGTTCATTTTCTGTGGTCGGTAACTGCCACCATTTAGTATGGTTTTCTTTACTTACAGTCACAGAAGCTGGAAACTACACTCAAGCATAGAGCCCCAGTGATGGGTGTGGATTCATCAAAAAAGAAGAGATTGTGCAGAGTAAGAGGCGGTATTCTGGAGGTAAGATACTGCCTTGTCTTTTAAACTTCTAATATACTTAGATTGAGTATTTAGGAGGTTTAAAATATAATTTTATGATCACATTTTTATTTGAATGGATAATATGGTAACTGGAGATGAGAAAACAGTATGGTGGAGTCACACTATTGCTCCGTCCACCCAGTGACCTGCATGATTTCTAACTTTACTAGTACCACCAAGATGTCCCTTTGTTGGATTACGGTCCCTTTGTTTTCTGTTTGGCATCCATTTATCACATCTCATGCATGCGAAATCTATAGATTTTAAGTGACTTCTAATTTTCAAGTTCCCCTCCCCCATTCAGATCCATGTTTCTTGCAGGGAAGGGGTACCAGCACTGTAGATATTGACATGCTAGCCATAGCTCTGAGGTCCAGGAGTCGGTACTGATTGTGGTTCTTCCCCAGTGCACTGCTCTGTGTGCTCAGTAGCTTGCTGCTGTCAGTGCTGCGATCTTTATATTTGTTTTGTGCTGCCCCTGGTCAATTAAAACATTGATCCAATATTCCAATTCTCCTTGGCTTTGCTTCAGCCTGTCTTTTAACATTTGTCTTTTCGAAATTGCTCTGGGCAGGGCTGGTTTTAACAAAATTGTAAGTTTGGAAAAGTTGGTTTTACCTGTATCTCCCTTTTCTGTGCTCTTGCTTCACTCCTGGCTTTCCCCTGTCACATCACTATAGGAATAAGACTTCCAGGGAGGTCTGAGTTTATAGGTATTAGTTGGTAAAGCATCAATCATTCATTCATTCCTTCCATTCATCAACAACTTTTTATCGAACACCTACTGTGTTCAAGGCATTGGTAATTTGCCTAACACATTCATAATTTCTGTCATAGGCTCCATGTTTTTTGCTAGGTCATTTCAAAAACAACTTAATATTTTGCATTGAAATCAATTTACTGTCTATTTAAATTTATATCAAAAATAGATTTGGGAGTTTATATTTCTTGCTTTTTTTAATTAAAGTTTATTGGGGTGACAATTGTTAGTAAAGTTACATAGATTTCTTGTCAGGAAGGCAAACTAAGCATTGGGTGCTGACTCTGTCTTCCACATCAAATCTAACAGATGCTAGAAAAGATAAAGTTCATGAGAGCAAATGTGGAGCTTCTCATAACAAGTGGTATAAAATTGTGAAAATGCCTCAGGAGGCTTAAAGCATCCGGATCTCTTTTTAAGTGAAAGACGTGGCAGCCTGGAGCAACATGAGAAGGATTGGTAGATGGTCCCAGGCACCCAATCCTTCTCTCTCTCAGATTGCCCAGGCTGGAAGGCATGACCTGGCAGCACATGCCCTTGGCTATAGCTTAGGGTACCTCCAATATAGCAAAATGTGATTGGCACCCACCAAGTTCCCAGAGTCCTAAAAAGAAAAGGATTGGAATAAACAACTACACAGTACCTCGAAGGCCTACTCTAGATTATTAGATTTGCCTCATGTGTAGTGTGATTAAGAAAGCTGGGATAAAATCTAGACATGAATGAGTCATAGCAAGTCAGCCCAGAGCCCTGATGGGATAGGTATCTGACTAGCTATATGTATCCATCCAACAGATAACTTATGGCACGGCTGCTCTATTTTAGACATTGTTATAAGTGCTGAAGATAGTAGTAAATGATACAAAGTTCCTACCCCAAGGAATTTTCACTCTAAAGGGAGAAAATGGACAATAAACATGTAGTAATTGGATAATTTACCATGAGCACCTTCTCCCATGTTCTATCTCCAGTATAGGCCAAATAATTGCCACACAGGTTGAATATCCCTGGACAAAGGAGAGCCGGGATGATGTGATCATTAATGTCATGGGGCACAACATGACTCTAGGAAAAGAGTGGAAACAGTTAAGCAAATTACAGTTGTCCCTCGGGATCTGTAGGATATTGGTTCCAGGACTCCCCGAGGATACCGAAATCTGAAGATACTCGAGTCCCTTGTACAAAATGACGGAGAACAACGCACACAGTCGGCCCTCCGCGTCCTTGGATTCCCAACTGTGGCTCAAACACTGTTTTCCATCCATGATTTGTTGAATTAGCAGATGCAAAACCCTCAGATACTGAGGGCAGACTGTATATCAATAGACAATCCACTTAGAGCTCCCTTTCCCCCAAATCACGGCTAGAAGAACAAAGTTAGGATTAGACTTCACTCTTCCCAGATATAGAGGGAGCTAACCCTGCAAAAGGACTACCAATAAGATAACAGTACAATTTTAAAGTCACAAAATATTTGATGAGTGTGACCACAATTACAACAACAAAAATACATGGTAGAGAAAGCAGAGCTAATGGAGCAGAAAAAAACACAAACTTTGAATAAGCATAATACATATCCTCAGGGAAATAAGGAAATTTATTCTAAACATGGAAAAGGGACAGATGTTTCTAAAGAAAAACTAGTTAGAGATATTGGATGTGAAACAATGTAATTATTTAAATAAGGGTTCCATAGAAAATTTAAATAGCAGAATAGGTACAAAGACTTAATTAATGGGCTGGAAAATCATATTGAGAATATTATCCAGATTAAGGGGATGGCGTAAATAAATGGGCAGAACGTATTTGAAACAAATTCAGAGATAAAGAAGATCAAATCAGAGTGCAAACATTTATTTAACAGGAATTCCAGAAAGGAATATTAAGACGATAATGTGGGAAGGTAATCTTGGAGGAAAAAGTGAGTAATTTCCAGAACTAAAGGAAAGCACATGACCTTAGATTAAAAATGGTTTCAGAAGGTGAAGCAGCACACATTAAAAAAAAACAAAGAAATAAAAGCACACATCCAGACACATCAGAGTGAAATTTAGCAAATAGCTTCCAGAGTGAAAAACAAATCATCTATAAAGCCACAGGCATGAGGTTGGACATCACATTTCTCAAAAACAACAAGACAATGAGATCATGTGTTTTTAGGGGTCAGGAGAAGGAATTGATTTCAATTATCCAGAAAGTAGATATTTGAAATGATAGGGTAAAGTAAAAATCTTTTCACGTTAACATTCATAGACCTTATCTAAAGCTTTTGTTGAGCATAGTCTCTAACAAGAATATAAATTAGTCAGGAGGAGAGCAGGAAGAATTATTGAGAGCAGGAATAAATAAGGGAATTGGTAAATATTATATGTTTCGTATGTGGAGAACTGACCCTGGGTGGTGAACACGCAACGTGATATATCGATGATATAGCACAGAATTGTACACTTGAAATCTATGTAAGTTTACTAACCATTGTCACCCCAATAAATAATTTTTAAAAAGGAAATATATACCTACAAAATCTAATCTAGAATTTAATGTCACATCAAAACAGGCGACGTGAATTGCAGTAGGGTACAGGGGAGATAAAAGTCAGCCGAAGGTCTTATCGTGTGTGAGAGAGAGACATGGATATTAAAGAAATTGAGACATTGACCTAAAAAAGAGAACTATGTGCTTTAATGGAATTGTAACTATCAGAAAAATGCGATGAAATACATACAAGTTATGACAATTAAGTCTGTGAACTTGTTGCAATGATGTTGTTAACCTTTTCTGATATCAGAGGGATTATTTATTATGAATCTGTACCAACTGGACAAACAGTTAGCCAGACTTACTATTTGGAAGTGTTGAAAAGGCTGCGTGAAAAAGTTAGACAACCTGAACTTTTCACCAACAATTCATGGCTCTTGTATCACGACAATGCACCAGCTCACATAGCACTGTCTGTGAGGGAGTTTTTATTCAGTAAACAAACAATTGTATTGCAACACCCTACCCTCCCTACTCACCTGATCTGGCCCCCAATGACTTCTTTCTTTACCCGAAGATAAAGGAAATATTAAAGGGAAACATTTTGATGACATTCAGGACATCAAGGGTAATACAATGACAGCTCTGATGGCCATTCCAGAAAAAGAGTTCCAAAACTGCTTTGAAAGGTGAACTAGGCGCTGGTATCAGTGCATAGCTTCCCAAGGGGAGTACTTCGAAGGTGACCGTAGTGATATTCAGCAGTGAGGTATGTAGCACTTATTCTAGGATGAGTTCACGAACCTAATTGTCAGACATCATAACCCTCCCCTTGTAAGTGTGAAAGCTCATAATGACTCCTTTCAAAGAATACAGTATGGAGAAGGGGAAAACTATAACTTTACAGTGAAGAAACTGGACAAATACAAATTCTCTCAATCAGCTGGTCAAGATTAATATCAACAGGTGAAAGTGGCACTCAGTCTCTGTGGTCTTCCTGCCATAATCCATAAATCCAGTTTAATCATGAGAAAAACATGAGGCAACTCCCAACTGAGGAGCATTCTACAAAATACCTGGTTAGTACCTTTCAAAACTGGTCAAAGTAACCAAAAAGTAGTGAAAATCTGAGAAATGGTCACAGCCCAGAAAAGCCTGAAGGAACCTGATGGCTAAATGTACTGTGAAATTCTGAATGGGAATAGAAAACAAATATATTGGGTAAAACTAAGGAAATCTGAATAGTGTATGAACTTTAGTTAATAACAACATATCAATACTGGTTTATTAATTGTAAGAAATGTGCTCTGCCAATGTAAGATGTTAATATTTAGGGATACTGGCTGTGGGGTATGCAGAAACTCTCTGTATTATGTCCACAAGTTTTCTGTAACTCTAAAACGATTTTTAAATTGTTTAAAAAGTTCATTTTAAAAAGGCTAGCTGACAAGCTAGTTTTTTTATTTTAATTGATCATAGTACTAATGTAAGATCTTAGTCTATAAAACTCTTAGAAGAAGACATAGGAGTAGTTTTTGGATTAGACAATAGTTTCTAGATATAACACCAAAAATATTAGCCACAAAAGGAAAAAGAAAATCAACAACACCAAAATTAAAAAAAAAAAAAAATTGTAGTGCAAACAATACATCAAGAAAGTGAAACAGCAACCCCCCTGAATGGAGAAAATATTAGCAAATGCTATGTCTGATATATATCCAGAACATATAAAGCATGCATACAACTAAATAATAAAAAGAAAATGCAATTGAAAAATGGGTGAGGGATATAAACAGACTTTTCTTTAAAGAAAATATACAAATGGCCAACATTTGTGTCATTAGTCATTAGGGAACTGCAAATCAAAACCGCAGTGAGATACCACTTCACACCCACTGAATGGCTACAATAAAGTGTTGTCTAGGATGTGAAGAAATGGGAAACCCATATATGCTGCTTTGGAAGTTCCTCAGTTTGTCAGTTCTTCATACTGTGGTCTAGCTTTTCCACTTTTATGTATATACGTAAGAGGAATGAAAACACATGTCCACACAGACTTGTACATTAATGTTCATAGCAGCATTAATTATGAGGGCTAAAAGAAGAAAACAACAACACCAGTGTCTACCAGCTGATGAATGGAAGCACAAAATGTGGCATATCCACACAATTAAACATTATTTGGCAATAAAAACATGAAATATTGATGCATGCTACACTGATACATGCTACAACATACATAAATCTTAACATTATCCTAAGTGAAAGAAACCAGACAGAAATGACCACACATTGTATGATTCCATTTGTATGAAATGTCCAGCATAGGAAAATCCATGGACACTGAAAGTAGATTAGTGGTTATCGGAAGCTAGAGGTGGGAGGGAAGGACGAGTGGCTGCTAATGGGTGTAGGTTTCTTTTGGGGGTAAGGAGAATGTTCTAATTTAGAGAGTGGTTATATTTGCACAAGTCTGTGAATAAACGAAAAGCCATAGAATCATGGCCTTTAATGACTGAATTTTATGGAAGGAATTCTATCTCAACAATGCTGCTATATATATTCAAAATTAAGCATTTAGAAAATTTGAAGATAACAAATACAATGCTTGATTGAGTAAACAGAGAACATATTTCGTCTTTGGCACCCATGAACTGTTCTTCAAAACCAGTCATGTAGCAGGTCACAGAGGAATTTCAACAAATTCAAAGAACCAGTACCATACACATACACGTAATGGTCTTTGACCACCATGCCGTAAAATTAGAAATTATTAACAAAAGGACATATTTAACATTCCTGTGTGAACCAGATCTATAATAATCATGCCTCTATATAACCCCTGGGTTAAAAAGGAAATCAAAAGTGAAATTGTAAACTACTACAGCTAAATAAAATGAAAGCAGTGCATTTCAAAATGTGCGTTACGCTCCTAGAGAGTACCAAGAAGGAAATAATAGTTTTCACTATAATTACCAGAAAATAAGTAAGGCTGGAGATACATGAGATTCAATTCAATAGGCCAGAAAAAGAGAAACAGAACACATTTAAAGGAACAAAAAGAAATGAAATCATAAAAAGAAGGCCAGAAATCAATGGAGTACAGGAAAACAGGGTAATTTTTAAAAAGCATGCTCTTTGCAAAACCAATTATAACAGATAAACTTGTAGCTAAACAGACCACGATGAAAAGAAGAAACACAACATGCAAATTCAAAGAAAAATGTGAAAATATGTAAAATATAGTAGATTGTAGAAAGGCATTAAATATAATGAAAATTTGTCATACTCATATGCTAACAGACTGGAAAACCTAGGTAAAGGAATACATTTCTAAAAAACAAAACAAAACAAAAACCCCACATAAAACAAAAAACAGTATCATTATCCTAGAAGATATAGGAAAACATAAAAGGACATTAGCCATTCAAAAAACTGAAATGGTAATAAAGACCAAATGTACCTTGGACACGTACTTTGTAACCCTTTTTCCATCACACTTTTTCTGGCTCAATTTTTGGGCAACTAGTTCTTCCCCCTCCAGTCCACTTGTCAGATTGCTTCTTGACTGATCTTTTTAAATAGTAAATATAATAATGACCCTTCCTGCTTATGGGTCATATAACTGTGAACTGCCTTCCTACAGATTTAGGGTAAAATGCATAATCTTTGGCTTACTCTTTGCCCCATTTCTCAAATGGGTTATGTTTCTCTGCTTTTTGATGCCTTTGCTCATGCTTCCCCCTCTCCTTGGAATACCTACCCTTTCAAGCTTTTCATCATCTCACTATTTCTCATCCCTTAGACCTCGAATAGACAACTTACCCCTAGTCTGATTCAGCTTTACTCACTTTGCATTCTTGTTGCAATCTGCAAATAAGTAAATAGTATTTGTTCTCATAAATAGAAAACCAGTATCACTTGGCATAAAGGGAAGGCAGGTGAAAAACTAAATAATTTTTAGCATTATTTTAAATGGATACCATGGCCTGCTCTTGACTCTCCACCTGCGGTCTATTCTCAGTTTACTGAAAAGGATATCACCATATGTGGGACAAGTGGTAAAAATAAGCACTAAACCAAAAATTTTTTCTCTTTGATATTACAGAAGGATTGAGAGAGAACTGTAAATAGAATAATTTCCTGATTTCAATAGACATAATTTTATGTCCCATACATAGGAGTAGAGATTTGTCTAAGGTATGATTTCTGTCCTCAGGGAATTCCTGTAAGATGCCAACTTTGCTGTAGTATTTGCATTCCCATATGGGCTCTTAAATACTTTAAAAAAAGAAAAAGAAAAAAAGAGAAGAAAGAAAAACAATATGGACTTTCCAAAAATCATAACCAAATTTCAATGTAGAGGAAGCTAGTTGGGGAAAAATGGTGCACTTTAATTTACAGCTTGTAAATATGTAGTTGGCTGCTTATTCCTGCATTTTGTCAGTGGTGGTTGATTCCTGCTTGTGGATAGTTAAATGCTATCCACAGGTACCATGTGACAGTGAACTTGGTACAGCAAGTTTTATCCTGAACATAGATAAAAGCAGCTGATCTGGAGTCCTCGTCTTCCTTCAGGACACCATGCAGGTGTCTGGTAAAATCAAACACTTGCTGACGAGAGCTGCCATCGCCAATATGTGCGCGTGTATTTGTGTACCTATATCTATGTATCTATCTATGTATGTATGTATCTATGCATCTATATATGTATGTGTGTATGTATGTATGTATGTATGTATGTATGTATGTATGTATGTATCTATCTATCTATCTATCTATCTATCTATCTATCTATCTATCGATCTATCATCTACCTACCTACCTATCACCTATCTACAAGGTATGATAAAAAAATATGGTGAATGTTTAAGTATAAAAAAATATATATTTAAAAATTAAAGACACATGGCCATTAATCCCCCTCAAACTACTCCCTCCTCACTTTGAACACATTTATCCCATCATTCTTGCCAGTTTCTGAAGCAGTTCTGGACGTCTTCTTTCATGAGTCTCTGGTTGTGCTGTCATGGCTGCTTCAATGTTCTGCATTGATTCAAAATGTTTACCTTTCATGGTCATTTTGACTTTGGGGAAGAGCCAGAAGTCACATGGTGCCAGATCCAGTGAATAAGGTTGATGACACACTGTAATGTTTTTATTTGACAGAAATCGCCATATACCAGAAGTGATATGTGACACAGAGCATTGTCATGATGGAGGATGAAGTAAAGACACTCATGAAAGAGTACTTCCAGAACTGCTTCAGAGAGTGGAAAGAATGATGGGAAAATTGTGTTCGAAGTGAGGGGGAGTATTTTGAGGAGGATTAATGTCAATGTGTCTTTAACTGTGATAATTTTTTAAATTTAAGTATTCACTGTATTTTTAGGTCACACCTCATATTATTTATCTATGTATAATCTATCTATGTATCTCTCTATATATGTATCTATTTTTCATGTATCAATTTATGTATCTATCTATCATCTATCTACAGGGTGTGCCAAAAAATGTACACAAGTGGACACTTTGATCAATGTGTTCAAGCAGTAGTTCTTCATAAGCAGAAGAGTCTGGATGCTGATGGTAACCACTTTGAGCACCTCTTGTAATTGCAGAAGTGAAAAATGGCTTGTATTCATCTTATGTTATCAGTATATATTGAGTATTGCAATTTTAATACAGTTTTTCTTAAAATGTCCATACTTTTTCTTGGCATCTGCTCTATCTATCTATCTATCTATCTATCTATCTATCTATATCTATCTATCTATCTATCTATCTATCTATCTATCTATCTATCATCTATCTATCAAAATATAAAGATATATACAATTTAAATTTAAGTGGGAAATGCTTTGTGAGGTTTCTAAGTTTCTTTTGATGGTAAAATTAGTTTTAGAGAAATTGTTAAAATGTACTGGTTATCAGATTAAAAACACCTCTGAATGTTACCATCTTTCAATTGTGATTACTCCCAGTTTAAGTTAGCACAATTTCTTGTTAATCTACAGAAAATTGGTTTTATAGAAACTCCAAACCGTAACAAAATACATTTTTTCCCTAAATATTTACTTGTAATTATCGCTGTAATCTGAAGAAAAAATTAATTTAGCCTCTATTTCTAAGCCACTAAGAAACATAAGTAAGTAGACAAACATTAAATCAGAGTGTCTGTCTTGCAAATTATAAAATCTCAAAGTTAAAATAACTATAGATGTCATCCACCTGGTGTGGTAGAAAGGAAGGGTGAATCAAAATTGTGGAACAATTTCCGTGAGCCATGCCCTTCATAAGCACGATAAGGATATGGAAACCCAGGAAGAATATTTACTATCCAAGGTCAAACAAATAAAACTGGCAGAGCAAAAACCAGGATGCAGACCATCCTGTCTCCAAATATGTTTTGGCAGTGCCATACTGCTAATTTCACCCAGATGGTATCTTCTAGTTCCAGCTGGAGTTCTTATTCTCCCTAACAAGCTGCATGCCCTTAAAAGTATTAGCCATACTTTTTTTTAAAATCAGGTTTATTGAATATAATTTATAGGTATATAAAATATTATTCAAGTATTCTAAGATTAATGAATTCTGACAAATGTATTCAGTCTTGTATCCACCACAACAAATCAGGATGTAGAATATTTCCATGGACTCCAAAAGTTTATCCATACTACTTCATCCCTGACAAGAGGGTGCAGACCTACTTTACTCATACCTCCCTGCTCTACACAAGTATAAATCCTACAAATGGCACAAGAGACAAACAAGAGGTGGTTTTTAAAAAGTCAAACTGGCTTGGGACCCCATGACCAAAGGAATAGTACAACAGCAGGACATCTTGCTTTTTCCTCACTCAACAGAGCAAGGCCACTGATATCCAGTGTGTCCTAACCCATGACCTAGCCAATGATTGAAGCCCAGGTAGGCTCATTCCTCCCCACATTGAATAGGAGTCCCTCTGATAACATAAAGTGAAAGGAATTTAACAAAGAATGCCTTAGTCAGAGCAAGGAGCCCCAAATCAGAAACTGTTTTGTCTACATGGGTCTGAGGTTCTAGTCTCCCACCCACAGACATCAGGGCAAGCAGGTGAAATGGGGAAAAGTGACATGGTCACAGCAAGCATCTCAGTGTAAGAAATCCCTTTATCTCCATGCATCCAAGTCTCTCTGCCTCTGTTAAGAGACATTGGGGTAACTAGAGACTAATGGTAGAGAGATCCCTCCACACATAGAGACACATGGAGACCTTGCTGGGGGAAATTTCTTTCACACCTCAGGCAGTATAAGCAGCAACCAGTGGGAAGCCCAGAACACCAGATAAACCAAGCTGAGCAAATATACTAAAATAGATCTGAAAATTAAAGTGTCATTGAAACTGTAACCCACAAGGGTAAGCCAAGACCTGTATGCTAAATCTCAGTAGGGTGATGCCCTGCCAAAATAAAAGATTTAAGTAGAAACCAGGGTCTTCTAATATAACAGACAAAATGTACAGGGTACAATAATCATGAGTCATACCAAGAACCAAGAATATGACAACTTGAATGAGAAAAGATAATCAACTGAGGCCAACACCAAGGTGAATCATATGCTAAAATCTTAAAAGGATTTTAAGATAGCTGTTGTAAGAATACTTCAACAATTCATTACAAATTCTCTTGAAACATATTAAAAAATAGAAAATCTCAGCAAAAAATAGAAATTATTGAACTGAAAAATATAATAACAGAAAAAAACTCATTAGAATACAATCAATGAATTTGAAGACAGAGAAATAGAAGTCACCCACTATGAACAACAGAAAGAAAGTAGATTGAAAACAAAAAAAATGAACAGAAACTCAGGACCTGTGTAGCAATAACGAAAGCTCCAACATTCATGTCACTGAAGTCCAAGGAGAGGAGAAAGGGAGTGGGGCAAAGAGTATTTGAAGAAATAATGTCTAAAAACTTGCCAGAGTTGGTGAGAGATACAAACCTACAGCTCTAAGAAACTGAGCAAATCCCAAGTAGGATAAGTCCAAAGAAATCTATACCAAGACACATCATAATTAAACTTTTGAAAACTAAGGATAAAAAAACAACTAAAGACAACCCCCAAAAACTGACACATTACGTATAGGACCTACCAATTTAAAGAATGAAAAATTTCTTATCCAAAATCAAGGAAGTCAGAAGGAAATGGTACAAAATTTTTTAAGTGCTGAAAGAAAAGAACTGGGAACCATGAATTCTATAGCTACTTAAAATATTTTTCATGAATCAAGGAAAAATAAAAATATGCTCAGATAAAGGAAAACTATAAGAATTTATCACTATTAGGTCTACCCTTAAAGATCGCCTTACGGAAGTTCTTCAAACAGAAAGCATATGATAAAAGAAAGAATATTGGAACATCAGGAAAGAAAAAGAGAAACAAAGGAAAGAACAGATATATATATATATATATATATATATATATATATATATATATTAGACTATCTGTAATGGACTGAATGTTTGTGCCCTGGGGCCCTAATCTGATAGGGCTAGTACCCTTATAAGAAGAACAATGGACATCAGAGCTTTCCCCCTCTACCATGTGAGAAGTGAGAAGTCATTGTCTGCAAACCAAGAAGGGAGCTCTCCCTAGAAACGGAATCAGCTGGCACCTTCATCTGAGACTTTCCAGCCTCCAGAAGTGTGAGAAAATAAAATTCTCTTGTTTAAGCACTCAGTCTATGTTATTTTTAAATGGCAGCCTAAGCTGACTTATATACTCTTTTACTTCATGAGCTTTACAAATCATAATGTAATTATTGAAACAAAAATTATAACATCATCCAATAACCAAGCAATAATATTTACAAGTGGAGAAGGTAAAGGGACATAAATGGAAGTGAGGTGTCCACATTTCATCTAAAATGGTAAAATGTTGGTAACAGCTGGCTATGATAACTCTGATATGTATGTTAAAGTACACAAAGCACTATTAGAAACATGGAACAAAAATATGCACTTAAAATATTATAAGTAAATCAAGATGGAATCTTAAAAGATTACAAATATTCTACAGGAACGCAAGAGAAAAGAAACAAGAGGATAAAAAGCAAAAGAAGTAAATAGACACAAATAAGAATATGTCAGACTTAAGTGCCAACATACCAATAATTACCTTAAATATAAATATCTAAATGCACCAATCAGAAAACACAGATTGTCAAATTAGATTTAAAAAATGACCCAACTATTTGCTGTTTATATATATTAAGAAAAAAATTAACTCACTTTAAATTCAACAACATAGATAAGTTGAAAATAAAAGAATGGAAAAACATATTATGCAACCACTGATTAAAACTCAGGAATGGTGAAATATCTGAAAAAGTGGAGAAGACAAGGGAATAATACAAACAACTTCAGAGCAAAGACAATTACTAGAGGTAAAGGAGGGTATTACATAATGATAAAAAGGACAAATCCTGTTGTATGCACAAATTCTAAATGTACACACAACAAACAAGAGAGCTTCAAAATACAGGAAATGAAAACCAATAAAGCTGAAAGGAGAAATATATGAATCCACAATTATAGTTGGGGACTTTAGCACCCCTCCCTCTCAATAGCTGATGTAACTAGTAACAGAAAATCATCAAGTATATAGAACAAAAAACAAACAAACAAACACCATTAACTATGAGGACCTAATCAACATTTTATAGGACACTTCACCCCAAAAAAGCAGTATATCTTTTTTTTTTCCATGTGTCCACAAAACATATATTAAGATAGATGTTCTGGGCTATAAAACAAACCTGAACAAATTGGAAATAAATGAAACCATACAGAATGTGTACTCTGACCATAATGGGATCAAACTAGAAATCAATAACAGAAAGACCACAGGAAAACGGAAAATGAAACATTTATAAATTAAACAACACATTCCTAAATGATCCATGGATTACAAAATTAGTATCAAAGAAAAGAAAAAAAGTACATAGAACTGATTGAAAATGAAAACACTACTGAACAAAATTTGTGGGATGAGAGTAAAGCAATGCTGAGAGGCAAACTTATAGCCCTAAAATACATGCATTAGGGATAATGTCTCAATCAATAATCTGTACTCCCACCTCAACAACTCAGAAAAATAACAGACTCAAAGCAAGCAGGAGGAAGGAGATAATAAAAATAAAATCAGAAACCATTAATTTGAAAATAGGAAACATGAAACAATTTTTTCCTCAAAAAATAAATTTCCTTGAGAAAAATCAACAAAATTGATGAAGCTCTAGAAAGACTGAAAAAAATAAAAATAAAAAGAGAGACGACACAAATCACCAATATTAGGAATGAAACCGGAGCTCTCACGAGAGATTATGTATCCACTAAGGTGTAAGAAAGGAATACTGCAAACAAGTTTATGTTCATAAATTGGAAAATTTAGAAGAAATGGACCAATCCTTGAAAACCACAAACTACCAAACTCAACCAAGGTAAAATAGACTATCAGAATAGCCTATAACCATCAAAGAAATTGAATTTACAATTAAGGTATTCCTGAGAAAAGAAATTTCTAAATCCACATGGTTCCATTGGAAAATTCTAACAAATGTTTAAAGAAATAACAGCAACTTTACACAATCCCCTCCAGGAAATAAGAGAGGGAACACGTTCCAACTCATTTTATGAGATCAGGCTTACCCTGATATGAAAAGCAGATTGAAAAACAAAAAACAAACAACAACAAAAACAAAAAACAAAAACCAATCACGCTATAGACCAATATCTCTCATGACACTAGATGCAAACATTCTCAAAAAGATATAACACAATTAATCCAACAATGGATAAAAGCAATTATACACTATAACCAAGTGGGATTTATTCTAGGATATCAAGGCTGATTCAGCATTCAAAATTAATTAATGTAAAGCATCAAAAAAAAGCATTTTCAAAATCCAATACCCATTTATGATAAAACCTCTTAGCAAACTAGGATTAGGGCAGTATGACCTTAAATTGATAGAGAGCATCTACAAAAACCTATAGCTAACATCACACTTAACGGTGAAAAACATATATGTGTTTTTCACACAACGGTGAAAACAAAAGTATATATACTTTTTTTTTTTTTTTTTTTTTTTCTGTCTTCTCGGTCATTTGTGATCAAGTCAATCCCCTTCCACATTCCCTGGTCTCTGACAACCACTGATATGATTTCTGTTCCTATGGTTTTGCTTTGTTGAATTTAATATAAATTGACTTGTTATCTTTTGAGTGTGACTTGTTTCATTTAGCATAATACTTTTTAAATCCGTCTCTGTTGTTGCATGTATCAATAGTTTGTTCCTGTTTATTGCTGAGTTGTACTCCATAAAATGCACATACCACAAGTTTTTTTTTTTTTTTTTTTTTTATCCATTCATCAATTGAAGGGCAGTTGGTCTATTTCTGGCTTTTGGTCGTTATAAATAAAGTTGTTATAAACATAAATATATGAGCTTTTGTGTGAACATTGGTTTTCATTTTACTTGGGTAAATATCTCAGAGCTCTATTGCTAGGTTGTATGGTAAGTTATGTCATGCTTTCCCATTAACATTGTATGAGTGTTCCAGTTGCTCTGAATCCCTGTCAGCACTTTGTATTGCCAGGTATTTTTTATTTCTCAATTTTAGCCATTCTAGTAGTTGTTTAGTGTGCACTCTACCGTGCCCCTCACTTTTATCTAAGATATGTTAGAACATGGGCGTGATTAATGATATGTAAAAGTGGTGGCCACGTATCTAGTGTTTGTTAGAGAAAACAGAATCTCTGTATTGTGTTGAATGTGTGACATCACTTACCCTCAGATAACCTTTCTGGCTTCATCTATGTCTATAACAAGTATCCTTCCTTCTTGCCTTTTTACTGTTTTCTAAACTTCTGAAGCAATTTTATGCTCGTTTGCATCCCTAATTATTATTATTATTATTATTATTATTATTATTATTATTTTACAGTTAGGCTGTTCCATCTATTTTGAACACCCTCACTTTCTACCTCACAGAACTCAACTTCATCTTTCAAGATTAAATAAAATTTCAGTGTTTCTCTGTATCATTTACCAATGATACCAATGGGGAATTTGTTCTTTGCTTTATTTTGAAGGGACTTTATGTGTGACTCTGCTGAGTAATTAGTAATTAGCCTGTAGTGTGACAGACATCTGCTTTGGGAAAAATGCTTTTCTGCTTGACTATGAGCAGTCCGTGAAGAAATGGAAGCTGTGACTTATTTTTCTTTGCATCCCCTAGGACCTAATATCAACATTATTTGTTAAATTTAGTAATGTGGATTTTGTTGTTTTACAATATCTAGAAATGTTCCCTGAAGTCTTAAAATTATTTTCAATGCAGTTTATCAATGTTGGCATTTGTATGCTCTGGAAGTAGATGCTGAGAAGGTATTATTGGAACAAGTTTCTTACTGATGGTCTTACATGTGCTAGATTCCTCTACCTCCAAGCCAGTGTTTCTCCACCAAGTTTATCCCAGGCCCCTAAGATGAATCTATAGCTAGTTTTCTGCTACTGCCCATCTGCGGAAGTTATTTTGTTGAGTTTGACTTTATAGAGTTTGTATTATGATATCAATAGGTATTTTGAATGTGCTTTTTCAAAGTCCATGCATCTCCCTGGTCACCTACCCCACCTCACCACACTTCACCCCATCCTACCCCATCCTATCTTGACAATCACTGCTCTGAACCAGTCCTCTCAACCTTGATAACTCAGATGTTCAACAGTTCTGTAAAGGGTCCAAGGACCCAACCTGAGAATCTCTGCATAAAAATTTAAGCATGGTGGGGTCTGCACTTGCGACTACAGGGGTCAGAGGTACAAGTGCAGATGCTGTGATCATGTGGCAAAACTCTGGTATATAAGATGGTCGTCCTGAAAAAGTGTGTGTTAATACGATTTAGATTATCAAGAAAGTAAAACACAAAATTAGAATATATCATAGAAAACTTGCAACTGACTCCCCCAAGAATATGTCTGTGAAAGGCCATATTGGAGAAATATTATCCAAATGATCTTCTCCCTCTTCTTTTTCCCCCACTTTGACATCTGAAGAATCCCTTACCATGAAGTTTGTCTGTTTTAGAATTGCAAGATTAAGTTCATTTCCTCCTGCAGTCTCTAGTGCAAATGGTTAATTTCTCTTCTTATAGAGAAGTACTCGTGTACGAAAGAAATAAAAAGACGGAATTTGGTGTGCAAGGTATTTATTAGGGATCAGTAACCTTGGGAGAAAGAGGATGTGGAACTGTGATGCAGTGTCAGAGCCTTAGGTAGCCTGAGAGATTTCACTCCACCGTTTGGGCTGAAATGCCTGGGTCTTTATAACCTCATCTCAGTCAGTCATTTGGATGTGGGTGGATCCCAGAGAGGTATGAATTTGGGTGAGGTGACTCTGCAGCTGAAGCAAATCCTATCTACAGTAGTTGACGGCTGGTGGCTATCAGGTAGGGTGACAAGGCTTTCCTAGAAGGGGAAATGGGTGGGAAATCTCCAGGTCTATCACAGTTAATAACAGTAGCTAATATTTACTGTGTACCATGTGCCAGAGTATTACAAAATGCCTTTTATGCACATCATCTGATTAATTCTCACCTTCTGCCCCTGAAGTAGGTGTTATTATTCTTCCCATTGTGCAGATGAGATAACAGGCTAAGAAGGGTAAATGGTGGGGCTTGGATTACAAACCAGGCAGTCTGACTCCAAAACTCGTGTTTCACCATAATGGGATCCGTGCGAACTACTCTGTACTTAACTGCAGCTCCTTGAAACTTGGTAGTCCATATGCAATGAATAATTTTCTGTTAAGGAGAAGAGGAATGCCCATTTTCCTCCCATCCTGAACATTATATAGGCACATTATTTAGAAAAGCCTTATTTTGTTTATTTGAGCCAAGTATGGTGTGGCCTGATATGAGAATAATTTCCTTTCTGGTCTCCTGCAAACTCCATAGACTGATATGTCACTGGGTCAGCATTTGAGGTGAGTCATGAGTTAGTCCCACCTGCCTGCCATGTTTGTGTTAATGAAACACAACAACTGAAGTGCTGAGAAGCTGTGGAGAGCCAGAGTATGGCCATTGGCATTTCTAGGCTGTGCATTTTACAACCTTCTAGGGACTCAGATGAAAGTATAGCATTCACAATGTTACTTTTAGCTGAAGAGCTTTTCAAGATGATAATTCACCTTTAGATTTCCATACAGCTGTAGGTAACAGCGTGAACTAGCACTGACATTCAGCGGTGGACGTCATTTTCCCTCAATTATCTTTTGATCTCTATTAAACAACCAAATGAACTTTGAACAGGTGTGATTTAACAAAATTCCTTGGCCTTCTCAAGCTTCCATATTTATCAACAAGGTAATAATACATGTGTATATTTTTTATATTAGATGTTTCTAGTGTATCATCTTTTTCTATGGATAACTCAAATAAAATAAATATAGCTGGTCCCATTTATTATTAGAGGTGATAATTTGCAGTCTAAGTATGTTGCCATGGATACCCAAGACCCCCTACCCCCCACCCCCCAAAGACTCAGGCCTGGGAGTCAGGGCTTAATCCTGAGGTGCTTTTCAATAGCACCAGCTGTCCAGAGCCTGAAAGGCGTGGCAAATTACACCATTATTAGAGTGAAATGGCATGGCTAAGCTAATTATTTGTGGGCTTTAGACACAGGTGTTCATAAAAGGCTGAATGTGCACTCCTAATCAAATCTGATTGGGCCAGAACAACAGCCCAGCATGGAACTATCAAAGAGCTGTTTATGGTGTCTTTCATTTAAATAATAAAAGAGGCCACACTGCAGGCCTTCTGTTCAGTAGAGGTTTTAATGGGGCTCTGAGATCATCATTACAGGTAATCATATTTGGTGTTTCCCCTTGACTTAGTCCAGTCCTAGAGACCTGTCTTGTAATAATATTTTACCTGGTACTAACACAAAAATTTGATATATTTCAGCCATGCCATGACAATTTCCACTTAATGCTACTTTCAGAACTGAAGATTAGAACTTCATTACAAACATTCGCTTTTGGCTGTTACCCATCCAGAGAGTTGTTAATTCCCCGAGTATTTCCATTTCGTTACCTGTGACACTTCTCTGATAATTTTTGTGTTCATAATATAGTAGCAAGTTGATTCAAAAGTATGATTTGAAATTTTCCCTCATTTAATAGTATTTGATTCATCTAATATTTGAGTATCATCAGTTGTTAAAATGCATATTTGATGGAAAATGTTACATGGAGTCATCATAGCTTGATATTATGCTGAGTGTAATAAATCACTTTGAATTTCTCTCTCTCTGCTTCTTTCAATTAATGAAAAGAACACTTCTTTGATGTCTATAAGACATAAAGAAGTTTATGTTATGAAACAATGCTTATACATCCAATACTTAGCTTCCAAATAATGGTGATGTAGTAAATTCATTACTCTGACACTATTTGGTAAAGCTTGGTTCATCTATTTTAGTTTTCCATGGCTACTATAATGAGTGCATGTTTTAGAAAGTGATACACTTAGCACTGCTATACAATAATGTTGAAATACCTAGTAGATATTTTGCTTTATTTTTTTTCACTCCACACCCTCACTGATGCTTGTAAATTCATAAATTTGAAAACATATTTCTTTTTTTTTTTAATTAAAGTTTATTGGAGTGACAATTGTTAGTAAAGTTACATAGATTTGAGGTGTACAATTCTGTAATACATTATCTATATCTCACATTGTGTGTTCATCACCCAGAGTCACTTCTCTTTCCATCACCATATATTAGACCCCATTTACCCTCTTCTAGAGCCCCCCCCTTACCCTCTGGTAAACCCTAAACTGTTGTCTATGTCTATGAGTTTTTGTTCCTTCATTTGTTTGCTTTGTCCTTTTGTTGTTTTCGGTTTTATATACCACATATGAGTGACATCATATGGTTCTCTACTTTTCTGTCTGACTTATTTCGCTTAGCATCATAATTTCAAGATCCATCCATGTTGTCACAAATGTTCCTATATCATCTTTTCTTACTGCCGAATAGTATTCCATTGTGTATATATAACACAACTTCTTTATCCATTCATCTATCAAAGGACATTTTGGTTGTTTCCATATCTTGGCCACTGTAAATAAAGCTGCAATGAACATTGGAGCACACGTGTCTTTATGGATAAATGTTTTCAGATTTTTTGGGGTCGATACCCAGGAGAGGGATTGCTGGGTCATATGGTAATTCTATTCTTAATTTTTTGAGGAACCTCCACACTGGCTTCCATAGCGGCTGCACCAATTTGCACTCCCACCAACAGTGTATGAGGGTTCCTTTTTCTCCACAGCCTCTCCAACGCTTGCTACTATTTGTCTTGTTGATGATAGCCATTCTAACCAGGGTGAGGTGATATCTCATTGTGGTTTTTATTTGCATTTCTCTGATGATTAGTGATGTTGAGCATTTTTTCATATGTCTATTTGCCATTTGTATGTCCTCTTTGGAGAAATGTCTCTTCAGGTCCTTTGCCCATTTTTCAATTGGGTTGTTTGTTTTTTTGTTGCTGAGTTGTATGAGTTCCTTGTATATTTTGGATATTAGCCCCTTATCGGAGGGGTTGTTTGCAAAAATCATCTCCCTCTCTTCATTTTGTTGATGGTTTCTTTTGCTGTGCAGAAGCTTTTAAATTTGATGTATTCCCATTCATTTATTTTAGCTTTTGCTTCCCTTGCCTTTGGAGTCAAATTCATAAAATGGTCTTTGAACCCAAGGTCCATAAGTTTAGTACCTATGAAAACATTTCTTTAGCGAAGTAGCCTGTGTGATGACAATTGAATGAAGATGTACTTACCCATTCTCTGGAGACAGAGTGAGCTATTAACAGAGACAGATGACCTCATAAATGTGTCTATGTGCAGATCAATATGATGGAGCCTACCTACTATGTGTATAAATGTGCTTTTGGATGAATAAGAACGCTGTTTGTGTCTCTGAGTCCATTCAGTCAGGGTATCCTTCCTCCCTGCTGTTGTTCACATGGGAGGAGAGTGGGAGTTGACAGTTTCTCGAAATAATTATGTAGACTTTATAGATGGTGATTAATAGCTTTTATAATATCTTATGTAAGGACACAAGACTTCCTACATGAAGGTAGAAAGCAAATATATTACCTCCTTACCCAGATCAATAAATATTGTACACAGGGAAAGTGTGTTCTCAGAA